>NC_139596.1:13666685-13709185 GCF_946808225.1 Silurus aristotelis | reverse complement strand
CCGCTGTCGTGCTGAATCTCTGCACTGGTGTCAAAACTACGACCTTTGAGCCGGATCTTCATCTTCGAGAAAAAAGGCGAAATCCGCAAGAGCCAAATCCGGAGAGTAGGTTGAGTGCGGAAGTGAGACCATGTGGATTGCTCTCCGATGATCAGTCGATTTCGACTTTTTTGGGGGTTTGAGCTCGTTGAAGGTCTTCCTGAAATCTCGTCGTCTTCCAGTGACGTTCTACCGGTCAAAACACCTCGGACGATTTGTCACGGCATCGCCGTATCGCAAACGTATGTCGCAATTAACGTGACAACTACGAAGAACCTCAAAATATCGAGTTCGCTCTGTAGAACTGGCAGTCCAAAACCTCCTCTTTTGCCCAGCCATGACTTCCTCCACACCTTTTGTTTTATCTTCTGTTTTTATTATCTAGGAATGTCATGAACAAAATTTACGCCACAGATTGTTTTTGTTTGCTGCTAGCTGGCATTAGCTAGAAAATGTGGGTCACAACGTGTTACGGATTGATGACGTTAAACTTTGGCTGAGTCTTTTTCTTGCGTGTGTTTGTTTTTAACTGTCAAAACAACTGCAATCCTTCAGTGTGACACGTAAACCATGTTCATACACTCTGACAAGCAACAATCGCAAAGGACAGTGTGCAAAGTTTTTCATCACCGATTCTTCCTTCCAGATTTGCATAAGTAACTACTTTTTCGTTCTTTTCTCACTGACAAAAAATATTGTCCATTATATATAAAAATGCCAAGCTCATTCACAGAGCATTTCATTTACATTACCAACGAAAACAAAACTCTACTGAAAGCGAAGCTCAGAAAGAGTTGCAAATAGCAAAATGATGACTAAACTGATGGAAAAATGAAAGAAAGAAAAAAAAACCCTTGATACACTGTACTCTAAACCATCAAGTACTGCAGCTCAGGCACAGCAGCGCACACAACAGGGTCATTCTTTTACAGGGCGCCAAGACTTTTTTTCCAACTTTTCAGTCCTTCATTAGAAGTGATGTGCCGAAACTTAAAATAGACGTTTGCCAGCATAATCCATACATTGACAAAAGTTAGTGGACCATAAGATTCAGGTGTACTTTCTAAACATCCCATTCCACATTTAGTCCTCACTTACTGTTATAATAATATCCACTCTTCTGAAAAAAAGATGTTCCACTAGGTTTTGGAGCCTGCTTGTGGAGATGTGTGTTTATTCAGGCACCCCCAGGCCTCATCACCTCACCTACATCAGTACCTGACTTTACTAACACCCTTGTAGCTGAATGAACACGCATCTCCACAAGCACGCTCCAAAATTTAGTGGAACATCTTCCCAGAAGAGTGGAGTCAGCGTTCCCATTCATCCCAAAGGTGTTCAATAGGGTTGAGGTCAGAGCTCTATAGCAGGAGATCTTCCACTTCAACTCATGTAAAAGCATATCTTCATGGAGCTGGACCGTCAGACTAGAACATGTTTGAGTCTTCTAGTTCGAGCGATGGGAAGGGGTACTGCAACACATCCAAATTGATCCAATACAATTGTGTACCTCGTACGTTCTATACAATTATGAAAAAAACACATATGACTGGTGTCCCAAAACTAGTACAATTTGAAAATAATCGATAATTTGAAACTTTTTCCGGACTAGCGTGCTTTGTACGATGGCTACGTTTACCTGATTGAACATTTCCACAAACAGTTTATAAAATCCATTCACCTTCATTGACTTTCAAAAGCTGAATATAGACCCTCTCTCTAAATAGGCCTTTAAAAAGCGAAATATTCCAGCATAGTACACAATCAAACTACGCATTTAACCAAATAAATGGAAATTAATGCAATAGTGTAAACAAAATAAAAAAAACAGTTAGCAACATAATACAACAGCTGATAACAGAATAATCAGCATTAAAATATTCATGTTAGGTATAAGTCAAGCCTCACACCTATAACCTATAAGAAAAAATTCATGTGCATGAATGTGTACTGCTTTTGTGCTAGTTTTCGATGCAAACAGCAAATGAAAGACCAGATTTGATATATAAAAGGGCTGTTTCTCTAAGGAGTGTACCTGGATTAGAAATAAAGCGCTCAGGTAATCCTAAACAAGTACCATTCTGTTCTTTGAACTTCAAAAGAATGAGCAAAACAATTAAAAATGAAATTGCACGGAAGCTAATGAACAAAGTTAATTAAGCGAATGCACACTTCTGATTAGCTCATGCATATTGCATGCGTTGCGAACGAAATCCTTTGGAGTTTTGTACACAAAAAGGGCACGTATGAGGAGATGCTGAGTTGTTAAGTTGTTAAGTTGAGATCCAGCATCTTGACCTGACCTGGAATTCGCAGCACACACACACACACACACACACACACACACACACACACACCAACACACACACAAACACGGGCTACGAATACGCATCATACATCCGTCAAACAAGCATCGGTCAACCAGGGCATTCAAGTGCACCGCTGTTAGAAATCTTGAAGACAACGCTGCTAAATTCTCAAATCTGATTGGTCAGTTGATGTTTCTACAACAGCAGCTTTGACTGGTAAATGAAATTACAGGATTAGATTAACGCTTTTAATCGTTACTATGGCAACTCATTCGCAACATGTTTGCTGGACGCCATATCATTAAATGGATTCAAATAATGTTCTATAATAATGTTGTAGCACTGATATGGAAGTGGTCAATAAACTTTCCCCCATGATGACAAAAGGAATCATGGGGGAATCATTATTATTATTTTTATTATATCTTATGATCCCTCAAGCTACATTAAAAACAGGCATGACTCTAAAATGGAAATCTTTTGCACGGGTTTGGAAAACACTCACATCACATCAGTCATTCACAAACACAGGAACAGCTCTATCATGCAAAGAACAGCCATTGGTCTTCCTCATTTCCTCCTTCCTGGTGGCTCCACCCTCAGCATTTTCCTATAGATATACCCCATGTCCCTCCTCTGCACATGTCCAAACCATCCCAATCTCGCCTCCCTCACCTTGTCTCCAAAACGTCCTAGACGCGCTGTCCCTCTAATAAACTCGTTTCTAATTCTGTCCATCTTCATCACTCCCAACAAAAACCTTAACATCTTCAGCTCTGCTACCACCAGCTCCACCTCCTGTCTTTTACTCAATGCCACTGTCTCTACTGTATGGGACAGCATTCCTTTACAAAAAAACTCCAGCATCTGGTCTCCTCATTTCCCAGATGTATTCAGAGTGTTGCTAAAAGAAAACGCGATGTATCACAGTCGTATACGTGCCCCTGTCCCGATGTTTTCAAGACCTGTTACAAATAAATACAAAATGACATTTTTATGCTTCAAATATACACTTCCTCAGTTATAGATAACATTTATAGATAATAACATAAATAACATTTAATGTCTACTCTGTTAAATTTTGAATTCAATATGAGTTTATGGGATTTGCAAATCATTGTATAAGTAAAATGTTACACAGGATTTCAACGTTTTTTTGGAATTACGGTTGTACTTCAAGGCGGTAACAGTAGCCCTGTTCCGTGTTCTGCCATATCACACCACCCTGTCAATCATTATTTTGTCTTTAATGCCCTTTTTTGGGGCATGCTGGGATATACACTGGTATATGCTGGTCACTCTATAAACCAGAAGTGTGCAATCTCTTCCACGAGGGCCGGTGTGGGTGTGGGTGCGGGTGCAGTGAAAGCCTGCACCCACCCCAAAGATCGGACATCGCTGCTATAAACTACCAATCAAAGGAATGAGTTTGATAACTTGTAAGTTAAGATAAAAACATACACTTGCTTCTTTATAAATATTATATGCTGAGATAAATGCAAAGCTGAGCCTGAAAACAACACTGCAGCTCACGCACACGCGCACACGCGCACACGCACACACGCACACACGCACACACGCACACACGCACACACGCACACACGCACACACGCACAGAGAAAAAACAATGAGAAGCTGGAGATTAAGAAGCATGTAGGGTTTCCCCCCCTGAGTGAGGCACAGTATTTAGGGAAGTCAGCAACAAGCAAATGAGTTAATAGAAAGTGAGAGACGAAAAAGAGGGAGAGGAAGAGAGCGTAGAAGAAAGAGAGAAGAGAGCTAGAAAAGGGTGAGAGTTTATTAGAGAGTCATTCTATTGTGTGTGTGTGTGTGCATGTGGAGAGAGAGAGAGAGAGAGAGAGAGAGAGAGAGAGAGAGAGAGAGATCCGCAGTGTTCCAGAGAGCGCTTCCAATTACTGCAGAGAATCCAATTACAAAGTTATTAAACCTGGAAAACAGAGATGCATCAAAACCATCATCAAAGTTTCCCCACTAATAGTCCACACTACCAAAAATCCTTTTTTCATCTAATAACATGGCGAAAGTCGCAGATCTTTCCCGTAGTTTTAACTACTACTTCGGGGAAAGAGAGAAGAAGAAAAAAAAAAAAAACAGATGAGAATCCACAATGTGTGCGAGTGTGTTACGTGAATAAACTGGGCGAGAAATTATGAAACGATTACGATCACAAAAACACAGCGTTATATGAAACGGAGTGAAGGTGGAAATTACCTCTCCCAGCGCCTCGTATCGTTTTTGGTTCCACCTGTGCATGTTCTCCTTGCAGTTGAAGATGAACGGCTCTCCGGTTTGTATGTGTCGTAGCTGGCCATCTACACGGGACAGGAGCATATGTTAGGGTCTTTTTTTTTTGTTTGTTTCGGTAAAGTGTTATTGTGGACTTTATACCGCTGATGTATTAATAAGTAATGAAACAGAACATGAAGGATGATACTGTTATAGGAAAATAATCAAGGAAGCTGATTCTTCCATAAAAGTTCGGCTAAGAATTCTATCAATATCAGCGATTTTGTATTACACTGCTTTCACCAGAAGATACACTTACTCTTGACGGGTTTATTTTTAAACCATCCTAGTGAAGCCTGGTGGGAAATTGACCAGTTAGGCGTTTTTTCTGTTCTTCTCCCTGCTTGTTAAATCTAATGGTTATTCTTGATCCTAATCGCTAACATTGTACCTCATGGTGTGGTACGTGGTCCGATTGGGATTGTAATTTCTTATTAGTGCAGCTTGACAGCGTTAACTGTTATTATTAACAGAGAACATTCGGAGTAAAGTGATACAACTATCTTGTTTTTTTTTGTTTTTGTTTTTTTTCTTGGGGAAATGGAAGCAGCAAAGATCCAATAACAGGCAGTGAGAGGTGCTAAGAGTTGTCGTCTTGTGTGCTGCCAGTCAATGGGCTTCAGTTCGGGCCTGCTTGATGTGCATCTCTCTCGTCTCATGCAATTAAATGTGTTTGGCTGCCGTCCCCCCTTCTGGCAGGTACAAGGCCCGAGGATGGCTAACGCTTATCTGTTTCCCGTTCGCACGGGCTTCTGGGACGTCTGGCGCTCCTGCATAAGACATCTGGTGTGGCAGGGCCGCTCTCGGCCATTTCTTTCTCTCTGCCTGTGCCCATGTACCCCTCCCACCTGAGAGCTCCAAGGGCGTGTGTGTGTGTGTGCCACCACAACTGTTCCCCTCCTACGCGAGGCCTTCAACAGGATGATTTGAGCCGAGGCCAGAGAACTTCATTCACACTGACCCGTCTCCAATGCCAGATCCACACCAAGGCCGGACTGTACAGCCAAGCACTGGAGAGACCAAACAGCTGGCGAGGGCCTTTAGAGGTAAACAAGTGCACTTCGATCACTGTTTACATGAAAAAGCTAGAGACACACATTACTGCACTGATGATATCAATTTTTTGCAATATTACATTTATTATACATGGATTCAAATATTTTTGATGGGTTTAGTTATTCAGGTAAAATTATAGTTGGTAGTTTATTATAAACTGATAAGACATAACATTATGAAAACCTGTGTGGTTGGTCCCCCTTTTGCTGCCAAAACAGTTCTGACCTTTCGAGCATTAACAGCATTAACTTCTCCAGTAATGTGAGCTACAGGAGCTCGTCTGTTGGATCCGAGCACACAGTCCAGCCTTCGCTCCCCACATGCATCAATGATCCTCGGCCGCCCATGACCCTGTCGCCGGTTCAACACTGTTCCTTTCTTGGATACTGAGCACTGCAGACCAGGAACATCCTACAAGAGCTGCAGTTTTGGAGACGCTCTGACCCAGTCGTCTAGACGTCACAATTTGGCGCTTAAGGTTGCCTATTTTAACAACGTTGCCATTGTATTTTGAGTACAAAATGTTAATTTGCTCCTTAATAAGTCCCACCTACGAACAGGTGTCATGATGAAGAGATAATCAGTGTTATTCACTTCACCGGTCATAATGTAATAATGTCATAATGTTATGCCTGATCGGTGTATACAAATTCCGGATTTTCCATTTAGAGCTCAAACGATCTTGTTACGAAAAAGCAAAACTCCAACGCAACAAAAGTTTTAGGAATAAAACCATTATGAGCCGAAACGACTTTTAAAACTCCTACAAAAGTATTACAGTCTGCTCATGAGGGGAAACTCCAGAAGCCAAGCGGGTGGGGGGGGGGTGTAATACTTTTGAAAAGTCTGCTCTTGAGATAAAGTCCCATCTATCCTTATGATGACACGACTGGATAATGAAATGAAGCCCAATGCGGTGTTAAATCTAATTGTGACCTCTCTGATTGCAAAAGCACAAAGCTAAAAGACTCAAAGCATGCACACTTAACCCAAACAGCCCAAGGGCCTCATACTTTCTCAATTACCCCTGCACGGCAATTTTTTCCTTTCCTTTTTTCTTTCTTTTTGTTTTTTTTTTTTGAGAAAGAGAAACGTTTGCATAAGCATTTTTATTCGGCTCGTTTTCAAACCCTGGGACTTCTGCGCAGTTAGCAGGCGATAAATCCTGCACGGCTAACTCGATGAGTTTTACTGTATTTGCCCTCGCTGTTAGCTGTTCAACATCATGTAGCGCTAAAAGGCCATTCATCAGCGTGCGCCACTAAAACTGCGTCCACTCCTAATAGAGGGGGGTTGGGGGATGGTATTTTGGGCAGAAAGAAGAAAAGCACGCGGCGCACGCGGGGAAAACGGATCTTGCGAGGGATTGATTATACATTTGCAGAGGAGTGAAGCACAATGCTAGGAAGGCCAGTGTCTCACAGAAGGAAGCGAGGGATCTAATGAAAGCTCGTGTGCGGCAGAGGTTCGGCTCCATCGCCCTCGCATCAACGGCTCTCGGAGGAATATGCCTTCTCAACTTTTTTCTTCTTTCTTGCGTAATTAGCATGCTGTTCTCAATTTTTTTGGCTTAATTAGGTGTACATAACCTTGGATTTCCAGTAATGAACGAGCTGAAGGCTAACTGTGATGAAGCTATCATGCAGCAGGATTCTGAAAAACTTCTCGCCTTGCAAATGCATACGTAGTTTATAGGCCGCTTCATTAAAGGGCGATTCGAATTAACACTCAGGGCGAGAGAAAGAGTTAGAGAGAGAGAGAGAGAGAGAGAGAGAGAGAGAGAGAGAGAGAGAGAGAGAGAGAGAGAGAGAGAGAGAGGCCTTGGCAACGGTGCCTTCATTCGAACTGGGAAAAAAGAGCCGTGGCAGCGGGGTTTTAAAGCAGCCTCTAAATACGCAAATGTGTAAAGAAATAAATAAATAGAAGTGGTATACTTTCAGTGAGTGAAATGAAGTATTCAAGGCAGCGACAGGAGGCTTTTTAGAGCGAGCAGCAAGGTTATGCAAATGTGGCCGTCAAGTTGAGTGCAAGGCTGAGTAAGCCACTGACAGCCCATGGCATGCACAACTTGTCCATTCAGCTGCCAGTGACTCAGGAGACTCTCAAACAGACAGCGCGATCAGAGCCAAGACGCTGCCGTCAATGGCCAATGAGGACGTTTACTCGCTCTCATCTCGCAGGAGTCAACTAGAAACTTTTTCGCCTCTCTTTTAATACGCCGTTTCTCCCGGGTTTGTCTTGCTTTCGAGTTGGGACGCAATCAAAACAAGCAGTGAAAGTTCGGAATCGGTGAGAATTAATAAACTCCCCAGACAGGGGAGGGGGGGAAAAAGTAAAAAAAAGAAAAATGAGTCGCATGTGTCATTTCTACTTAGTTCCACCTCCCTTCGACTTAATAACAGTACCAATCCTGTCAGGTAAGGATGCCAGCAGTGTCTTGAGATAGTTCCTGTCAGTTGTATCCCACTCTTACACTGACTAGGTGTGCAATTCAGCTACACTTCGCGGGGCCAATTTCAGGGTTTCACCTGCTGTTCATAAAAATCCCACAAGTTTTTTCGTTACATCAAAAATGTGCCCCAGTTTTCCATCACACCCGTCGAACTAGTCTCACACACACTTACGCTCACAGTACCGCTGCTAAAGCTTGGAATCAAGATCTGACCAATAACTGACCATCTACACCATGTGACCTACTAACAATTAAAATGCAGTTGTAATAGTGTGTGACTCATTGTTGCAGGAGAAACCTGGGCCAGGATGGAACGCATTTGATGAGCTGTAAGTTCCCCTTGTCTCGAGACCCAAACGACGGCGATAAATTCTCTGCAATGCTTTTCTTCTTGTGCACGCTGCCCGGCTTGGATGCGCAATATTTGCTTAGTCGTGTAAACAAACTTATCTGTTTATAAGTAGGGAATAAAACATGATTCTGCAGGAGAAAAGAATCGATGGCATCAGAGGCGCTTGGGATGCGACCTGACGCAAAGCGGAGCTATTGTTACATCTCGGAATTGGATTATCTTCTCTAACACCATGTCAAAGTCTTATTTATAAAAGTGTATAAATAGGATACACACTATGGACAAAAGGATTGAGACACCTGACTTTTCCAGCCATATATGATTCTTCTCTGAACTCCTCCCAGAAAGTTCCAGACACACAATCGTATGCCTCTGTGCACAAAGTCAGCTCCATGAAGATGTTTTACATGGGTTGGAGTGCAAGATCTTGAGTAGGCTGCTATAAATCTTTGATCTCAACCCCTTTTGAACACTTTTGGGACGATTTGGAATGCTGACTGCACCCCGGGCCTCCTCACATCACCTACATCAGTACCTGCCTTTACTATCATCCTTGTGGCTCTTTTTTTTTTTTTTTTTTTTTTAAATCGCCAGAAAAATGATTGTTCATTTCTTCCATATTACAAAACACACTTAAAATAGTTTTTTATTATTCTGATTTTTTTCTTAGACTATATATAATAATTATAATAATAATCTTTATTTTATACAGTGCCTTGAAAAGTAGCATCTTAAAGCATAAAAAATAAAAAGATAAAAAAATATTTATAAAAGTAATAATAATTAAATTAATAATAAAGATAATAATGATATAAATAAAATAAGTAAATAAACATCACATAATATATCACAAAAAAAAAAAAATCACATAAAAGCCATCCTGAAAAAGTATGTTTTAAGAGCAGATTTTAAAAAACGGTAAAAGCCTCGGCATGTCTAATCTCAGTGAGGAGAGATTTGCACATCTTTGGTGCATGTGAGGAAAACAGGTAGGGGGGGAACAACTAAAAGACCGGAATCAGAGAGAGATCTCAGCTTAGAGTGTAGACAGTTAAAAGTTGTCAAACAATGAGGTGCGGTACCATGTAGGGGCTTATAGGTCAGCATTAGAATTTTAAAATCAATCCGGAATCTCACAGGGAGCCAATGCAATGACTCCAAAACTGGAGAAATCTGCTCACCAGACCTGGTCTTAGTCAGAATCCTAGCAGCTGAATCTTGAGTAAGAATAAGCACTATTGTCAGAGCGGTTATAAAAAAGTTAATTGAGATCTTATAACCAATCAGAATCAAGACATTATTAAAATATTCTGAAACTAATTGTGAGTAAACGTCCTTTTCCAACGCAGAAGCCTGTTTCATCAAACCCACACAAAATAGATTGTTTCCTTCATAATGAAATGAACGGACCCTAGAACACTGTGGCGTCGTCTAAAGTGCTGTTTAATTTCCAGCCTACTCCTCATTCTGACTATAAAATGTAACTGAGTATTTATGTTTGTATACAGTTAATGAATTAGGCTCAAGAGCCATTAAGTGCCATTACAGAGTGCTACATAACCGTGTGCTTGTGTTTAGCCAGTACACTATCCATCATCCACTATATAAACTTTTCCAGTCATATGTGGTTCGTCCGCAAGCTGTTACCACAATGTTGGAGGCACACAACCGTAACATATCTTTGGGTACAGTAGCATGAAATATACCTTTTACTTGAACAAGGAAACTCAAACCTGTTCCAGCATGAAAATAACACTGTGCACAACAAAAAAGCTCCATGCATCGGTTGGAGTGGATCTTGAGTGGCCTGATACAAAGCTCTGACCTCAACCCTATTGAACACGTTTGGGATGAGCTGAAACCTCTTCCACATCTCTACCTGACTTAACATCCATGTGGCTGAATGAAAACAAATCTCCACAAAATGTAGTGGAACCGCTTCCCAGAAGAGTGGAGGTTTTTATAACAGCGATTGGAGACTACAAACCTTATGGTCTGGTGTCCCTAGCTTTTGTCCAATAAGCCTATGTTAGAAAACTAAATACTTTTATTACATTTTTGAATATATTTGACTATAGTTGATACTCTTTGCCCTGTCGTGTATATATATATATATATATATATATATATATATATATATATATATATATATATATAAGTCGACAGGGCAAAGGTATCTGCTTTATTTTTCAAATCTTATTTTTCGATTTTAGACTGCTTCAGTTTCAAATGTTTCTCCTATCGCTAGAATGCATAATTTCAATTCATTTTAATATACTATTATTACTAATATTATATTTATACTTACTTCACTACTTATAGTCACTCAGCCATTCACTCACTTCCCACTCACCTGTTTTTATTTTATTTTATTGATATATATATATATATATATATATATATATATATATATATATATATATATATACACACGGACGGACGGACGGACGGACGGACGGACGGACGGACGGACGGACGGACGGACGGACGGACGGACGGACGGACAGACAGACAGACAGACAGACAGACAGACAGACAGACAGACAGACAGACAGATAGATAGATAGAGATATATATTCATAATTAAACAGTCCCTGTCAAAAAGGCTAGTAAAAAACACCTAGTCTTGTTTGTTTTTTTAGAGAAAATTGTTCATATGCAAAAAAACGTGGTAACGGTATGAACGTTTACATTGACCAAACAAATGTTCAGATGAAAAACTGAAAAGTTCTCCCTTAGCATGAACCGTAGATTTACACACTCCTGGAATCTGGACGGTTTATTTCTCCAAACTTTCAGCTGAAATACTTTGCCATGCCAAAGGTGTTCTTTCTGGCCGTGTGATCCAGTTGATCCCAGAGAAGTTCAATAGGATTTAGGTGAGGTGACTGGGCAGGCCATTCCATGATAGATATCACTCCAGCCAACTGTTTGCTCTCTAAATAACGCTCACAGAGCTTAGACGTTTGATTCGTGTCATCGTCTTGTACGGTAAAGTCCACACAGTCCAATTGGAGGTGCATGGTGTTGAAGTATGGAATGGGAGCCATGTTGTTTTTTTTCTTTCACCTGGAATAAGTTTTCAACTTCCCTGCTCTAACACAACCCTAAACCCTAAAGCTTCCACCTCCATGTTTAACTGACATCATCTCATATCATGCTACATCATCTCTCCTGTTCTCAGTCTTACAGATGTTCTTCTGTTTGAGCCAAAAATGTCACATTTTGACTCATCCTTTCCGCAGATCTTTCATCAAATCCTGCCTTATATCTAGTTATCCAGTGTTGTCTGACCAGGTCTTGCTGTGTTTTAGCTAAAGCCAGAAGAGTGACCACAATGGATAAGTCAATGCAGACGTTATTAATGAAAATGATGCATCTGTTCCTCAAGTGTCACACGACTCTACTCCAACACCGTATTAATAAAAAAGGAATAATAACATTTATAAATTAAACTTACGCTCATTAAAAGCATATCCAAACTCCTCCAAAGTCTTCGGGAAGATGAGCGGAGGTTCGTCTTTCTTCATCAGCTCATCTAAGTCAATCCTGGATAACCAATCTGAGCAAGAGAAGCGAAGATTTAACAACTAAACCGACTCAAATTTGATGACGAAATTGAATCATTTCTTTTTAAAGAACAAAATCGTGGCATAAAGCATATAATATGTATTTATTGTAAAAAATAATAAAAATAATAATAATAGTAATAATAATAATAATAATAATAATAATAATAATAATAAATAAAATAAAAATTCAAGCATGTGAAGCCTGTGATTTTTTTTTATTTCGGTTCTAAAATCGCATCCATGCGTATTACTCATATAGCCGTGTTTACTATTTACCTTTAAGTGCAGCATTTTCCTTTTCTTCTTGTGCTAAGAGCTGGGCCATTGTTATGCACAGAATATAAACCACAAAAAAGTGCGTTTTAACAAGCATGGACCTTCTGCTTCATGCAGCTCACAACAGCGTAGCCTACAAACAGATAAAAAGAGCAAAAAGTACAAGAAATTATTTGTTAAATAAAGTCATTTCTAAAAGCCTGCTTGATATTGAAGATGCAGTTATGAGGAATGAATGATTTATGCAAAAACCTAAAGCTTTACAGTTGCACTATTTACAACAGCCTGAGGGGGGGTTAAGCTCTATTCAGACTGGGTTTGTATTTGTTTTATTTTTACACAGAGGAAGGTGGTGTAAAGACTTTATTATAAGGGGCAGCTTGAAAGAATGGATTTAAGTGCAGTCCGAATTGAGTCGATCTTGTCAGTGAATTTGAAAGCCTGTGTGTGGGAAGATCACACCATCTTTTGTTCGAACAGAACATTTAGAAATTATCCTGAGGTGTGCATATATATATTATATATACACACATACATACACACACACCTCAGGATATTTTTACATGTATTGTATTGTTTGGCCCCTCAAGCTGTGGTACATAGTGTGACTATAAAGCTTTAGTGTATATATATATATATATATATATATATATATATATATATATATATACACACACACACACACACACACTAAATGAGTTTTAATCTTTCACAATCCTTTCGATCAACACCACCAAACCAATCGCTGATTTTTAAAACATACAGCAATAAAAAAAAATAAAAAAAACATTTTAAAGAATTTTGAGGAACCAGAGGAAAATATTACATACATACAGATACAGAACATGATCATATGACCTGCTCCTGCTTCAAGTGCAATTACATCAAAACCTGCTTCTAGTAAAGGCTGGGGGTGAAAAAAGTCCTTCACATGCCATGAAGACAATCTCATCTGTGGATTATACCAAGATTATTCTATTACGGATGTTGCACAAACACAACACACACCCACACAAGAGGAACTGTAGAACACTGTTATAATAAGTCAGTGAGTGGACTTATGATTATTATATTGAATGCAAATGTTTAACTGAGACTAGTTTAAGCTTTACTAACCAGTTCCTCTATCAGTACTTCTAAATAACTTGAAGCTAATAGGTAAGAAAAGACAAGGCTAAGCACACTGTGACTGGACACGGCGTGTCTCTGCAGCTCTCTCCTCTCTCTTCGTCCTGGTTTCCTTCTCTTTACACACTTTTCCTAACTATTCCACAGAACCCCGACTTGCTCCAGATGTGTTCAGCAGCTGGTTAGCTCAGCAGCTAGGCTCCCTCTCTCTCTCTCTCCCTGTCCCTCCGAAGCCAGTGTTTCTGAACCGGACTTTACTCGTGTCATTTGGTCAACAGTATTTCCCCTGGAGAAGGAGTGCAGGTGGGCTCCTGGATGAAACTACGTCGAGTCGCAGAACACAAAAGCACTGCGGAGAGAAGCTGGACAGAGGGAGTGGTGCCTTTTATTCGGACATGCAGCTGTTTTTGTTTGTTGCTTAGTTTGTTTGTTTTCGTTCACGTACCATGTCAACAAGCACTGCTGAGGTTTCAAACATCATCTGCTTCCTGGATATTCCAAACCGGAAGTAACGCCTCCAGCGCGTGACGAAAGCGGAAGCTTGCGTTGCGCTGCTTGGAGGGATTTAAAAAGACAGGAATGTCAAGTCAAGTCAAGTCAAGTCAAGTTTATTTGTATAGCGCTTTTCACAACAGACATTGTCTCAAAGCAGCTTTACAGAAAACAACAGTGAAGGTGAATGGTGTGCGTTTGTCCCTGATGAGCAGCCGTGGCGACAGTGGCAAGGAAAAACTCCCTTAGATGATATGAGGAAGAAACCTTGAGAGGAACCAGACTCAAAGGGGAACCCATCCTCATATGGGTGACATCAAAAGTTTGGTCATAAATCTTTCAACAATACAGAACAATTTGTGATCATCATAGATCCAGCATCAGCTTCTCCATGCCAGGGCCTTTAAACACTCGGCATCTACTTCTCCATGATCATCCATAGGTCCATAATCTTCACGAGGTGGGACGTGACTGGAGCTGGCCAAACCTCAGGAAGCCTCGGGATGGGGAGAGAAAGAGAAGCAGTGGAGAGGAATTAGCGTAGCTGCTGTTCATGATATTAACAGCACAAGTTGATAATGTGCATGTGATCAGATGTTCTGGAGCACAAGGTTGTGATGTGATGTGCGTGATGTGTGTTATGTGTAGGCTTTGCTAAAAAGATATGTTTTTAATCTACACTTAAACTGGGAGAGTGTATCTGAACCCCGAACACTGTCAGGAAGACTATTCCAGAGTTTAGGAGCTAAATGTGAAAATGCTCTACCGCCTTTAGTGGACTTTGCTATTCTAGGAACTACTAGAAGCCCAGAGTTTTGAGATCTCAGGGAGCGTGACGGATTGTAGCGTGTTAAGAGACTGGATAGATACATGGGAGCCAAACCATTTAGTGCTTTATAAGTGAGTAGCAGTAGTTTGTAGTCTATTCGAAACTTAATAGGAAGCCAATGTAGGGACGATAAGATTGGGGTTATATGATCGTATTTTCTTGACCTAGTAAGAACTCTTGCTGCGGCATTCTGAACTAACTGAAGCTTGTTTATTAATGATGCAGGACATCCACCTAGTAATGCATTACAGTAGTCTATTCTAGAGGTCATAAACGCATGGACGAGCTTCTCTGCATCAGATATAGATAACATATTTCTTAGCTTAGAAATATTTCTAAGGTGAAAGAAGGCTGTTTTTGTAACTTGATTGATGTGATTTTTAAAAGATAAGTTGCTGTCTAAAATAACTCCCAGGTCTTTTACCGTTGAACTAGTAGTTACAGAACAACCGTCTAAATGCAGGCTGAGATGCTGGAGCTTCTGTGTACTATTTTTTGGGCCGATGAGCAAAATCTCCGTTTTATCAGGATTTAATAGCAGAAAGTTATGGGTCATCCAATCTCTTATTTCTTCAACACACTCAGTTATGCGAGCTAATTGAGCTGTATCGCCTGGTTTGGATGAAATATATAGCTGGGTATCATCAGCATAACAATGGAAGCTAATTCCATGCCTTCTAATAATATTTCCTAATGGAAGCATGTATATTGTAAAAAGCAGGGGTCCCAGAACTGACCCTTGTGGCACGCCATAATTTACTAGCATTATCCTGGATAGCTCTCCATTTAAATCTACGAAATGGTAACGATTGGACAGGTAGGATTTAAACCAGCTTAATGCCTGTCCCTGAATACCGATGTAATTCTGTAAGCGATCGAGGAGAAGATCATGATCTATAGTGTCGAACGCAGCACTAAGATCTAGTAAAACTAATAGGGAGATGTAGCCTTGGTCTGAAGCTAAAAACAGGTCGTTAGTGATTTTAACTAGAGCAGTTTCTGTGCTATGATGGGGCCTAAAACCTGACTGAAACTCTTCAAAGATATTGTTCTCCTGCAAGTGGTTACATAACTGGGCAGCGACAATCTTTTCTAAAATCTTAGACATAAATGGGAGATTTGAAATTGGTCTGTAATTCGATAGCGTGTTTGGATCCAGATTAGGTTTTTTTTTTGAGGGGCTTAATAACTGCTAACTTGAGGGATTTAGGGACATGACCTAACGATAGTGAGGAGTTAATAATATTTAAAAGAGGCTCACCAGCTGTATATAACACTTCCTTCAGTAGTTTAGTGGGAATTGGATCTAACTGACATGTTGTTGATTTAGCTTTCATAATAGCATCATACAGCTCTTCCTGTCCTATACATGTAAAACAGTGTAGTTGTGGGGTTGTAAGTACGATTGTGTCAGGAGATGCTGTCAGAGGTTGAACTGCCACAATTGTTTTTCGAATGTTATCTATTTTTTCAGTGAAGAAATTCATAAAGTCTTCACTACTAAACTGTGATGGAACACATTTTTCAGATCCCTGATTTGTTGTTAATTTAGCGACTGTACTGAAAAGGAACCTGGGATTGTTTTTGTTATTTTCTATGAGTTTGCTCAGGTGTTTAGCTCTAGCAGCTTTTAGCGCCTGTCTGTAGCTAAGCATACTGTCTTTATACGCAATTCTAAATACCTCCAATTTAGTTTTCCTCCATTTTCTCTCCAGATTACGTGTTGTTCTCTTTAGGGCATGCGTATGACTATTATACCAAGGTGCAGTTGCTTGTTCTCGAACCTTTTTTAACCGGATGGGGGCAACAGTGTCTAAAGTGCTAGTGAGGATAAGGTCTATGTTGTTCGCCATCTCATCAAGATGATCAGCATTTATGGGTTTAATGTGAAACTGAGATAAATCAGGCAGGTTATTTATGAATCTGTCCTTAGTGGTTGGAATAATAGTCCTACCAAGTCGATACCGTGGTGAAACACGGTTAATCTGCTCTACCGGTAGTGTGTACAGTAGGAGATAATGGTCTGTGATGTCATCATTCTGAGGTAAAATATTTATATCAGTGACGTCTGCTCCGTGGGATATTATTAAGTCTAGTGTGTGGAATGTATATATAGATGTGCGATAAACAAAAATTGATTGAAAAAAAAAAAAATAAATAAATAAATATATATATATATAATATTATGCACTTATTTATATATATATATATATATATATATATATATATATATATATATATATATATATATATATATATATATATATATATATATATATTATTTTTTATTTTTTATAATAAATTTTTTATCGCACATCTATATATACATTCCTACATATATATATATATATATATATATATATATATATATATATTGCAAAATTATAATAAAAATTTCAAAAGCTTCAAAGTATTTGGTATAATATGCCCTTTATGTGCAGACAGACAGACAGACAGACAGACAGACAGACAGACAGATAGATAGATAGATAGATAGATAGATAGATAGATAGATAGATAGATAGATAGATAGATAGATAGATAGATACACTCACACAAGCAAAATTCTTATTGAACACAAATTGATGATCTGCACAAATTGCTGCTACAATAATTCAGTGTTTACTGCTACACTATTTATTATTATATAAACAAATCCATCTGCACAAACACAAATCTTCTGTAGTGGTCGGGGCTGCTGTGTCACTGTCTTATGTTCTTTTTTTTTGCAGAAAAATGTCGCACATGTGCATTTTATGTCATGCCGCAGTTAGTCTATATCAGGGGTCTCCAATCTTTTCCAGAAAGGGCCAGTGTGGGTGCAGGTTTTCATTCCAACCAAGCAAGTCCACACCAAATTCTACATGTTCAAATCTAATGATCTACATTTTCAATGACTTTAAGGTGTGACCATTGATTGGTTGTAATGAAAACCTGCACCCACACTGGCCCTTTCTGGAAAAGATTGGAGACCCCTGGTCTATATTGTTTTGCATTACTTTTGTGTTAATTTATTTTGTCTTATGTAGCACTTTAGTCCTGGGGGAACATTGTTTTGTTTCATTGTGTGAAAATTGTGTATATGGTTGGTACGACAAGAAAAGCCTACTTGAAGGCTTGCTTGGAAATTTCTCTGTTGGGAAAGTAATATGATAGGGAAAAACACAAATGACAAATTTAAAAAGTGTGCTAAGAAGAGGTAGGTAGATGTAGAGGGAGTTTAGTCATCACCTGAAGACTGCCAGTGACTCAGCTGTTCAGTCATCTATGGGAAGTTCATTCCACCTCCTAGTAGTCAGAAAAGAGAAGAACCTGGATCTATGCCTTTCTCCTACCCTGAGAGATGGTGAGACCAGTCGAGCACAGGTGGGTGTGGTAAGTGATTTGACGTATGTGGGTGCTGGTTTGTTTTTTGGAGGCAAGCATCTGTGTTTAAAATTAAATGCGGGCACATCTACAGGAAATCGAATGGAGGAAGTGTAGCAGTGAGGTGGTGTGGGAGAACTTCGGAAGGCTGAAAACAAGTCGTCTATGCACACATTCACACCTACGAGCAATTCAGCATATCTATTCAAAAGAAACCGGAGAAATCCATTTAGATAAATAAATAAAGATAGATAGATAAATAAATATAGCAATATTTATGTGTACATGGACACTTTTTAATACAGTAACTAACATGAAAAAAAACTAATTAAAACCAATATTTGATGCAACTTTTATTAGAAATGCATAACCAGAAAACAGCTTCCAAAGGAAAAATGTAAATCTAATGTAACCTGCATACATTGGTGTGTGTGTGTGTGCGTGTGTGTGTGTGTGCGCGTGTGTGTGTGTGTGAGCAGAGCATAACATCTATCCTAATACAAGAACCCATTCTCAACAACATAAAACTATAACAAAATCTCAGTGTCTCACATGTCAATGTACAAAGAAATAATACTTTTAATATCCAAAGTAAAAAAAAAGCATTTCAGTCATTCTGTGGTTTCTGAACAAGATCCCAGAGCTCCATTCAAATATGTTTTCTTTAAGTGATCCACTAAAATCTTTTCCTCATCTTCAAGTGGTGCGCCGTCCTGCATCTCCCACCTGTAACAAACAAACACACAAGTTCCCTGATGAGTCTGAGAAACAGTGATACTGGATACTGTATTTAGTGACGCCTGGGCAAAGTGTTAGATAGTAGTGCACGTGGTATCCGATTTCCTAAAGTGTTGTAGGTGTTTGAAGTGGTAAACTATTTAAAAATAAAAATAAAAACTTATTGTAAAACAAGTTTTTAAAAGAAAACAATTGAAAAAGATGATTTAGTGGAATGCAGAGGTGGAAAGTAGCTTCTGCTTCATGAATACACATAAGTATCATTTTACCTGTGTAGAAATAAAATAAAAAAAGCATTCCTGTAGACGGACGGACGGACGGACGGACGGACGGACGGACGGACGGACGGACGGACGGACGGACGGACGGACAGACGGACAGACAGACAGACAGACAGATAGATAGATAGATAGATAGATAGATAGATGAGAGCTGGTATTTTCTTAAATATTAATCATTTTGCTCATTTATTTAGATAGACAGACGGACAGACGGACGGACAAACGGACAGACAGACAGACAGACAGACAGACAGACAGACAGACAAATAGACAGATAAATAAAGTGTTTGGTTTATGTATTTATTTATTATTTAATCCCAGTACTCAAGCACTAAAGATAAATATTTTTCTTCACTTTTATAGTCCCGCTTGTTCATTAAAAATATCTGAATAATAAAATTAGAAGGTTGAATTGAAGTTGATTCCATACAAATGCAGCTTTTAAAAGGTACATCAACTCTAAACCCACAGCGACCCTCTATTAAGTTTTGTACACTTCGAAAGCTAAATCTGGGACATTGTAAACGTGTGCTGTTCTCCAAATAAAGTATTAAGACATTATATGAAGCATTATAACCTCAAGAGAAAAACAACTGGATGTGTATTTGGGCAAGCATCAAATAGTGGAGATGATGTTTGGTTTGGCGTTCTCACGGTGTATGCAGTAGATGCGCAAATATAAATGTGTGTACATTTATTCTTTACGGATAAAAGTATTGGGAAGTCTGACTTTGCCAGCCAAGTGTGGTTCTTTCCCAAACTGTTACCACAAAGCTGGAGGCACAGAATTGTACAGAATGTCTTTAGCTGCTGTCGAATGAAATTTTCCATTCACTTCAACTAGAAGACCCAAACCTGTTCTAGCATGACAATGTCCCTGTACACAAAGCAGCTCCATGAAGATATGCTTTACATGGGTTGGAGTGAAAGATCTTCTGCTATAGAGCTCTGACATCATCCCCTATTTAACACCTTACCTCATCACCTCACCTTCATCAATACCTTACATTACTTAAACTCTTGTGGCTGAATGAACTCAAATCTCCACAACCACACTCCAAAATCCAGTGGAACATCAGTGTATTATTATTATTATTATTATTATTAATATTATTATTATTATTAAGTGCAAATGAGGACTAAATGTGGAAGGGGCTGTTCAAAAAGCGAATACAAATTTTGTCTGGTGTCCACAAACATTTGTTCATATTGTGTGTACTTATTCAAGATTTGAACAGAATGTAAAACCCCTGATTATAATGTAGGACCCTTTTATGGCCCAAGTATGATAAGGACACTGCAGTGTGCTTTGAAAACACAGGCACTGTATGTATTAACTGTGTTGTCATTTCCACTATAAACAATTCTATTTCATGGCGGAACAATTGCATTTTCCAACCTTTGTATGTGTGTGTGTGTGTGTGTGTGTGTGTGTGTGTGTGTGTGTGTGTGTGTGTGTGTGTGTGTGTGTGTGTGTGTGTGTGTGTGTGTGTGTGTTCATGTCTTTTTATGTGTCCCTGTCCAGCAGGGAGGAATTCCTTCAAAGGAGGATGTATGGACTCCATATATTGGAGAAGAAGACACGGCCTATCATCTGATGCAGTTCATGCATACAAAGAAGCCCCCGGTGTAGGTGCACTCTGATGGAGCTTCTGCCTCGGTCATTGTGTATCTGTCTCGATGCGACAAGCTCTTTTTTCTTGCGTGGCCGGCGCTGTCAGCGCGGTAATTACAGGCTATATGGGGAGGATTTGTTTATGTAAATATGTGTGTTTGATGCATGGGGGCCTCTCTCGGCTGTCTGCTCTCGGAGCTGTGTCTCTTTCTCCCTGTCACAGGCCCCTTAGCAGAGCCACTGGGCCTGAACCTGACAGCAACATCTCTCCAAGATGTGTGTTTTTCTTTTCCCGCGCACCCCGTTTCCTATAGAGAAGCGCCGGAGTGCTACCTCAGTGGCACACAAACATGCAGACACACTGCAGAGTATATTTCTCACTCACACCCAATTTTGATAAAAAAAAAATAAAAAAATGTATAAATAAAAGCCCAACATGGTATCAGTCACTCATTTCCGGTCAGTCATTACCTCTGAGCACGAAACAAATAACAAAATAATGGAGAACACGAGCGGAACACAATATTTACAAATGTCAGCGACGCGCCGAGGCCGACCGGGTGACTGCGTAGATGGAGGAAGAGGAAACGCTAAAGCTTTTTTTTTTTTTTCCTCCTCCAATGTTTAATTTTCAAATAGGATTAAGCAGAATGACATTTAGCTGAAGGTTACCCGGGCTGCTCGTGCCACGCCGTCTTGATATTGATATTCCGGCGGCAGTGCGAAGCTTGTCAGTGGGACAAACGCACTTGATAAATGAGAAGGCCAGCAACAGGAAGGTGTTAAGTGCAAATTTGAAATTGAGGGAAAAGAGAGGCTTCCAGCATGACAACAGCGGTAAACACTATACTAAGAAGCGTGTCTGTCGATATAATATGATGTGTGTCTGCTTTTCAAACGGCTCGCCTTTTTTTATCGGCGTGTCCCCTGGTTCTACACGGGAGATCGAAATGTAGCGTAACAGCAATATTAACAACTGTAAAATCTGCACTTTTGAATCGCTGTAAGATGTCGCTGGGATGTCGGGAGAACGAGATGGATTTTGGGTTGTCGAGGAACACACAGCAATTCCACCGGCGGTTCTGTCTTCATAAGGCGGCTCTGATGTGCCCTTCTTATTCTTATGGCCGTGCTCATTTGTCATGCATTAATACCGTTCTCGCTGACTCTGCTCTTTCTCCGCATACAGAGCAGGCTACATGCATTAGGCCTCGTATACATCTACTGAATTTACTCCGTCCCCAGAAATGTGCATGCATGACACCATCCAGAGCGCTAACGTCGCAGGTTGACCGATGTTTGCATGCCCTGTGCGCTTTTCCCGCTAAGCAGAATGTATACAGCACATAGCAAGAGAGACAAACAGCGACAGCCAGGCCTACATGTAATATCAACACATGAATTATTAACACAGATGTCCTGCCGCATTCCACGAGGGAAGGTTCGATCCCAAAGGCGGACGGTCAACCCTGAAAATTAGCCCAGCTCAAAGCTATCTGTCTTCCCTCTCGGATCTGAGGTTGAAGATCGGACACCCGGTGGACAAACCTTGCGCCGGCGCAACACCGAGGATCCGACCCCAATAAGGGCCGAGATTGAGGCTTGCAAGGCCATTAGAGTAACTGTCATTCTGGTCGAGTGGTTTTCCTCAGTGCACCGTGTTTCCCAGCGAGCCAGTGCCAGCACCCAGTCACCATCAGGTACCCGTGTTTGTTTAAACGTGTGCCTGTCAAACAAAGAGCAATGCTGCTCTCAGTGCCGGCCCACAAAAAAGAAAGCCTGACAAGTTCCGCTAATCAGAGACTTCACACATGCTTAGCACTTCAAGGATCCATCATAACACAAAGCTAAATATTTAAAGTGCTAAACTTTGTGAAAAGGTCAGGGCTTTCCATGCGTGCCACAGCCAGGACAGATTTGTCTACTGGGAGAAGGATCAGTCTGGGTTTTGCCTTTTGCCCTGAGAGAGAAGAGGCTGGTTCATTTCATGCTCCTGGGTTTTGCCCTTTTGGAAGTGCTTTATATCGCCAGGAAATGAATAGTGCACAAGTTCTGGAAAGACACTGGCTTTAATGTTCGCCAAAACTATCCTATATCCTGTAATACCTACTGACGCAATGTAGTTTCGGTGTCCTTTACGTCCGAAAGAAACTTTATTCTATCATTTCTTTTCTTTTTGGAAAACAAAGCAGCGACAAACTAAAGCAGCACTACAAAACTACAAACTAGTACAACTTCTGTACATTAGCTGAAGCATAAAAAACAGATCACCCACAGCGAGCTAGCATCCTACATCAGCGACTGGCCCTCGTCTCCTGCCGTTCTCCTTCGTCTCACTCCATCCATCATCTCCCCATCAGCCTCTTCCCTTCTCCCTCCACTCTGATCTCTGCCAGCGCAAAAACGCCGTTGCAGCGCCTCCACCGGCCACCGACGAGACAGGAGTCAAGCAGCTGATCAAAGTACTTCCAGACAGCCCTTCTAGCATCACCTTTAAAACGGTGAACCCGAGAATCTCATATTTGCACCACGGCTTTACGTGCACAATCCCTTCCACCGCTGATGAGCTCCTGCACATCAGAGAGCGCTCTGCACCAAA
The DNA here is from genome assembly GCF_946808225.1 of Silurus aristotelis. Lineage (NCBI taxonomy): Eukaryota > Metazoa > Chordata > Actinopteri > Siluriformes > Siluridae > Silurus > Silurus aristotelis. Next base: position 13,685,774 of record NC_139596.1, on the reverse strand, counting down.
GAGCTCGGTTTCACACACAACGCTACTGGCCTGAGCGTCTTTGAGGCCTGCGCTAATGGTGTGGTGAGAAAAAAGAAAAATGACAGAGCGGGGTTCAGGGGAGTGCTAAGAGTGTCTGAAAAGTTTGAGGACTTTCCTGTCTGATTAGTGTTCCAGACCGAAGGCAGACATAGGAAGACGAAGGTTCTAAAGTAAATGAATGAAGCCTTCAGTATGAGCTGTTTCTGGGATGTAAACTACTAAATAAAAAAAGGATAATTGGGTGGGAACAATGTTCCAGCAGAAACTACATTTATTATACCCCAGTCTTTTTTTTAAGTGCATATAACAATAACGTACAGTCTCATATTTCTGCCAAAAATATGATTATATTGGTAGGAGGGCTGGTATTGGGTGAGGCGTATATAATTAACTAGTAATCAATTTGCTTATTCATCTTACGTGTAGCCAGATTTGATCAGAAATACAAAGATCGGCAATAAACAATAATAAAAAATACTTATACACCATAGAAACACTTTAAAAACAGCTAAATTAGTTTTATAGATATAGATGTATACATTAACAGGCAGTCAGAAAGACAGAAAGAAAGACAGACAGACAGACAGACAGACAGACAGACAGACAGACAGACAGGCAGACAGACAGGCAGACAGACAGACAGACAGACAGACAGGCAGACAGACAGGCAGTCAGACAGACAGACAGACAGACAGACAGACCGACAGACAGATAGAATACACATACAAAACATGGGTCCTTCAGGATTTTTTGAAGTGGACTATATTTGGACTATTGGACCTTTAATAATAAGAGTCATTATCCTGTAGGATTTTCCAAAAACCTATAAAAACAGGGGACAAGTCAAAAAACCCTTAGGCTGCTAGATTTAACATTGTTTTCTTAAGAGTACTGTTTCAAATAAAATATTAATAATAGCAATCTAAAATCTGACCTCCTCATTATGATCTCATAGGTCCTCGTGCTTTCAATTTACATGAAATAAATGATAGTAGTTTTGAAAGCAGACAGGTGAAAATCTGTTTAGTCTTTTTAAGAGGCCGAGTGACTCACGCTCACGCGGCGCTCACCCTCCGACTGGTGCGCTCATTTAAACACACCCGGTTCTTAACCTCTACTGGAGTTTGTCAAATAAAGCAGCATCGGAGTTCTGTTTGCCCTTGGCTCTGTCTCGTATCAAGAGTGCACTCTCCTTGTGTGGATGGCACCTCTCACAGAAATAGCAGCTCCTGAGCCGCTACCCAGGACCCTATCCCTTCAGCTAAATCATTAGCCTTCTTAGCCACCGAGCCGCCTGACAAGCCTGTGGCAAAACTGTCTCTCAAACTCGACGTACATCGTCCCGAGCATTGTCTTATCATCTGCATAATGTGTGATCAGTGATCTGGGCATTAAGAAGTTGGTGAAATTGTTCAGAAAAAATTAACAGAATAACAAAACTTTGAGCCCATGTTTCTTAAAACCCTCCCACCATATTCCAAACACACACACACACACACACACACACACACACACATGTATGTGCCATAACAAGCAGCAGTGGCAGACACCTGCTGATGGCTCCAGCGAGCTCCAGGTCCCAGGGATCAAGCAGCTCCACAGAGGCAATCCGTCTTCCCTGACAGGGCTCGGCTGCACCCCGAGAACACTATGACAGCCCTTATTTTACCACAAAGACGCCGTGCCGACACACACCGCCTCCTCACAATGCACCCATGCAACAGCGTATAACAGCCCGTACAGCACACAGTCTCCACGAGCCACAGCCTTATAAATGAATAAACAAAGCTTTGCGCTCATAAACACACGTTCGCATAAAAGTACACACGCATCCGTATACACACACACAACAAGCTGTTTTCTCGCCGCTTCCAGCTGAGCGTATACAGCAACGCAAAGCGATTCGGGCTGATTTGGACCGGATGCGTGCGTCTACGGTGCGAGCTATCATTTATTCAGTGCCTCCCTTCATAAATGATACATATTTTAACAGAAACACAGACATACAAGTCTGTAAAACACAAATGCTGGAATGATGCCGTTCCCTTTCGTAAAACGTGAAGCCGTTCGCTTTCATGGTCATTCACCGGCAAAGCGGCGAAACGTCTCTCGAGCGTACCGGCACAGGGAACAGCAATGATGTGATTACTCAATAGTCCCAGGGTTTGAATGTGATAGCTCGAGTGACCTGATTACCAGCGTATCGATCTTTCTATCCACTTCAACACTGGAAAAAAAAAAAAAAAAAACACGTGAGAGGCCCAAAGCAAATTACGCTCTTCAAAGCTCACATTTACATTCATTCGTTCGGCACGAGCTTCGATCCGTAGTGACGTAAACCCGATGGAGCAGAAGCCGATCGGAGCTTCTAGCAGTTCGAGGCTCCGAAGGTAAAACTAAAGTGTCTGTCAAGTGTGTGAGAAAGAAGACAAGATATAATGCCTTCATTAAACTACAGACTACAAATGATATATCATAGTCATGATTAGGCTGTTTATCCTTCTCAGGATCGAGCCGAATCCAGAGAATATACTGGGAATACCCGGGAAAAAAACACCTGGATAAGCATATAGATATATTCATAAAGCGCAAGGTGTTTTGCAGTAATTTGTGGTAAAGCACCAGGTCTACACTGTTCTGCATATACATTTAGGTCCACTGCATTACCTGCTCATAAGCTAAATTTATACTAAGACAAAACTAGGAGACAGCAGGTGTAAAATCAAATTCCAGACCATTTCTGTGAAACCGTTTTGTATAAAATCTCTCAACAACTCTACATACATAAATTTAGTTTATAGTTCCGATAATGAAAATATGACAATGCAGCTAAGGACAAGTTATGATAAACAGAATGAGTAGCACCTCCCATATCGTCTGGTCCGTGTCCTTCAATCTTTTATCACATGACTCCCATATACTCTATGCACTGTGTAATGCAATTGTTATATTGTGTAATACAGTACAATGTACTTTAGCTGCATTGTCATATTTTCATTGATGGACCTACTGTAGAGTCAAAGTTTGTGTATGTAGACATGTTGGGGGATTTGACAATTTATTTGACTTCTGATCAAAGGAACGAAATGAACGGAATAATAATTTTTTGGTCATTCCGATGAATGAGATTCAAAGAACCAAGTCACTGAAATGATCCCATCTTCCCATCGTTTCCACTGTTTACATTCGTCGAATAGGAATCAACAAGGAAAACATAAAGTGGGACCAAAGCTCTCGAGTCAGGTTTATTTTTTTTGGGAGGTAAAAAGAATCCCAAGTGAAACCCCAATGAGCTCAAGAACTCAAGGTGAGATGTGAGCCAGCAATGCTACCCATTGCCCAGGCTGACTGAGATGTTCCACCATCTCCTAATGCAAGCAAACAAGAGCCTGAATTTCGGTACTTACGCTTAGCACTTGACGGTGGTATGAGCGGCTATGAGTTTTGGTCCACACGTGCCGTCATGTTGTGGATCATTTGCAGCGGTTTAACAGTAAGCCGTCTGGCCAGTAGAGAACGCTTTATAGAGAACAGACCATTTCCTGCCATGCTAATGAAAATTTTGGGGGGAGTTGGGAGATAATAAATCAACCCTGTTACCTCATTAAATATCAAATGCCAGCTAATTATGGCTGCATGTGTTTTCAAACACTTTGCTTAATTTACTGTCACACTCACCCCTAATCTACAGATGCCTATCAGGGGGTGCTACTTTTGTGTGTGTGTGTTGGGGGGGGTCTTAAAATGAAATAAAAATGTTCTGCAACTACAGGACAACAGAGGCATGAAATAGATAAGGAGCAAATGTGCACACTTTCATACTCACTTTTTACCGCATTTGTCAGGCTTTTTTTATAGACAAATATCAGGAGCAAGAGGTGCATTAAGGGCTTTGCGAGAAATTACTATTACTAGTATCATGTAATTTTATTTATTATTGATATAATTCCTTGTGCGTTTGTACCTTTTATTTTTCAATGTAACACTATTCTCTCATCTGTCACACTGCAGCTTATGATATCCAGAAACAGAACCAGTAATATAATAAAAAAACATAGTGTTAATTGTCGGCGCTTTAAACAATGACCAGGCCTCTATAACTATATAAAAGAAGTCAGATTAACACATCCACTTAAACCGATCTCGAATTAACAAGACTTAAAGAATTGCTGACCTCTGCCATTGAGCTCATGTGTGAAAGCCCTGGGGTAGAGGCTAGTAATGAGTGAATATATGACCACGGTTTAATATCATTCCTGAGGGGGTCAGAATCCCAGCACTGTAGCCTCATAATTACTAAAACCTCACAGAGGAGGCATGGCTCAAATCAGTCTAATTGGACTGGTAAGAAAATGAGGCCACCACTTAGATGTTCTCCACCATTCATCCTTCTTTTCTTTATTTCTCCCTTTAGCTTTGGCACGTCGCTGGTCTTTTCGGGAAGTCACGCATGATTTAAAGTTATTGCGTTTAGTGTGTATCAGCAGCCAACTGGGTATTAATTAGCCGTTATTAAGCTATTTCGTGATTGTACTGATAAAACCTGGGGGTTATCACGACTTGAGCTGGGGGGCATTTGCTGGTTAGTAACGAGGCCTCGTCCGAGGGATGCAGTTGATCTCAATTAGTTTATCTGGTTAACGAGAATTTTTTTTTCGTCTGAATCTCAGAATGCAGAAAGAGATGAAGAAAAAACTTTTATCTGGACTTAATATTCCAACATAATCTAATACCTGAAAATCTAATTATATATATATATATATATATATATATATATATATATATATATATATATATATATATATATATATATATATATATATATATATATAAGATTATTTTATATATAAGAACATTTTATGAGAAGTAACATGTAAATTTGCTCTAGCCTTCACTCGCAAGCCTGTGCTTGTCCATGCGCTCGCTGCCACTTACATATATACATACATACAGTTTATACAGTACAATGCTGTAAATTGCTGTTTTGCTACATTATGTACTGTAATTTGTTATTATTACCAAATTACTGTATACTACCCTATACTGATCACCATTCCCAAGACTCGTCGGTAGGCTAGGCCATGTTTATTTATATATATATATATATATATATATATATATATATATATATATATATATATATATACACATGGTGTAAAAATTTTATTTGATCAATTTAATTTGTGCAAATTTAATCGATTACTAAATGTAATCAATATAATAAAAAAATGTACTGCATTAATTCAATTTATTCTATTTGATTTTTGTATAAAATATTATACAATATAAATGTATATATTATTTAACCAAGCAGAAATTTTTATTCAAAATAGTTAAAAAAATGTCCACTGTTGATGTTCACAAATGTTATATAATTTATTTTGTTTATGTGAAATCTCATAAAAACATTTATTAATAAATAAATCAATCAATCCAATGCTAACTGTAAGATAATCTTGTGGTAGTGTGCGTACTCTTTTACATTGCCTAAAAATATTGCAATACAAAGCTCAGTAAAAGGCCTCAAACTGTATAAAACTCAGGGACGTGTTGACTCCGGGTTACGCACTGAACGCTGATGAATGAGCCAGATGGCGTGTGCATACCTAAACAGGTAACTGCTCCACATGCTGGGAAAATGGATGGGAAATGAATAAGGGGACGCGTCTGCTTTCTGGGCTTTTCTAGTGCAACATCAATGGAGGGTTTTGCTGTCGCGAGATCCCAAACTGACAGCATACATAGACATGTGACTGGTCTATAATCTGTACTGACATTTAGTTCTTCGTTGAAACAAATGGCAGCACATACTTTATGCTAGGTCCAGGTTTTAAGTTAATTCATGAAATAAATCTGGTTTAGAAATCCTCTCCTGCATCCTTTTTTTTAAACCATTAAAAGACACAAAAGGCTTTCAGGAACGAAAAGTAATTAAAAGTAATATGAAAAATCTTTGGAATTTTGGGCATGTTTGCATATGTATTTCTTTTAAAATATATTAAATTTCCATTCTGATTTCAAGATAAGAGATAATAAATATATAACTTATAATGTAATAAATCAATCAATCAATAAATAAATAATTTAATTACACTTCAGACTTTCCTGCAATTAGTAGTCGTTTTTCTCAAATTAGTTTTATAGGAAGTACTGATCTGAAATTCCTCCGCAGTGCTCAATTGCATATAGTGTAAAAAAGTTGTGTATAATATTTCCTATTATAAGAATTATGAATCCTATTGAATCCAATTAAATTCAATTTTGTTGGTATAGCGCTTTTAACAATGGACATTGTCTCAAAGCAGCTTCACAGAGATAAAATGGGTATAAAGTTGTATTAAAAAATAAAAGTTTAGAGCTTATGTTTCTTCTAATTTTAGGTTTGTCCCTAATGAGTTTGCCAGTGGTGACTATGGTGAGGAAAAACTCCCTGAAAAGGCATGAGGAAGAAACTTTGAGAGAAACCGGACTAAAAAGGGAACCCATCCTCATTTGGGCGGCACTGAATGTCCATTCATTACAGTTGAGGTTGCTGTTAAGTGAAACGCAGAACTGTTCATTCAACCTGCAGTCGTAAGCCACTGTAGAGGCCTGTTGTATTAATTACAGTCCAAATCCATTCTCAAAGTTCTTGAGATGCTCATTAACTCCATGGATCTTTAGGATGTCCATTGCTAGACAGTTTTGCGATTCTTATTGTAGTGGCAGATTCTGCTTTTCTTTTTGCATTTTGCTTTTTAAAACTTTTCGCAATAATAATCTATTTGGTTTACTGTAATCTTATAACAGGAAATACTGTTATAAGTCCAACTCAAGATATACCAGCAAATCCTTATCTTTAAAATCAGTACTGCATCAGCTATAAAACATCGATTTGGATACTCTTATTAAACACTACATTTGACCTTTCTAACCTTGTGCACAGCGGCCTCTTGTTCCTGACAAATATCGCTTTGCTAATACAAACCCAAGCGACGTAAAATAGCAGCGTGAGCTAAGCAAAGTGAGTCGATTTTCATGTGCGCGTTAAATTTGATGCGTTCCATACTGTCTGTGCTTGAAAGAAATGCACATCGAGCCTACAGTGCATTACCACGAGCCCTCTCTTACTGCGTACTGTTCCCCTCAGGAAAGCATTACAGTGGCAGTACCGAACCCTCCAAAATGTCACAGCAATACTAATCTGGATATGCCGCGCTGAATGGGCGCCGCAAAACTTCCTGCATTGTCGCTGATAATAAAAAGGCAGAGGAATGGCCACGGGGCTTGATTTAAAAACGCGGCCCTGTGTTTTTGTGTTAAGGTCTTTGATTTCACCCATTTTCAGCTCTAATTTGATTTGCTTAAGTCTGAATAGGGGATATGAGGAAGCCACCTGAGGCATGGGATTAGCCAGACACAACACTATTGTTTTCTCTCGTCTGCGCTTATTCAGCCCTAATGCTGCGCGTTATGAAGCATGAGGTTATATGTACAGATATGCGATATGTCTGTCATATCTTGGTAACAGGGCATGTGTGATTTGAGGGTATGATCTGTTGATAGACGCCTGGAACGAGAAAGAAATATTTGTAATACAAGCTGCACCTTTTTTTTCTTCTTTCGTCTCCGGGACAGGCATGAGCTTTTTCTCTCTCTCTGTCTCTCTTTCTCTCTCCCTCTCTCTCTCTCTCCCTCTCCCTCTCTCTGATCAATGCTGGTAGCGGGGTGATTTGTCAGGCAGACTGCGTTGATTAATCTGTTGCCGGAGCCCGTATACTGGAGCTTGGCGCTGTCAGCTAGGCAGGGAAGTACCGTGGCTGCTTGGGTTGAGGGGCCGCCACCCAGGTGGCTACATTGGGGCTAAATGAGGTGTGAAGGGTTTTACACACACACACACACACACACACACACACACACACACACACACACACACACACACACACACACACCGACACAACACACACTTTCGCACAGTCCCCCATGATTTGTCGCAGGCTATCAACACGTAATAAGTTATAGCCTCTCTGTCCTGTCGGTGGGTCTGCCCATAGATTTTTAAGAACTTCATATGAGGGTTGAGAAACATAATAAGTAAACACGAACTGTGACACCAAAAGTCTTTGTTGCCATCTTGAGATGAGGACTACACTAGAATTATACACACATGCTGTGAATATATTCCATTCATTTTTATTTTTATAGCAATTTTTTTTAACAAAGGATCATTTTAATATTACATTCAGATCTGATACTGCCCTGCAGTGCTGAATTGGTATTGGACTGGATGGATTTTGCTGACATTTGCTGACATATTTAATGCCAGATTTTATAAAATGACAAAAGTATAAATCACGCCACAATCATTCCAGTGGTATTTTACAGGACATGGAAACAACAGTTTGTAGAGTAACACTGGGTTACTTCTAGTATTGGGTCAATACAGAAATTACACCTTATCACGTAAAATAAAATGTTTTACTAGCAGTTGTAGTGTTTCTTATTATAAGAATTATGAATCTTATCGAATTGAATTCAATAATTCTTTTTGTATAGCGTTTATAACAATGAACATTGTCTCAAAGCAAGAGGTTATAAAGTTGTATAAAGGAGTGTATAAGTTTAGTGCCTATAAGTTTATTCCTTATAATTATTAGTTTATCCCCAATTAATGAGCCAGTGGTGACTGTGGCAGGGAAAAACTCCCTGAGAAGGCATGAGGAAGAAACCTTGAGAGGAACCAGACTCAAACAAGAACCGGTCCTCATCTGGGTTGCACCGAATGTCCATTCATTACAGTTCCATAATTTTTGAGGTGTGCAGTTCAGTGATAGGCACTTAAATGCAAGACTGTTCATGTAAACTGTGATCCTGAGCCTTTATAGTAGACTGTTGATATGAATTACAGTTCAAATCCTCAAAGTTCTTAAGATGTTCAGTAACTACATGAATCATGAGACTATCAATTTCTATATAGTTTTGCAATATTATATTGTATAGTGCGTGTGTGTGTGTGTGTGTGTGTGTGTGTGTGTGTGTGTGTGTGTGTGTGTGTGTGTGTGTTTGTATGATTGAGCTCAGCTGGATGTGAAGAATGAGGAGGCTATAGTGTTGCCAGGGCCTTGTTAAGCAGCACACGACTAATTACTACACTCGTATGCATCTCTGTCCCAACTCTTCCAATTAGGCAAAATTATTGTATCTATAGGCACCAGCCCTGTGTCCACCTGCACTATGTACTGCCCGTACAGTAACACGCTTTTCTCAATTACCACAGTTTTTTATTTGCATCTCCTAATTGCTGTCATTTGTGATCAATTAAAATCAAAGCAACTTAGTGAAGTTAACAGCTGCCTCAAAAAGACACCACAACGATGTGAAATGTCCAGAAAATAAACATGCATAATCACACACATTACCACTAAGACCATGGGGAGCTGCTCGCCATAAATAAATCAATCTCGCCTGCCAGATTACAGCTTGGGGGGTTTAGGGGGTTTGGGAGTGTGTGTGGAGGGGAAGGGGAATGGGCCAGTTCCAGCCATCTAATACCAATTGTGATTAGTTACATTCAAAGCAGCCGATATTAAAGTGCTAGAGTGGTAGTAACAAACATGTCAAGCACATGTGACACCATCAAATGAGTGCATTAAGAGGAGCCTCAGAGGTCTTACAACAGCTATAAATCTACCGAACCCAGATACGATGCGTTTACACTTCCAGCGCCCATCTAATCTGTTTAACCTAATTACCACCACCTCACAGGTAATAAAAGTCTGCGAGGCTGTTAATCCTCACACCTCGTCCTGGAGAACTTGGCTATTAGGATCATAAATTTGGCTACAAAAGCATGCGTGTGTGTGTGTGTGTGTGTGTGTGTGTGTGTGTGTGTGTGTGTGTGTGGGAGAGGGTAAATTGAAACGTGAAAGTGTTAATGCATGAGTTTTCTATATAGCAAACAAATCCATTAACAGCCCCATTTAGCAGGGTCTCTCCAGCCAAGGTGACATCATAGCATTCTTATTCATCACTCATCACTGGTTGCTCTGGCTGTCACTCAGTGTGAAACCACCCCCCAATCATCACATCTCTCTCAGGCCAGTGCAGGTGCGACACACCAGCAGAACAAGTAAACTTTCCCTAGTTCCAGCACACTGCCAGCTAAAAGGATCATCATTCTTGTGGCTTTACTCTCACTCTCAGAGAGACACGGCTGACTTGGAGGTATCCCAAGGCCCCCAGCATGCTCGGCATAGCCTGAAATAAAGGAAGGCATGGACCAAAAGGAAGGGAAAGTTGAGGTGATTAATGTGAATAGGCTGAGTTCTTAACACCCTTATCTTTGTCTAAATCCCTACGCCGGTAAAAGCTAAACTAAACACCCCATCAAAAGAGGAGGATGAATGCATTGTTCGTAGTGTGACAGCACACCTGCTAGGACCGATAAATCCCACCATGGACACTAAAATATATCAAAATAAAGCTCCACAATTGTTATGAGTTCAGTCAAATGTGAAAACACATTGGGGCAGTGCATTTTTTTTTTTTTTATGTTAAATTTATAATTGTAGCTATATAAATATAATAGTAACATGAAAGAATACAGCAATATTTTCTAATATAGAGTATGTCGGACCATAGATTGGACATCTCATATATAACAAAACTATTTACCCAATAGGCTCTAATTATTACTTATGTCTGTCAACTCCATCACTAAATATATAGTGTGTACAGTATATATTTGTCTGTATATATATATATATATATATATATATATATATATATATATATATATATATATATATATATATATATATATATATATATATATATAGGTTTGTAATGATACACAATATTCACGGTTCTGTATGTATCCTGGGTTTTACGACACAATTCGGTTTAATTTCCAGGAATAGTTAGAAGAAAGAAATGCTTTTCATCTAAAAAAAAAAAAAAAATTTGACTTTTAAAATGGACTGCAAATCATATTTCGGCGAACTACAAATCGTACTTTCGTTACGAAGTGATATATATATATATAGCTTATTAGTCAGAAAGTGTTGATTACTTCTCTCTATATATTTACATGCAGAACATCAGTTAAAATCTGAGTTCCCTTACGAACATATTAAGTGGTGGACGACAAGTTTGTTTAGTCTCCGCCTCACACTGTTGCTGTCACTGTTTTATTTATTTATTTATTTTTTACTTTGGCTACTCACTTCATAACTAAAGTACGATTTGTAGTGTGCCAAAATATGATTTGCAGTCCGTTTTAAAACTCAAATTGTATTATTTTTAATCAACACTTTCTGACTAATAAGCTATATATATATATATATATATATAGATAGATATAGCTTATATATAGGGATATATACAGTATGTATAGCTTATTAGTCAGAAAGTGTTGATTACTTCTCTATAACAGCAGCTCTGCAATAATTCTACTTTCGAGGCATATTGTGGGTTTGTATTAATCCACTCATGCTAAAAATATATTTCATTTCATCAATGCATTTCTATAGCAACTTATCAAAAAAAAAAAAAATTTTAATTTTAGGATCTGTTTGTTTTTTAGTCATCCAGCACATGCCTTTGCACAAAGCGACTTACAATTAAGAAATACAACTCGTGATTTATCATAAGATTTCAAATAATCACGAGAAGTGCAAGTTACACAAGGTTTCACTCATCGTTCAAAAATAGTACAAACTAGGACAGGAAGGATTAAAGGATAATAAGCGGCAGTTAGATGCTCACGAGAGGGAAAGAGTGTTCAGTTGTTTCTTTAAGATTGTGAGGGATTTGGCGGGAGTTGGGTAGATTGATGTTTATTCATTGTTTCTGAAAGGAGACACCAGTGTCAAATGTGAAGCTGTAAATTCTTTAGAATAAATGGCTTTGTGGTTTTACTGTAACATGACAAGCTGCCTTTTTTATACATTCAAGAAAGAGAAAAAAAATGGAGGAAGTTTGTTTATAGCTGCTATAAATAAAACAGGCCTTGGGTAGTTTAAAAAATACAAAATGTAATTATTGAAAAATATATAAGATTATAATCATTGGGAATAAAACTGCTATAGTATAAGAGAGAATTTTGACACACTGTAACTTTGGAATGGTAACGGTAACACAGGTGTCACTGATTTTCCCATGAGAGCACACCATGCTTTATTACTTACTTAATAATGGAACACTTATTGACAGATGTCATTAGTTGCCCTCAGACCTCTGCTGTAAGAAAAAAAAAAAAACATTTTCTTTTCTGGGAATATAAAACACTTTTCTATAGTAGCTGCACAAATACAATACAGCAATTGTAGACATATTAAAAATATCTATCTTCTGTTCTGGCTTTGAACCACCATTATAACCACAAAGTATCTTGCACTGGGAAGAAAAAAAAAAGCTGACAAACTAACCAACATGATGGCAGCAAAAAAATTCACACACTACCCTGAAAGTTAAACACTGCTAATATCTGGAAGAGCTGAATTGCAAAAAAAAGAAAAAGAAAACTAAAAAAAAACTAAGAAAAAAATGCAGCAAACTTCAATAAAGGCTGCTTATTGTGCTCAAGGGATTCCTGTCATGACAGCGAAAAAAAGCCAAAAAGGTTTTACATCTCGCTAATTAATTTACTATCTCTTAAATACAGTGCTTTAATGCTACAGTACACAAGCACATAGCCACGTTGCGCAATAAATCACTGGATTTGTTTCTTTCTTCTTCTTCTTCTTCTTCACTGATAAACACATCAATCAGAGGCATGCTAAGTAGTGTATTCTGCTGTTTCAAGTTCCTTTGACTGGCAAGTATAAGGGTTCTTGAAACCTCCAAAAACATTTCCGACTCTTGTGAACTCTGCCACCAAATATTGCTGTGTTCCATGAGAAAATGCTTTAAAAGATATTTACCCGTTCCACAGTGAGATGTTCCTGAATTGTAGGGATTAGTGTACTTGACTGGCATGACTGTATAATCATGTTTATTTTTTTAATTTATTTTTTTTAACCTGCCTTCGAGAGGCATTTCCACCTCTTCTACACAGTAGCTCTTGCCATTACAGACATGGAAGAGTGACAGTGAAAGAGAAGAATTCTGTGACAGCGTAGCATTGCACAGCTTTATGGCTTTAGTGTTGTGGCTGTCTGTCCCTGGGCACAAGCCTTCACCATGAAGAAAAACTTCAGGTCTGGAGCTGCTCAATCATCTGACATTGAAAAAAAGCCACAACACTGACCATGTTAGAGCCTGAATGTCTAGCAGGGATTGTATCTAGAACTGTTTTTCCAAATAAAGCTATAAAATTTATTAGTAACTAAACACCAGGTTCCACTGGTATTTTAATCATTTTTATATTGATATTATTTATTATCTTTAAACAGAATGGTAAATCTGGAGAGTCTTTTCCAGAAGCTGGGACAGTGATAAAATCAAAAACATAATGTCCAAAAGAAACCTTCTAAATGATTTGGATTGTGAAGGATTCTAACAATTATGATGTATTAGGTGTAATGACCTGTATACAAAGCATGATCATTTTCATTTCCAGTCCAATCCAAATTAGTGGGGGCTTTTTTTTTTTACCCTGTTCCACTGCAGAATTCTAACTGTCTGCTCCAAAGGCAGATATCACCAATCCCAACTGCTCCTGTAAACACACTGGAACAAACTCTAACCAATACAATTCACACAGGACGTTTGACTTCTCGTGCTTTCCTCCACTGAAACTTTGACCAATCCCCTTTGCTCCTGACAGAATGTTTGAACATTCCCATATGCTTCTATGAAAGGTTTGACAAATCCTACCTGCTCTAGTAGAATGTAAGACCACTTCTATAAACAATTTAAACAACCCTATTTAGTCCTGTTGAATGTTTGACCCATCACCCCCTGTAATATAGAAGGTTTAACCAATCACTTTGTTCCCTATAGAACATTTGACCAAACCCATGCACTCCAACAAAAGCCTTGACCAAAAGTAGGACCAATCCCACCTGCACCTACAGAAGGTTAGCCCAATACTACACATTCCTACAAAAGCTTTGACCAATTTAGTATACTCATATGGAAGCTGTGACAAATCCCACACACTACAATGGAAGGTTTGCCGATCTCACCTGCACCTACAAAAGATTTGACCAGTCCCATACAGTGCTATGGAAGTTCTGACTAATTCCACACACTTTTAAAGAAAGTTTGACCGATCTCACACATTCGTATAGAAGCTTTGACCAATCCCTCCTTCTACTCTCTGATAAAAAAGTTTCAACAGTTCCATCTGCACCTACAGCAAGTTTGACCAATCCAACACACTCCTAAAAAGTCTTGACCAATCCCACACACTTTTATAGAAAGTGAGACCAATCCCTCCCTCTCTCCCCCTTCTCTCCTACAGAAATTTTGACCAATCACACCTGCACCTTAAGAAGTCTTGACCAATCCCAAACACTGCTATAGAAGTTCTGACTGACTCCACACACTAATATAGTAGTTTTGAAACATCCTATTCATTCCTATAGAAACTTTGACTAATCCCTCCCTTTACTTTCCTATAGAAAGTTTTACCTATCCCACCTGCCCCTGCAAAAGGTTTGACCAATCCCATACACTCCTACAAAAACTCTAACCAACCCCACACACACTCCTATAGAAGTTTTCACAAATCTCACACACTTCAATAGAAAGTTTGACCAATCCATCCCTTCACTCCCCTATATAAAATATATATATAAAATACTCCCCTAAATACTTGATCTCAACTGCACCTACAGATGATTTGACCAATCCCATATACCCCTATCAATGGTTTGACCAGTCACACACACACACATTGAAAGTTTGACCAATCCCACACACTAGCACAAAAAAGAAATTTCACCAATCCCTTCCGCATCTCACCAATAGAAGCTTTGACCAATCGCTCTTGCTTCTGTAGAAAGTTGAACCAATCCTGTACGCAACGATAGAAGGTTTGACCATAAGACGTCCTGATGTTAAGCAGATGCATTACGTTAACTGGACTGTCGATTCCGAGTGGTAATGATCCTCAGTATTGAGCGCTGTTTGCATGAAGGGGAACTGAATAGACGCAATCGATTTCATTTCAGAGTAGTCATTTCAGTTCCGGTCACTGACATACAGTAGATCTTTTTCTGCTTCGCCTCTTATGATTTTAAATTGCAAACAAAACAAAGAGATTCGGAACATAATATGTAGCGACATGCTTTCTATTCATTGTGGTACAGCAATAGTATCACTGTTTAATTGCTTGCTACTTACAAGCAGCGCATATCTGACATTTGTACACCGATAGATGTTTAGAAAGAGAAAAAAACATTATTACGAGGAGATGAGTGATGTTTTTAGTGTGTACATGTGCAGAGGGATTGGCGTGACGACTGCTCTTTGTGTGTGCGTCTGTATACATTTGTGTGACTCTGCTACAGTGGCTGGCCACTGGGAAATCAAGCAGCACTTTGTCATGCATCCTTAAAGGCGTGACAAAATGTCCCGTGAGACGAAGCCTGATTGGTCTGCCAGGATGTCAAGGCCAGCGGCTGAGTGATAGGCTGGGAAATGAGGGACGGGAGGAAGATGAGTGTCATCCGAGGGTGTGCCCTACTCACGTCATTTCTCGTGCAAAATGAGACAGAAAGAAAAAGAGAGAGAAAGGGAGAGGGGGTGTGTGTGATGGTACAGTCATAAAAAAAAGTGAGAGGCTTTATTATAGAGAAAAGAACACACACACACACACACACACACACACACACACACACACACACACACACACACACACACACACACACACAAACACACACACACAAATAGGAAACGGTCGCAGCAGCAAAATTACACATATCAATTACAACCAGAAATTCCTGTACCTCTAGCAAGAAGTGTGATTCTTATGAATGGCATAACTGATGATCGTGCACTTTCACAACTGCAAGGCAGGCGAAAAATATGACATAATCCAGTGATTGCTGCATTAGCTACAATACCCCCAGCTTTAACAGCATCCAAAGCCTTAGGCGTGCTTACATTACTCCCCATCGACACCGTGGCAGCTTCCTTTCTCTGTACGGAAAAGCAATAGGAAATCTCTTCTTCTGAATCACACACCAACAACAACAACAACAACAACAACAACAGCACCAACCTCGCGAATGAACGCGCGGATTTATGCTTGCCTAGCGATTCTTTCTCCCAATTAATAGATTGCCAGCGTGTTGCATATTTTGCATGACAAAGAAGGGCAATATTAAAGTGCGGCCCGTAATGGAAAGGCACTCGGCAAATTAGAAAGTGCCGAAACCCGATTTTTTTTTTTTTCCTGAGCTGCTCTTTAGGAAATAAACCGTCCTTAACCAATTAAAGTGCATTGTAATAATTTCCGTGATTTATGACAGGTGGTTTAACTCTCAAAAACTGGGCTAACCCGTATTAAGGTCACCATCCATCATGTCTGGTAGAGTGCGCTAGCGAGTAACGCTCGCTGTATTAGCTGCGTTTGATGAGAGTATGAAAGAAGTATTAGCACTTGTCAACAAAACTGCTTACAACATAACATTAGCATGCATGGCTTGCTGAGCCTATTTGTTATTCTGGCAGCCAGACATACATTGTTATGAGTTAGGAAGTCAGAGCCTGCTTGTGTGTGTGCGTGTGCGTGTGTGTGTCAACAGTTTGCAGCATGTTTGGTTTAGTAATATAGTGGCTCGGCAAATGTGACTCTTGCTCTGCTTTGTCCAGTGTAAACTGTATGCAGAAATGGACAAGCTGCTGATACAGAGAGAGAGAGAGAGAGAGAGAAAGAGAGAGAGAGAGAGAGAGAAAGAGAGAGAGAGAGAGAGAGAGAGAGAGAGAGAGAGAGAGAGAGAGAGAGAGAGAGAAAGGGAAAGAAGTTCATTTATTCAGGTGCCTCTTTACATTGGCTGCTGATCAGACCGAGGTATAGGGTTGCCAGAGCCTCACACTATGACACAGGGCAGTAACAGTGGCCTGTCACAAATGGCTTCCTTGGCGTACTCCGTGCATACACAACTCCAGTGCTGCCCGAGCCAAGAATGCACTTAGCTCCATGCGAGCAAATGAATCGGGCCTATTTTGACTTCTAACATTACAATGTGAGACGATAGCAGGCGGCTACGGCGAGAGTGGGGCCCTTTTGTCGACGCATTCCGGCATGCTTCGACATCCACGGCGGCGTATTAACAAGAGTTTAGTGGCGGGAAGAGATAATCGAGCGAGGCACTCGTGCGCTCGCTGATAGGACGCGATTGGCAAAGCCCTGGCATTCGGTCGCGGTGTTTTTGTCGCCAGTCGAAGCGCATCGTCTCCCGTTGCACATAATCTCATTTCGGCCAATGCTTGATTAATTAGGCGGTCCAAGTTCCACCGGCGCTCTGAAACGTTCCCGGTGACTTCAAGTGGCCTGCCATTTCGGGGGATGCTGCTTACGGAAATGAATCAAGGGAGACAGAGTGCAGTAAGCATTCAAATCCATCCATTAGCCGAACATTCATAATAATGCAGCTAATGAATGTCAGAGCTGGGAACCGTCTTTTGGGAGAGACATCTCTGTCCTGATAAAGGGAAGAGCACAATACACACCAGTGTATACCATCAAAACACACACGGTGATACAAAAGCCAAAATGCAGGCAGCTGGATTTACATAAGGTATACAGTATAGGATGCGCACGTATCCGTATTACCTACGTCTCCATTCATGACCTTAATGATCAGATTAGAAGCGCTACGCTGCACAATGGCGTTCGATTATGTTCTACTCGATTCCGTCAGGCCACAAAGCTACGAACGCAGCATAATCCCTCGGAGCTGTTTTGTTATTCTTTTTTTTCTTCTCTATCACACAGTCATACACTCTTGCAGATAAAGAGAACTATACCCTCCCCCTCTACTCCTCTCTGCTCAAGCCAGCCGCCGTGCTAATTCCTGTGCATTCACCTCGCTGACAGCCCCTCATTAGCTAGGGCTCTCTGCGCCGTACATTGGGCTAATTTGTGGCGCTTTGACATACACAAACCAGCAGGGGAGGGGAGGACTGGGGATAAAAACATCAACTCAATTAATAAATAATACAGGAGAGAGAGAGAGGGAGAGGAAGAGGGAAAGAGAGGGAGAGTTTAATAGCTGATAAGGGTTTCTAGGATGAGGAGAGGAGAGTAGAGCTGGAGAAGAGGAGAAATAGAGTATAGGGGTGAAGTCATGACAGTAGCCACTTAGCGCTGATCCCCATTTATGGCCTTTTCATATGAGTTAACACAGGCTAAACCATTTATTTAGAGCAATCAGGGGAGGCAAAGGGTGCAGAGAACACAGAGGTTATATGGTGATGCAGTGTGTGGCCAGTGAAGACTGTTTGGAGAATCTTTGCACTTTGTAGTCTCACTGGTCACTACACAACACCTTGTAATGCCATTCTGCTTTCATTCATATGTCCCTACCGCATTCGATCAAAGGAATACTGTACTTCGCCAACACGGCATCTGTTGCTTCTATTTGATTGCAACAGACAGGAATTTTGACCCGTTTAACCCTCACTCTGAGAAAAACGAACTGAAAACCTTGTTTAGTCTAAACGTATTTATAATCGAAGCCTAAGGGCAGCTGGTGATTTGTGACTATATAAGGCAAATTCTAAACTGCAATGGTTACACCCTGGCAGTGAAGGTCTACCAGGATTGCTCTTACTGAGCATTCCAGTGAATCTGTTTTTTACAGTCTTACAAAACTACTACGGCAAAATCTCGAAGTAAAAAAAAGGTCACCGATATATTGAGTTCTCGATTCTGATTGGTCAGATGATGATGGCTTTTGTATAAAAGTGGCTCTTGGAGTAGTCAAAACCGCAGGATTATATGAATACAGTCCTTTTGTAATAGGTTATGGTTTCTATGGTAACAGCTTAGGCATTTGTATGTACGGTTATTGTGCAACATTATCTAAATTAATGATATATACTTTTTAGTTTATGGAATGATGCTGAGACAAGTTCCTGTCATCCCTAACACTATGACAGACAGAGACAGTCATCTATCTATCTATCTATCTA
>NC_139596.1:13656685-13661685 GCF_946808225.1 Silurus aristotelis | reverse complement strand
AGAAAACAGAAAGCGTCCTGAAATTCCTGTCCAGAAGACATATAAAGTGCTGACACTGGAGACTCCTTCCTTAAATGTTAAATAAAAGCTTCCTTACAGAAAATAAAAACATTCTAATGCAAAGCCTCTACTGTAAATCCATGTGAATGTGATTGCACAATCAAAAACAATAACATGCCAGAACAAACATCACATCCTTTGATATATATATATATATATATTTTTACAGAAAAATTATCCACTTTTGTGGCACGTTTGCAATAAACAGTGCAATCTGTTCCAAAAATCCATGTTTACATTTGACTCCGTATCATATAAACCTTTGAATTGCTGCCGGTAACCATGTTGTAACAGAAAACGAATCGAGACCTTCTAACCAATCAGACAGTGTCGTGGCGTAAACAACTATAAAAACATTCTCACTGTGGTGATTTTGATTCTTGACTTCACGCCAGGTAGAGCGGTTATTAGAAAATTGGTGGCCATTAAATTTGTTCACCTGCAGCCACATTATAAAGTGCGTAAAGAGATCATAAGGGTCGAGCCCTGGTCATGGCCTGGAGCCCTGTCCGCCACCAGATGTGACTTTAATGAGCCTTTACTAAGCGTGCAGTAGGGCGACATCATCCGTTCAGGCATTTTTTCCCTCCTGGTTTAATTACTTACTGTGTCTAGTAAATGTTTTAAAAAGGAAATCTGTCGCTGCATGGTGATTATACTAATGGTACAGAACACGCTGTAGTCACACAAGACATTTCCTTACTAACTTTTATAGGGCGAAGCGAGTGTTTAGTAGGATGAATATTACACGGCTGTCTCTTAAGGGAACAGTTTGATTCAGATTAAAAAGAGCCCAAGGGAGGGGTGGCATACAATCTCTCTCCTCTATTCCCATCAATCACAGTGACATCGGCCAATCACAGAGCATCTGTGAGCCCATGTTTGAGGAAGTGGGCGGATAGCATTTTTCTCGGAGTGTGTTGCGTCGTGCCCTGAAACACCATGAGCAGCGGTTCAAGGTCGCTCTCGGAGGAAACATGTGACTCACCTTCCTTCGGTAAAATCACGAGAAAAAGGAACAATCAGTATAGTGAAACGAATGCACTTTGCATCACAGAGCGAAAGATTTCAGCTTTGCAAACTGTAATTCGATTATTGTTTACGTCAATACCAACATTTTATTCCATATCAGTGACTATAGGCGTTTTCACCTATTTTCAACACTCATCATAATTATAGTATACATTATAGTGTGTTATCCTATTTTGAATAATTTTTTTTTTTACACTTTATGGCCAAAGGTTTGTGGACACCTGACTGTAAGATTTATGTGTTTTTTGAACATCACCCAGTTCACATTTAGTCACCATTTGTTTAAAAAAAAACCTCCACTCTTCTGAGATGTTGTTCCACTATATTGTAGATTGCGCAGTTAGCAAACTGATCTTATACTCAGGTGTCCACAAACTTTTGTCCATACAGTTTATGTTGATTTTATAAAGGTGTAATTTACATTCCAATGGATATACATATGTGAGACTTTTTATATCCAAAAATAGCTTGAAAATGTTTGTGTATAAACTTCATATTATCAGTACAAAGAATATAAAAAGAGTATTGAAAAAATAGAAAAGGGGCAGCAATTACCGCGTTTTGCTCTGAGATTTTCAAAGCGCACATGCCCTGGAGAGTAAATCATGTCTCAATGTCTGAACCAGTCCAACACCAACACACTGACCCATGCCTGCAATCCCATGAGCCTCGGTGTGGCACGCCAGGCCCTCCATGCACTTTTTACCCCCAATGATGACTAAAATGGCATGACTAATATGCTGCTGCCTCCCCGATGAGGCCTAATGTATGGATTTGTTACAGGAAATCCCAGGCAGTGTAACCCCGGCTGCTTTCATATCCAAACATCGAGCAGAGCCGGGGAGGAGCAGCTGCAGCTGTGTGATGCTATTAGCCGTGGTGATTAGCAAAGGGACTCTGTGCACCATGTGGAGAGGGAGTCAGAATGAGCAGCATGAACCAAGGGCTACGTGGGATATAGCTAGAGTAATGATTGTGAGTTTGTGTGTGTGTGTGTGAGACATACAATAATAACTGTGCAAACTACAAGTGATGTCCACTGTGTCTGCTTCATCCCTTCAGTTCCACACACAGATATTTTGAGTGTTCACGCACACGTATTGTGAACTCGAGTACCACAAATCTATTTACACATACGTGATATAAAATCGTGAGAACAGAATTAGAATCTAACAGTTCACATCCAATCCAATCATTTCCATTCAGTGTAATGAAACTCTCCATAAACATCAGATTTGTGACACAAATCTCCTTTAAAGGGTTAATTTTAGAAGCAAAATGTCATATTAAAGTTTAATATTACTTTTTTATTACCAAAAGTACTGTAGCTTTCGCTATATAATACTAACAGTGTTTTGCGAAGTCAAAGCTAAACGGCTAATTCAATAGCTATAGGACCAAATATATTTCACAACAAGACAACGGGGCAGATTTTCGGTGTGTCTGCATCTTTTGACATGCTAATGATATAATATTAGCCACAAGTTGCTAGCTAGGTAAGTTTTAAGTTTAGTTACCTCAGTTCATAGGCAATTTTCATAATTGTACCGATGAAGAAAGCTAATGTTGGCTAATCTGTGCTTATTTGGTCCATTTATGGAAAATATGGGTTAGCAAAAGGTATTTTTACATCAGCATTCATACATTATTAGCATTTGTTCCTGATAAGTTACTTCGCGAAAATACCTGAATTATCTGATTATATAATAGGATCTACATTTTTGAAGGTTCCATCAAGAAACATTAAAATACAAAGAATAGAGCAGCCAAAGACTCTGCCTAGAGAAAGCTGTCCATTAAGTCAGTGACCATAAAAGGACTGCTTTACTCAGAGAAGCAATGAAGAGGCAAAGAATACATCTAGGAGCCGGAGTGATCCACGACTAAGATTAGAGACACTATATACATCACAGCCATTACCGCTTATAAGTGTAGCGCGTTCTAAGCCATCGAAAACCCTTTTTTTTTTTAACTCAGCAAACTTGAAAAAAGGTTCTCTGAGCTGATGAGACACTTGGCACAACATTTGGCAGAAGCCCACCACTGTTCATGGTTTTGAGAAGAGCATTTGAAGCAGGAAGCATAGTGTTGCTAGCATGCATTACAAGATTCAAGATTCAAGATTTTAATTGTCACAAACATAGTTATATACAGAGTATAACTTCAAAACCTGATACTACTTAAAAACCTTCAGAAAACCTGACCGGCTGCTAAAAATTGTTCATTAAATATAACAGACTATAAATTTAAAATAAGATAAAATATGATAACATTATGATCACCTGTCTAATATTGTGTTGGTCCCAAATATTGTGTTTTGCTTCCAAAACAGTTCTGACCTGTCGATCATTACAGAATTTACTTTTTCAGCAGTTTGAGCCAAAGGAGCTCATCTGTTGGATCAGACCACATGGTCCAGCCTTCACTACCTATAGTCATCAATGAGCCTCGGCCGCCCGTGTCCCTGTTGCCGGTTTACCACTGTTCCTTCCATGGACCACTTCTGATAGATACTGACTGCAGACCGGGAACATCTCCCAAGAGCTGCAGTTTTAAAGATGCTCTGACCCAGTCGTCTAGACATCCTTAAAATCCTTACGCTTGCCCATTTTTCCTGCTTCTAACACACAACTGAGTTAGAAGTTGTGAACAAAATGTTTACTTGTTGCCTAATAAATCCCACTCACTAACAGGTGCCATGGTGAAGAGATATTTAATGTTATTCACTTCACTTGTCAGAGGTCTTAATGTTATGCCTGATCGTTGTATTTAAATGTGCTAACGGGAAGGTTAGATTGTATGGAATGTAATCAGCAGGGACCAGAAAGTTCTGAAAGTTCTAGAATGAGCAAGTCAAAGCTCAGATCTCAAAATGATCTAGAATCTGCTGCATGTGTCTGTCTAATATGACTGATCCTGAGTGATTCGGCCAAGAAGAATGGAAAAAATATAAGGATCTGCATCTCAGGAGAAACTCTGTATATACAGGCATCATAAGATGCCACTAGCATAACCACAGAATATCCCTATATATTTATAGAGAACTCGTTGGTGTAGTACAGTAGTTACATCTTAAAAATTGCTCGAATAATCATGGTATCAGTTTCACACGGTCGTATCACCCGAGCCCTGTTATGAATGTGGATCACAATGCGATAATTGTAAGGTAAGATTTAGAGTACAGGCGGTAAAACAGGGTCATAGACAACAGCTGGTGTAGGGAATGGCAATGAGCGAGACGGAGGGAGAGAGTGCTAGATAGAGACATAGGGACAGGGAGGGCAGCATGGTGGCACATGTGTGCCTCTGTGTATCTGACCTGATTGCAAATCAGCCCTGAAATCTCTGCAGCCTAGAAGTCTCTCTTTCTCTCTTCTCAAAAATATTTTAGGGCGTTGAATCGCGTTTCACATTCCCATACCAAGCAGAGGATAAATGTCTGTATGTGCATGTTGTACTAAAAAAGATGTTCCTAATAAAAAAAACGAGCGAGTGTCTTTCAGGATCAGCGTGCGAGCGAGAGAGTTTGGGGGCCAAAGGCAGGGTAAAATGGAGACGGGGCGGGCGGAGCTGCAGCCGGGTCCTTGCGAGGCATTTGCAATTTAAAACAGAGGCTCGGGCATAATGAAAATGTAAAGCAGTGGTTTTATTTTATTCAGTGTGGCAGATTCGGAATCCCAGAGATGCTGCACTCAAGCAATCAGTCCATTAATAATTGAATTTGGTGGAGGAAGTGTGAGAGGCGAGTGTGAGAGGCGAGTGTGGAGACGCTGAACCCGATACACACGCACGCACACACGCACGCACGCGCACACACACACACACACACACACACACACACACACACACACACACACACACACACGCACACGCACACACACGCACACACGCACACGCACACACACTGC
>NC_139596.1:13154185-13651685 GCF_946808225.1 Silurus aristotelis | reverse complement strand
TATCACTATCTCTCTTTCAGACACACACACTCACACACTCTCACACACTCTCACACACTCTCACACACTCTCACACACACACACACACACACACACACACACACACACACACACACACACACACACACACACACACACATACACACACACACACTTAGACCTTTACTACACTGAGCTCTAGAAGGTCAGATGCCCTGGCAGTTAGAGATTATGCCGGTGTCATCCCAAATCCCACCCTCTCCTCCCAAACACACAGTTTCACAAGTCATTCGAACACAAGTGCTAAACTGAACACTATATTATTTTCCATTCAAGTGGGTAAAATGTTAAAACACACACTGTTGCTTGGCAACTGGGTCATACGGATGCTGGACATAGAAGCTAGATACTGACTAACGCTTTAACTAGCAGTCTAGCAAACATTAGTTTATTAGTCTAGTCCAGGGGTCACCAACCTTTTTGAAACTGAGAGCTACTTCTTGGGTACCGATTAATGTGAAGGGCTACCAGTTTGATACACACAGTTTTCAGTTTGATCTGAAATAACAATTTTGCTCAATTTACCTTTTATTATATGTTATTATTAATAATTAATGATATTCATCTATGGAAAGAAACTGATCATGTTAATGATTACTCATAATAATTATCAACAATGATTTAACAAAGAAACAGCTATTTTTTTAGGCCTGCGGGCTACTCGTTGTCCTTTGGTCCACATTGGTGACCCCTGATCTAGTCAGTAATGAATGGACATTCGGGGCCACCCAGATGAGGATGGGTTTCGTTTTGTGTTTGGTTCCTCTCAAGGTTTCTTACTCATCCCATCTAAGGAAGTTTTTCCTCGCCATAGTCGCCACTGGTTTGCTCATGAGGGATAAACTTATAGGCCACTTATACATTAATATTTTATAATCTGTTTTCTCTGTAAAGCTGCTTTGGGACAATGTCTGTTGTTAAACACGCAATACAAAAATGATTGAATTGAATTGAAGGTCAATGTTAATGTAGAAAAGCGAAAGTCACATGACTTCATGTAGAAAAACAAAGACGCGTTTGTTCTGTGGTGCTCATCGCAGCTGCACAATTGTGCAGTACTCTTGAAATCAGACTTAGGGGCAATTATGTTTTTTGTGAGGGGTACCCCCTTACACACACACACTTCAAGGTTTTTCCACCCAGTTTAGCCAGTTCTCACCTATCATACAACATCTGTCTAGGGGAAATTAAGGGGAAGTGATAACTCTGTGGTTAAGGCTCTGGTTTACTGATCAGAAGGTCATGGGGGCTCAGTCCCCACTATTGTCAAGCTGACACTCTTTGGCCCCTGAGCAAGGCCCTTAACACTCCGTGTTATCATAGCGGAGCCTGCGCTCTGACCCCAGCTGCCTAACATAATGGGACATGCGATGACAGAGTTTCACTGTGATAGAAAGTACATGTGACAAGATTAAAGTATCTTTCTTACTTTTTTTTCCTTCTCAATATACATTATGATGCTGGTCAAACATACCTTTAAGAACTTTTGCTCATGCTTCAACACTGGAAAGTGCAATCTGCCTGTTTTCACATACATGAGTTCACAGATGCCCATGATTGGCTAGTTCCTCTGAGACTGACACAAAGGAACATAAAAATGAGCCAAATTTGCTCACCTTGATTCCCAAACTGGATTCAAAAGTGTTCTCTAGATCAAGACATTCTTGATAAGAAGACAAACATTTTTTTCTCATTATAACACTTTGCTTTGACCACAGACTAAACCGTCATTCAATCGAATCTATTAATGCTGCTTTTGATAGAATCTGTTGTATTTTATTATCTGAATATTAAAAAAACCATAAAATTTCAATGCGACTCATAATTCTCAGAATCATCTCATTCTGTGCTGGTCAGATTAATTAATAGATATATATATATATATATATATTATATTAATAGATATTGCTTAGATAAATACGGTAAGCTAATCGAAAGGTTAATTCGTTTTGACGTCCATTAACCTACCTAAATGGTACGACCATTTATTTTACAACCTTCTAAATTTTTCATGAAGGCTGTGAGGTAAGATATGTTTCCACCAAAACGTTTTTGGGTTTCTCATGAACACAGCCGCATGAGTAATTAGAACGCTCAGGGTTGTTTCCTGAAGATCTGAGATCGGTGTGTAAATGTAGTGTTCTTCATGATTATGGACCAGAGTGTGCTGTTCATGTGGAATTCTCACAAACATGGTGAACGGAGCAGCGGAGTAAAAGAAGCAGCTGTGTTATCGAATGCTGTTGCAGCGGCAGGAAAAAGAAGCTCGACTAAATAAAGGTCAGCTGTACGTTAGGAAGCTGTGAGGGAGAAACTTCAGCGCTCTGTATGGCCCGAACAGAGACCTCTCCAGCAGTCGAAGTATATTAGCATCAAACCACACACACAGTGATGCAGAAACATAACACACTATCACATTGCACCTCTCTCTCTCTCTCTCTCTCTCTCTCTCTCTCTCTCTCTCTCTCTCACACACACACACACACACACATACACACATACACACAACTCCAAATGAGATCTCTTACACCAGCCCTCTGCTTGCCATCCATTTTTAATGGGCTGATTAAAAGCATGGCTTCCCCAATGAATCACACCATGCCTGAGAGAGAGACAGAGAGAGAGAGAGAGAGAGAGAGAGAGAGAGAGAGAGAGAGAGAGAGAGAGAGAGAAGAGAGAGTGAGGGAGCGAAAATGAGCAGAGGAGTCAAATGGGTTCACGGCAGAGGAGGAGACAGAGAGAGTGGGCAAAAGGAAGGGAGGGCGAGAAGGAAGGAGGGAATAGCGAATGCAGCAGTGATGTCTCTTTTGAAGCTCTCGCAAGGCCACACAGTGCTAAGGGCATGGCTGAGGAGAGTCTCACACACACACACACACACACACACACATATATGTACATAAACATACAAAATACAATACTAAGCTAAGCGAACTGAAAACTGAAAACAAGGCCCCTCCTTATAAGAAGCAGGTCACGTGAGAGAATACCAGAAGCGGTTTATTCTCAGGGCTGGGAGACATGATTGGCACTAGCGCATATTTAAAATGCTCCTGCTTTCACTAAACATGATTTATAAATGGACAACCTCTCTGAAAGGGTCGCTGATGATCATACTGTATAACGAGATGCTTGCACCGCTTTTCTTTAAAAACACCACAATGACTAATATTCATCAGTAATCAACATGCAAAAGGCATCACAAACTTCTTTAATGAACGACTCCGTTTTCACTTTCCCACAATGCTACTCAACTGCCTGCTTTAATCGGCTCCAGTGAGACTTCTGTTGTTTTCGTCGTACTTTATAAGTGGTAATTTGCGAGTTGCAAGTAATGGCGTCATTTCCCACCTCGGCACGTTCGAAACCTGTGAAGTGGGGGGAAAAGAAAAAAAAATGGATGCCTCTATGGAGGCTTGTCTTTTGTCTTGTCTTTAGGAGCATGTAATGCTACTAAAGAGCTACTTTTACCCCGCTTTTATTACCCTAAGCTCTATTAATACAGTTCTACAGCAATGTTCATGCGAAAAATCTGAGTGAAATTGCAACACAGCAACAATAGTCGGCCACAGCAAATATATTAGCAAAAAACTAGCCGGCTAATATAATGCTAATGTTATAATGTTGACCATTTCTTTCTGAAATTACTGTAGTGGGATTACTGAAGTGTAGCATAATAGACTAAACCAAGTGTGAACTGATCTAAATCGTGCTCTAAACATTGATTCTTTCTCTATTCATTTTTTTCTTTTAAGCTGTGCTAAAACCACTAAACATCTCTCACATGATGAAATCAGACTGGCTAAACACAACAAAAATATTTCACAAGGCTGGAGCTTTCCTTTCGTATACGTTTTTTTCAAATCTCAAAAAAATAAATAAAATTAAATAAAATACTACATGTAAAAAGTAGTGACACTGATAGTCACCTTGAAAATCTTGTACAGTAAACACTCGGTTAGTCAGTGATGGAGAGTCGAATTAATGAGTTAAAGCATCTGTACACATGTACAGTATGTCATAAATCATCAAACCTAAGACATGGAAAAAAAGGAGAGCAAGTGTCAAAGTCCCTGCGAGACAATGATTTATCACACCCTAAAAAACTTAGCATAAAGACAGCTAGCAAAAGGATTTCATATGAAAATTATTGCATCAAAACGTAGATAAACAAAAAGGATTTGAGAGCATTTTTATTCAGCTAGCTATTTTGTTTATTTAGAATTATTTGTTATAATATTAACTGGTTATTTATCTGACAGAATGTCATGGTTGATAGCAGTCGGGAAATTGTTCTGTGAAGTGTTTTGTGCGGCTCAGGCACCTGACCAAAACCCCAGTCAGCAGTAGCTAGTTATCCACCTGATGGTAGCTAGTAAGCTATAAAACAAGCTGTACAATGCATGTGTATGTGTGTTTGGCTATGTTTAGTTTAGTTAGCTAGCTTCTGTTACTGATAATAAACGTCTTGCTTTAGTATATTGTTACATGGTATTGCTTGAAAACAAAGAAACATTTTAAAAGTGTGCCTCAGTAAGTCAAGATCAGGCTACCTTACTAGCACCTAACCAGCTAGCAACAAAACTAGCTAGCAATGAAGAACAGCAATGGGAGTGTTTTCACAATCAATGTATATTCATACAACAAAGATGTAGAGATATTTGTTGTTATAATCTTTCGTGCAGATGCGATTTATGATCATTTAATTTTTCGAAAAATGACACATTGAGCTTCATATAACCGAGATTGAAAGTGTGCCGGTGTGCAAATCCATCCAGGAGTGTTCCATTCGACATTACCATATTAATAATAACAGCTAAACACGCTACCTCAAATAAGGAGCACGCTTAATCTACCTGAGGCAGGCACACACACAGTCTGCTCAGTCTGAGCTTCCTCTAAGCCATAACCTGCTTTCCAAGGTCTAGTCCCCCTCTTAGTGTGCACCACGGGTGAGGGATGAAAGAGAGCTGAGGAGATCCTGCTCATGCCTCGTCTCAGCCCCGCTCATCCTGTGACCTTGTGCCAGGCCTTGTTGTGCCATGGACTAGCTCTACAATACAAGCCCCTCGAGGTTCTCTATATAACCTTCAACCTTCCAGACACACAAACCCACATAGGACAGAACTACAAAGCAGGAAAGGCCATGGCCAGTGCAGTAACAAGATGTTTCCAAATAAATAAATAAATGAAATAAAAAACCCTCGGAAACACGCACACGCCGAAGCGCAAGTATTTCAAAAAAATTGAGCCGACATAGAAGAGTACACGTAGGTCACAATTGCTGAATAAGCTGCATTCCGGAAATTCTTCTAACCCTCGTAGGAATGTGAATCTGTTCCACGCTTTCGGAGTAATTTTCTACAAATGGACACAAGGTCATTCCAAAGATACGTATAAAACTCTGAAGAATCAGGCGTCTTGGCGCTAGGATCGCTCTCTGAATCAAAAAAAAAAAAAAAAAACGACTTCCAAATGTATTGATGGTACTATTAAACCATGATTTTGTTCGCAAATGGGTTCAGATGGTGGGAATTCATTTTTTAACGCCACGGATATGGACGCTTGGAGGCGGATCACGGTTTTATATTAACACAAGGTAACTCAAGAGGCAAACTCATCAACCAGATCCACAGAAACCATTTATTTTTAAGCTGTTATTTTAGATATAAAAAAAGTTTTGAAGCTGCTATGGCCAGGATGCCTGACTCCAAACTCCTGCAAGCGTTCTGTCAAACAGTCACACATCTGTGCAAAGCTCTGTGGTTGACGTTTCACAACAGTGAATGTACCTACAGGTAGTCCAAGATATGCAATGAAGATGTATGACACCATCGTAACTTGAAACTATTGTAAGTCGAGACATGGCCTAGCCTACTGGCATTTGGTAATAAGAATTTGATTATTATAAACAGCAAGTTACATTGGCCATAATGGTACAATTAATGGTACAATTCAAGTGTCCAACAGCAAGCAATGGAACTATAATGAATAGACATTTGGTGTCAGCCAGATCAGGATGTGCTCCTTTTTGAGTCTGGTTCCTCTCAAGGTTTCTTCCTCATACCATCTCAGGGAGTTTTTTTCCTCACCACTGGCTCACTAATTAGGGATAAACTTAGAGGGACTAATTTATGTCACTATTATTATACTTGCATTCTATTTAACTCCACAAAGCTGCTCTATACACTATATGAAGCACTATACAAGTAAAACTGAATTGACTTGAATTAAATTCAAATTAAGCACTGTGTAATGGGTGATTATATAAAACAAACCTCTATAATCTCTATACAGTTGTGGTAACAGCTGTATCACACTCTCCTCCCACTATCTCCCCATAACAGCACATCCTGGAGTGTTTTATTTCTCACTTAACCCACTTACTCACATTCCCAACACACTCATAGCAGCCTTTTCCTGATATTTTATGAAGCTGTTTGTGTATGAATCGTATCACTGGGCAAACCCGTCTCTTTTTTGACTCTTCAGGCATGCATTTGTTAAAAACATATCTCTCTTTTTTTTGGCCTAACAATCTCTTAAAGTCTCAGCTTATTAGTTATTCATCATATTATTCAGTAACTATGATCAATAATTCAGCTGCTACAGTGAAACTAATAGGAAAAGTGTGTAGTTATGAGAGTGAAGAATGTGAGCCTGGACACATGGCTGATGTACTGTGGGAGTTTAAGTGGTAAAGAGGGGAAGAAGGTAGATTGATATAATTATTCTACACTCTTAAGCATGCATGTTTTTTTTTTTAGCCTTAATAAGGAATCTGACTGGTCCGAAGGGCTCGCGTCATCATTATTTTTCTCGTACAGAATGCTCCGACGTGTTTTATCCCTTTACGTATTACTCATAAGCTCTCCTCATTAGATTCTGGCCCTCAGTGAGGATGACAGTGTGGAAGATTTCTCTCCAGCTATATCAGCCTCTCAAATGAGCCCTTTCAGGTCCACTGAAGCCTCATCAGCCCTTCTTTCAGCCCTGGCAGTGCTAACGCTAACCACTAACACCGCCGCTAACGCTATCCGGCTCGGCATATGTTCCATTCATCGCCGCGTCACTCTTCATTTGTAATTATTTCCTCCTTTCTTCCTTTTTTTTCCGCCCGCTGCTCGCTCTTGTCTGTCTCAGCCGGGACGACGGAGACCGCGCCAGTATGATGACCTGTTCCAGGGTGTTAAATTTCTTGTCACAGTTGAAGAGAAAGCGAGGTGGAAATGGCAGCCACTGTCAGACACACACCGCAACGCATTAAGAGTATATTAATTATCTATTTCTTGAGTGCATCTAAGGATGTGCAGACATGAAGAAGCTGTTACACGTTACAGTGAGCGTGTGATACATGGACAGCATTTTAAGGAATCAGACATGATGGATAACAGAGGATGTAACGAAACACCACTGAGGCAATAAAACACCACAAGGGTTTTGCATAGAAAGGCATAAATGTATATACAAATTAACCACCTCAAAACACACAAACAAAAAGAGAGAAATAAAAAAAATAACTGGATTTTTAGTTAAGTTTCATTGTTGATGTTATAAGAAATCAAACTAATTTTTCTTCTCCTGTTTATATCATTTTTTGGACCTGAAAATTACTCCACCTCCCTCCAAAACCATGATCTAAAATAATTTCTACAGTTCTAAAAGCAGCTGTTCTGATACTAAGGGTGGGATATGTAAAGGGGGAAAACACAGCTTGTAAATATTCTTTGACCATGACAATGACAATGTTTCGTTAAAGAACGCAGGAAATGTCTGCAGTCACCAGCAGGTGTGAGAGGTGTAAAAAAGATAACGGATTTAGGTCTAAAACTATACTGGTGTAAGTGTTAATACGGTGAGAAGATGTGGCAGCTCACTTTTTAGGATGGTGGATTCTGATTGGAATTGTGAGTTCAAATCAAAGCACCACCAAGCAGCCATTGCAGGGCCCCTGAGGAAGGCTCTCAAATGCTTAGTTGTATGAATGAGATAATTATAAATAGTTCTGGAAGAGTACATGTAGGTAGGTAGGTAGGTAGGTAGGTAGGTAGGTAGGTAGGTAGGTAGGTAGGTAGACAGACAGACAGACAGACAGACAGACAGACAGACAGATAGATATTAGAGCTGTAGATTACATACAACAGCTAAAGGGCAGGAGTCAGCAAAACGTAGCAGTCAGATGTTATTTAACATGTTTGGAAGGAGTCTCCATTTTTAGCAGAGATAAAGCTGTTTGTTATGTTAATATTTTTTTACTCCTGTAACTCAAAGCTTACATTTATTTGTATTATTTACACATTTTCTTCTCCCACCATAAAGATATGGACTTCTTTTGCTTTGTTTCATACCCAGTCTGCTTTCAGGCAATACGTTATTTGCAATAATCCAAAATATAATTACCAAAATATTCACTTTCGGAACGATGCAGACCCGAGCACGAGCGCGAGCCCGAGATGAGTTACAGCTTCTAAATAAAGCCCCGGCTTTCTGCCCGCCAAGAATTAAATGTAAAGGAGGAATGAAGAGGTGAGCGTGAGTTCAGCTCGGGATTAAAAGGCTACGAGAGTTTATGTATTGCTTAAAGCTTAAGACAGAAGGGGAGGAACAAAAGAGCCCAACAGATCCCTGTCATACCTTTCATTTTCCTCTTTCTCTCACCAACTCATTCATGAGCGCCTTAGAGCAACAAAGGCTTAATCTTACTCCAGCCGCATAAAGAAGAAGCTACGGAATGGTCTCGCGGTGTGCTAAATGGGAGTCACCGCGAAGTCACTCAGTACGAGCGCTGAATTCTTGGGGGAAAAAAGAAAAAATCAATAGGAGCGAGGGCACCGGGTTAGAGCGAGCTAATGACCGCAGTGAAGACGGCATCAAAGGCTTGAAGGAATGCAGGGATTCCGAGTCAAATCGTTGTGCGATCTCATACCAGAGCTGCCCCCTTTGAGCTGTACAGCATTAACGGGTTAGTGTGTTTACAGGAATGTTATTTAACGAGCACATGTAAAGATATCTCACCCTAGTTTTCATATATAGCATGCTTAGAGGATTTTACCAGTGAGCACACACACACACACACACACATACACACACACCTCCATACTGCAAAAGACACCTGCTCACAGTCTGAAGCTGGGCTCGGGGCCTGCTGCTCCTCTTCCTGAACAAGCAGGCTTTTAATTTAGCTGCTGCAGGCCCACACTACGCACACTCGGCAGGTGCCAGCTTCAGAGCTGCCAGAGCTCCACACACCAACCTGTCTGAGAGCGAAAAGGACTCGTACACAACCCAGGTCACCTGCAAACCCTTTGGCACCATTTCCATGCACAGACCTCTACACAGGATCAGTTCCACAAAGATGCACCTGCAGTTCACAAGTTCATTAGTGCTGTCAAGGAGCTTTTAATAATTATGTTTAAATGTTAACCTGGGGTGTATCCCCCCGACCCCACCCCTCACCCCCGCATGCACGAGGTTCCCAACATAGGCTCCTGATTCACCGTAGGATTAGTGAAACAGTCACTGAAGGTGAATGAAGGAATGAGTTAATAAACATGTTATTATTTAAACTCAATGGGAAACAAATATTATTTACTAGTGAAAAAAAAAAATCATGAGAAATCATTATAACATTTGTGTTCCAAACCCAAATAATAAAGTAAACTAAATGCAAAATGACATTTTATGAACAATAAATTTGCACTGAATAGAATGCAACATAATAGCAATGTATAGTAGACTATATGTATAAAAAATAAAAAAACAATAAATGGTAGTTTATTTTCAAACAGAAAATTTAAGGCAAAAAGGATATTTTTGGAAATGATTTATCTTAATTTAACACCTTTTATTTCTATTTAGTACTCAGATGTTTGAAAATGAATGCATAATTAATATGATAACATTGACAGCAATTACTAAATAATTTATTGTAATAACCTGAGTGATACATGTGCAAAATTAAATATACAGTATGTAACGCATATATGCAGTGTGTGTGTGTGTGTGTGTGTGTGTGTGTGTGTGTGTGTGTGTGTGTGTGTGTGTGTGTGAGACTAATAAATAATAATATCCATTGCAATTCAATATTAACATATTCATTCCAACATACAATTAATGATTTCAAGTCATTGAAAAACATATATATTATTACCATTTTATTGTATATAATATTAATATAATTTTTAGAGATATCATTCAAATGATTCCGATCTTTTGGAAGGTGCTGATTGATTTTCTAACATAGCATTAAAAAAAAACATACTGACAACAGTAAAAATGCTTGGTAATGTGCATAATTGGTGTGTAGGAATGGAAACGGAATGGCAGGTCATTTCAATGTTCATAATAATAAGATCATAAAGCATTCGACAGCAGTGTTCGAGGGAGTATTGCTATAGAAGTATAATTTAATCAAATCCAATATAATGCTTAAGTTTGAAAACATGGATAAAAAAATTTAATTCAATAAAATAAGTATTTACTCTATATGACACATATATTGTAGTAGTCAAATATAGTATACTATAGTTTTATATATATATATATATATATATATATATATATATATATATATATATATATATATATATATATATACATACTTGTGCGAGTTTTAAAGTGTCTTAGCAAGGGTACTGAAATACACTACACACACACACACACACACACACACACACACACACACACACACACACACACACCTCATAGGTTGTTTTTCTGAAGTTCGCCTGTATATGATATTAATTTTCCCTCCACAGGGAGCTTAAGCTGGTACTCTGGCCAATAAGGAGAGACGGCTCTAACCAATCCAAGAGCCATCAGTTCTCATCGGGCCTGGCCAGACCTCTACATTACTGCTGCCCTTGTGCTTATAGCTCTCTCATTGCACCTGTCACCGGAGCCTGACAGCACATTACCGGCCCTGTGGCCGAGCAGCCGGAGTCCAAGCATCCCCTCCCCACCTGAACACAAGCCCTGTATAGTGCCACCTCACAGCCTTGATAGCAATATGGCAGAGGATAGAAAGACGGCAAAAAATAAAAATAAATTGCCCAATGATTTTGAAGATCTGCTCAGGAAAGATACGGACTTCTGCCGGGAGAGCAAGAGAGCAAGTAATGGTTGCGAGTTATTTAGTTGAAGTTAAGGAGGCTTTGTGTCACATTAAGATCATAATCTTATCCATCATCGTGAAGGAGATTCTTCTTGTACACACCGTCAGCAAGCAAAGCTACATACACACACACACACACACACACACACACACACACACACACACACACACACACAAGCATGACTGGGGATAACCAATGAATTGGTTTTGCTGCGTGTCTGCTTTGCCTCATCAATGTAATTGCTGCATGTCTGTCAAAGACAGTGAGTGTGAAAAAGTGTCTTCCTCAGCTGCCGCCGCCGCCTGTTTTGTTCACGCACGCTCTTGTAAAGCGCCAGAAAATAAGTGGCATTCGGTGAATGGCGCTATTCTTCTCCTGACAGCTTCATATCTATCAGGTGACGGAGGGCCCCAATAGCCTACGCCACTCTCGCAAACATCTCTGACAGTGTGTTAAACTCCAGCCTCCGCCTTTCACTCACACGCGCAAAACCCTGCTTCAAAAAAAAAAGCGGAAGAAAAAGCATAGCACACTTGCATACACTCTTGCCTTATTGCCACAGACACACTGAAATGATGAGCTCTCTCCTTCCTCCAGCAGTTTGGAGTTTGTTTTTCTTTTCCTTTTTTTTTTTTTTTTTTTTCCTGGCCAGCGAGAGTTCTGTGGTCCTTGGTGAATAAGTGCCCCCTTTAACCTCCCCCGTCAGTGTTGCTTCATGTTGCTTCATTAATTGAGCTCATCAGACGCTTCTTTGATGGCCACCCCCCTCTACCACCTCCACCACCACCGCCGCCGCCCAACACACACCCGACCACCAATCGCACAGACAAATAGGGCAGTTGCCATGGAAACAGTCCAGACAGACCAAAGCTCCTCTTGAAACATATTTGTGTTGGAAAAAGGGAGAATCCCCTTCTCTAAAGAAGCTCTGGATCAATTCACTGATTATAAAGAGAAGAGAGTGAGAGGAAGGAGAGTGAGAGAGAGAGAGAGAGAGAGAGAGAGAGAGAGAGAGAGAGAGAGAGAGAGAGAGAGAGAGAGAGAGAGAGAGAGAGAGAGAGAGAGAGAGAGAGAGAGAGAGAGAGAGAGACCTGGATAGTGGGGAAAAGAATCTGTAAGCTAATTATTCCTGCTCCATCTTTATTACAATGAGAAGAAATGCAGCATCATTAGATGCTGCAGTTTAATCACTTTCTACACTTGTCACAGTAGTTTAGATTTATTTACATTGTGATTTACTGCGCTACTAAAGTAAAGCTTAGTCAGCATGTATATACTGTATATATATATATATATATATATATATATATATATATATATATATATATATATATATATATATATATATATATATATAAACAAATAAATACATCATCTCATGTAGATAGATAGATAGATAGATAGATAGATAGATAGATAGATAGATAGATAGATAGATAGATAGATAGATAGATAGATACATACATACATACATACATACATACATACATACATACATACATACATACATACATATATATTAACACCTGCAACAACTCTAATCACCAAATACACTCAGCATACACTTAAGTACTTAACAGAAACCTAATACTCGTTTTGCTTAACTGACACACACACACACACACACACACACACACACACACACACACACACACACACACACACCCGTGAGCTGCCTTGTGACTAATCGCTGCATTGTATTCTGTACCCTGAATAAAAGCAGCGATGCTTAGTCATGAATGTGACAAAGTGGCTTTTTTCTCACATTTTATGAACATTGTTTGTGTTATTTAAAAAACTAAACGTGTCCTTTAAAATAATGCATTAGAAAAGAATTCCAATATCTATCTGAATAAAGTGAAGACAGTTGGTTTTGTATACTTACTGTACTTTTATAGATATTTCTTCATTGTAGTATAGTACTGTAGTCTTCACTGTATTTTTGGAGGTTTAATTTTAGTTTGCTATCCTTGTGGGACACTGTATTCGACTGAATATTGAACTGTTAAATATGTGGTTCGAATAGCTACCAAACGATCAATAACTAGGAATAAAATGAAATAAAATGCATTTTTGTTAAATTGCTTCCTAACTTTATTCTCTCCCAGTTTTAAACTGATGGTATTCATGGTCTGTGTCCTGATTAACCAGCATTAGAAAGTATTTATTGATGGAGAATTCAAAGCGCTTTGTAAGCGCTGGATAAATGCGTCTGCCAAATCCAATAAATGTAAAT
Source organism: Silurus aristotelis (assembly GCF_946808225.1). Lineage (NCBI taxonomy): Eukaryota > Metazoa > Chordata > Actinopteri > Siluriformes > Siluridae > Silurus > Silurus aristotelis. Next base: position 13,638,299 of record NC_139596.1, on the reverse strand, counting down.
GAATAGAATGAATCATTTGGTTCAGATTTAACTGTCTAACTGTGCTACCCTGGTGTTGTGTAAAAAAACTATTTTGTTGTACATTATGCATTTACTGCAATATCAGACATTATATGAAGGCATATTCACAAATTTACAAATAATATTCATGACAAATTTACATTTTAAACTTTTTTTTTTCCTTAGAAAAGCTCAACAAAGGCCCTTACAAGTTCTGATAAGGTTCTTCTGAAGTGATGCCTGGATTCATTCTAATTGTCACGAGCATCCGAAAACTATTTCCGCTACAGTGGCGTGCGAGTTCATCAGTTGGGAAATCTCGTGTCCTTCGCTGGTCTCTTTTAAAGGGCAAACTTTAATATGCTGTAATTAATGCTGACAAGATATATGAAATATATGGATTAATCATTTGATGAAACCATTCTGACTTATTTGAAGTTCAAACAAAAGGGTATGTGGCAAGGCTTGACATCTTAGAAGCATCTGAGAGCAATCAAAAGATACTGTAAAACATTGTTTTTGCATCAGAAAGTCTGACTTATTAACAACAAATCAAAAAGTTATTGAAATAAACAAACGCAAGCGCTTACAATGCGGGTCATTCGGTGAACAGATGAATAATTTAGACTTCGAAACGAAAGAAGGCCATCAATAATCATGACCCACCGTCCAAACGTGGTCGTGCAGCCATGAGCTCGGAGCTCCCCAATGCTATATCTCATTAGGCCGGCGATGTTAGCAGTTGGATCTCTCCGCGTTATTTTTACCCGTGGATTAACATATTCCCCCCGCAGTGTGCGTAGCTGAGACGAACCCTTGGCCTCCCAGAGCGCCTGCCTGACCACTGCACCCTCTGCAGCTGCCCAAGTCCGTGCATCTCAAAGGCTAATTCCCTCCATATTTAAATAACATATTAAAGTTTCATTGCTAGCACCTGGGCGAAGCTGTGGCTCTGCCAAAGGGGGGGTGAAGGGGTTTAAGAAGAGGCTGGTTGTGCACATGGGACAGGGAGGCTGGATGCACGCAAGAACACAGACACACAAACACTCATGCCATCAGCTGGACTTGAACATTTTAAGAGCTTCTGAATGAATGAATGAATATTACTTATCTTTATATTGCCTAAACGTGCTGTGCCGAGAATGTACCTACATTTCAATTGTTAGCAAAATTACGGGTACCTCCATCATTGGACACTTTTGAATGAAACACTCCAAACACATTGCTGTATATACATACATAGATTAAATATTTAAAACATACTGTATATACATACACAGTAATCCCCTGCTTTACTGCAATTCGATTCAAATCTCGTGCCCCGGTTTTTTCGCGGAAACGCATTTGCCACATAACTAATTTGTTTCTCTGATTTTCCTGGTCTCTCGCAAATAGCAAGATAGACCAAAAAACTTATAGAGAATTGTTTTTATGGAGTTTTATGTTGAAATAATGACATTTATTAATAAAAATAGAATTTATCGGTTTATCGTTTATAGCTGGTGGTTTTTGGAACGTAACCGTGATAAATGGGGAATAGGAAGTGGATAGGATTAGTAAGGAGGAAGTGAGAGCAGCGATTAAGAGGATGAAGAGTGAAAAGTAGATTGGACGAGATGACATACTGGTAGAAGCATGGAGATGTTTAGGAAAGATGCACTGGAGTTTTTAACAAGATTGTTTAACAGGATTTCGGAAGGTGAGAGGATGCCTGAGGAATGGAGAAGGAGTGTGCTGGTACCGATCTTTAAGAATAAGGGATTGCATTGTATGTTTGTGGATTTAGAGAACGCATACGACAGGATGCCGAGAGAGGAATTGTGGTACTGTATGAGGAAGTCAGGTGTGTCAGAGAAGTATGTGAGGGTGGTGCAGGACATGTATGAGGACAGTGTGACAGCAGTAAAGTGTGCAGTAGGAACGACAGACTGGTTCAAGGTGGAGGTTGGACTGCATCAAGGATCGGCTCTGAGCCCTTTCCTGTTTGCAGTGGAGATGGACAGGTTGACGGATGAGGTCAGACAGGAGTCTCTGTGGATTTTAATGTTTGCGGATGATATTTTTATTTGTGGTAAAAGTAGGGAGCAGGTTGAGAAGACCCTGAAGAGGTGGAGATTGAGGGGAGAGGAATGAAAGTCAGTAGGAGTAAGACAGAGTACATGTGTGTGAATGAGAGGGAAGGCAGTGGGGTGGTGCGGTTGCAGGAAAAAGAAGTGGAGAAGGTGGAGGAGGTCGGGTACCTGGGGTCAACAGTGCAAAGTAATGGAGAGTGTGTTAGAGAAGTGAAGAAAAGAGTGCAGGCAGGGTGGAGTGGGTGGAGAAGAGTGACAGTAGTGATTTGTGATAGTAGGGTATCTGCAAGAGTGAAAGTGAACGTTTATAGGACTGTGGTGAGACCTGCGATGTTGTATGGTTTAGAGACAGTGGCATTAAGTAAAAGACAGATGGTGGAGCTGGAGGTAGCAGAGCTGAAGATGTTGAGGTTTTCGTTGGGAGTGACGACGATAGACAGGATTAGAAATTAGTTTATTAGAGGGACAGTGTGCAAGTGGGACGTTTTGGAGACAAGGTGAGAGAGGTGAGATTAAGATGGGACATGGGTTATATCGGTAGGAGAATGCTGAGGATGGAGCCACCAGGAAGGCCAAGGAGGCGGTTCTTCTTCTTCTTCTTTCGACTATATATACAGTGAGGAAAATAAGTATTTGAACACTCTGCTATTTTGCAAGTTCTCCCACTTAGAAATCATGGAGGGGTCTGAAATTGTCATCGTAGGTGCATGTCCACTGTGAGAGACATAATCTAAAAAAAAAAATCCAGAAATCACAATGTATGATTTTTAAACTATTTATTTGTATGATACAGCTGCAAATAAGTATTTGAACACCTGAGAAAGTCAATGTTAATATTTGGTACAGTAGCCTTTGTTTGCAATTAAAAAGGTCAAACGTTTCCTGTAGTTTTTCACCAGGTTTGCACACACTGCAGGAGGGATTTTGGCCCACTCTAGATCTTCTCTAGATCAGTCAGGTTTCTGGCCTGTCGCTGGGAAACACGGAGTTTGAGCTCCCTCCGAAGATTCTCTATTGGTTTAGGTCTGGAGACTGGCTAGGCCACGCCAGAACCTTGATATGCTTCTTACAGAGCCACTCCTTGGTTATCCTGGCTGTGTGCTTCGGGTCATTGTCATGTTGGAGGACCCAGCCTCGACCCATCTTCAATGCTCTAACTGAGGGAAGGAGGTTGTTCCCCAAAATCTCGCAATACATGGCCTCGGTCATCCTCTCCTTAATACAGTGCAGTTGCCCTGTCCCATGTGCAGAAAAACACCCCCAAAGCATGATGCTACCACCCCCATGCTTCACAGTAGGGATGGTGTTCTTGGGATGGTACTCATCATTCTTCTTCCTCCAAACACGTTTAGTGGAATTATGACCCAAAAGTTCTATTTTGGTCTCATCTGACCACATGACTTTCTCCCATGACTCCTCTGAATCATCCAAATGGTCATTGGCAAACTTAAGATGTGCCTGGACATGTGCTGGTTTAAGCAGGGGAACCTTCCGTGCCATGCATGATTTCAAACCATGACGTCTTAGTGTATTACCAACAGTAACCTTGGAAACGGTGCTCCCAGCTCTTTTCAGGTCATTGACCAGCTCCTCCCGTGTAGTTCTGGGCTGATTTCTCACCTTCCTCAGGATCATTGAGACCCTACGAGGTGAGATCTTGCATGGAGCCCCAGTCCGAGGGAGATTGACAGTCATGTTTAGCTTCTTCCATTTTCTAATGATTGCTCCAACAGTGGACCTTTTTTCACCAAGCTGCTTGGCAATTTCCCCGTAGCCCTTTCCAGCCTTGTGGAGGTGTACAATTTTGTCTTTAGTGTCTTTGGACAGCTCTTTGGTCTTGGCCATGTTAGTAGTTGGAGTCTTACTGATTGTATGGGGTGGACAGGTGTCTTTATGCAGCTAACGACCTCAAACAGGTGCATCTAATTTAGGATAATAAATGTAGTGGAGGTGGACATTTTAAAGGCGGACTAACAGATCTTTGAAGGTCAGAATTCTAGCTGATAGACAGGTGTTCAAATACTTATTTGCAGCTGTATCATACAAATAAATAGTTTAAAAATCATATATTGTGATTTCTGGATTTTTTTTTTTAGATTATGTCTCTCACAGTGGACATGCACCTACGATGACAATTTCAGACCCCTCCATGATTTCTAAGTGGAAGAACTTGCAAAATAGCAGGGTGTTCAAATACTTATTTTCCTCACTGTATATATACTGTATATAATAGTTATATATAAAAAGTAATATAATAGATATATATATAAATAGTAATATAATAGGTATATATAAAATATAATCCTTTCCCCAAGTTTTTACAGTCACTCTTGCTTTTCCTCATGTAAATCTCATGAGAAAGTAAAAAAAAATAGTAAAGAAAAAATTCTAAGATGAAAAAATGTAACATACATGATAAATTAAATTAGCAGAGCCCTGATATTAAAATAATATCATCTGCAGTACCTCTACAATAAATGGTTTTTATTTCCAAAATCAATATGGCACACTCAATAATTCAAGTACATTATTATAAAATAATAAACCAACCCTTCGCACAACCTATACACCCCACAGAACATTATCAGGTGCACGGGAGAGGACAACATATTATAGATTTCATAATTTCATATCAAATGTCACATATTCCCACAGGAAGTAATATGGCTACATCTCTAATGGGATTTTTTTTTCTTTTTCTAAATACAAAAAAAATCATACGCCTTCAATAACGTGCCAGAACGTCATTTACACCGGACTTGAGGAGAATTTCGCCATGGCCCTATTAAGGAGCGTGTGAAAAATAACCTTTTCCGAGGTTTAAATGTACAAATGCAGCCACTGAGGTTAATCCAACACTTAATTACCTTGACTTGCAGGAAAACCTTTTGTAAAGGTGTTTTCTTCCTCGAAGCAGCGTAGAACTGCAAATCCTCAAGGAACAAAACCAAAAAAAAGAGTATAAGTAAACAGACCAGACTCTGTTAATGATGGTATTGCGTATCCGAGGTGTAATGCCTCTTAAGCAATGAAAAAAAAGGGTTTAAGGGGCTACGGGTTTCAAAAGTCTCAATAAACATAAAATGATCCAGTTCTTGTACATTGTGCTCCTTTTTAATGTTTTGTTTATTTTTGAACGGCTCTTCATTTCTGTAAAAATTAATCTTAGTAGAATTTTCTTTCCGAATACATGCTGTATTGCACATCTCTCTACAACTGGTTAACCAATAAACCCTAGGACATTGCGATATGATGCAAGACCCCCCCACCCCACACCACCACCACCTAACAAACCAATTTCTTCAAAATTTGAAGATAATATTGGGGCTAATGAAAAGACCCTCTCCATAATCTTTCCATTTGATCTTTTTTCCCCCCCTCATGCCTGGGAAATGACAATTTAATTTTCCCTATTCCAAGATTTCCAGAATAACAGAGGGGAACCAGATTTCTTAAAAGAGCCTAAAATCAGACAATGATCGATTGATATTACAGCATATATAAACCTTCTTTAAGAATGTAGTAACAGAACAGTAGCAATGTATAGATAGTAAAAGGCTGTTTGTGGAACATACAGTACTGCCCAAATATACAGTAATCGCAACACATCAAGATATAACCTATGTGTAGCATTTAAAATGTAGGTAGTGTAACTGTTCCAGGCAATCCAGCTGTATAAGCATTTTCCCATTCCTCACTCATTAACATCTGGCTTCTCTGTGCCTTCATTGAGCAAGAGAAGATAAGATCAGTGCACAAGATCAAGGCAAAAGCAAGATCAGCTGAACCCAAGCCTCCTGCCATGCCTTCTATTATCAAGGCATCCGTGGACAGTTCATTCTTTTGTAGCATAAAAAAAATTTTTTTTTTTTTTCAAGCGGCGAGCCGTCATCGTTTTCCCCTCATTGCTAATATGTGTTCGTGAAATGGTTATTAAATGAAATTAAAGACTGATCTGTCCTGCAAGATTTTGTCAAGAAATAGCCAGAACATCTTGCTCTCTCAGTCAGATGATCAGCCATCTTCGGCTAGCTTTGTCTGACGGATAAAAAAGACATCACATCAGCATATCAAAGCTTTGCTACAACCATCCATCTTAAATAATGTAGCTGCTTTTTATGCTTATAGAGGTGGGATAAAGAGGTGAGGCAAGTCGTACAAAGAGGCAATGTCGGAAGAGGCATTATGGCTTTGTTTTCTTGTCATGTCTACAAATAAGCTGTATAAACACGCTATTTTGAGCCGGCTTTGCTCGAAAGTCTTTGTAGCATGTCTACAAATAAGCTGTATAAACACGCTATTTTGAGCCGGCTTTGCTCGAAAGTCTTTGTAGCATCTTTTTTCGATCCCCATCTGTAGCTGGTGCCCTCCCTTTTGCTTGGACATGTCTGCTTAGATCTAGGATTTTTTTTAATGCCGTACTCTGTGCAACGGTGCTACAAATGCGGCTAAGGCTGTAAACTTTTCCCCCTGCAGGAGCAAGCGTTGTTGGGATAGCACCACTCTAGGGAATCCCCGACTCGGCGAAGATCTGAGGACATGTCTGCCTCGCTCTCCTTCAACTGCAAACAAAGCCCTCTCGCAGCCCATTTCACTTAGTGCTTTCCGCAGGAGTGTGTGTGTATGTGATGTATGCAGGTTGTGTAAGGAAAAGACAGTGTCTATTCTCAAGCTGCTATTAGCATTATTTTTGCTCAGGCAAGTACAGAGACACCTCAAGCACCCTCTGTGTCCCTTTGGGGGCCTTGTCCCTTTGGCTGGACTTCTAGCTAAAGGGGTTTTTTTTTGTTTGTTTTTTAAGGTACGGGATCATATGGGAGACCTCCCTTTGTCATATCCTCTCGCCTCATCTTATACATAAAATATAAAACAACAGAGGGACAATCCTACGACCTTTGCTGCCCTTTACTCCTCGCAGATACATACGCAAACACACACACACACTCTGAGAGAGCCTCAGCTTCAGTTCACATCCCCCCACTGCATACGTGCCTTGATTTATTTCAACCAGCCTTTCACCGTACGGTGATGTATTTGCGACATCTGGCGGCGCTCGCTATATATCCTTAGCTATCGAAAAATGAAAAGGAAGGCACTGTGCGGAGTCGACGGTAAAACTGCAACGAAGCGGCAGCCACTGCCAACCAAAGTTGTGTGCCTTAAGCCGTAAGCGCTCCGAATTCTATCCCAAAACGCCTGCAGACCCCCTAGTGGGTGGACAAAGGCAACCGCACTTGTCGAAAATGGCAGAGAGAGGGCGACGAAACAGCCATGAATCCATAGGGTCTGGAGGTCATCCTTCTTGAGATGTGGTGACATCATAACAATGGGACACTTCTACAGCCTTAGAAATTCAAGGCAATCCATTCTGCGTGGGGGGTAAAGAGAAGCATGCCTTCCAGTTCCCACACATTCAGCAGGGGGAAAAAAAACGAGAGACAGAGCTATGAAATCAGAAGAGAGAGAAGGAGAGAGAGAGAGGAGACAGAAAGAGAGCAGGGAGTGTGTGTGTTTGTGGTGGTGGGGGGGTGGCAGAGACACACTCAGAGAGTGGGAGATTAAGCAAGTGAGAGAAGAGAAGGAGGGTGGATGGATGGCTAAAGAAGGACAGTAGTAAGTAAATGTAGAGGCCTCACTCCAGCCTCATTCGCCTTTTCTTTCACAGCATCTATAGAAAAAGATGGCTTAATTCACCCTCATTATATAGCCTGAGAGCTTCTCTCTCACTTTCTCTCTCTCTTCTTCTCTCACTCTCTCTCTAGCTTTCTCTCTTTTCTCTCTATCTGGCCCATTTTGCTTTTTTACCTCCTCCCTGCACATCATATGATAGTTACGGATACAGTGTAATCGAACTGCTGGCTAATGCCTGATCAATCACCAAATTCAATTCAATTCAATTTTAATTTTTCATGCAGCTTTACAGAATGTAAGAATTATAAAACTAAATCCACTTATATTTAAATTGTTGTGTATTTTACCCCAATAGACAATAACACTGCTACATACAGAAAAACACACTTCCAGTCAAACAATATTCGGACAATATTTAGCTAATAATTACTAAACCAGTTAACAAAAATATTTGCACAAAAACATAAAAATCCCCTAACAAATCATCTCAATATCCAAATACAGACTGAGAGTTTTAAGGACCTAAAAGCCACCTAATCCCTGAGTTCTGTAATGTTTAAAGGTATGCAAGTGCACTACACCGGCACTAAAGCCGCAATGAGACAATATATTCATACAGGAAGTGTTAATTAGTCTGGCCAGGCCTGAAATTTCTCTTCATTCATTGTGCATTTTTTCAAATCTTGACCTTGTGTTTAATTTCACATCACATTTAAAATAAATCCTTTTTTGTTGTCTGACATTTTTGAAGCTTCCTCTATGGCGTTGGATCGCGCCTATGGCTAATGTCTGATTCCACTGAAAACCCTTTTAACAAAGCTGATCTGTTTTAAACAAGCATGTCACATGACTATCCCTTGAGGCTGTATGCGTGTGTGTGTGTGTGTGTGTGTGTGTGTGTGTGTGTGTGTGTGTGTGTGTGTGTGTGTGTGTGTGTGTGTGTGTGTGTGTGCGAAGAACAATATTTAAGGACAGTATCACAGATGGCAAAATCCCTTAGTATCCCATCACTAATTATGCTGACTTATCAAAGTCAAATATCAGTACAGAACTACATACTTTCCACTCCTCATTTGACCACAAGCATTATTTATACTGCATAGCCCTTCTTCCAGTCTCAGTCTATGGAAGGAACAGACCTTGGCTTTTTTCAGTCAGGGTCAAAAAGAAGCAGATAACATGATATTTAATCATAGGGAAAAAAATGGTGTAAAAAATAACACATCTATCTTAGTCAGGTACAGTTGTAATAAAGTAGAGCTGAAGGAGGTCTCGGCTATTGGCCGTGCCCTCTCCTGCTCCCCGCAGTTCATGGTGTGGAGGTCGATGCCCACTGCTGAGTTTGGTTATCTGAGGAGCAGAGTGCTTTCTGGATAAGCGAGAAGGAAAACAGCAGGCGTTCTGACCTCTCCCGAACCAAGAAGGGACAATCAGCTGGCCAAGAGCCAGCAGGTGGTAGGTCTTCCAAGAAAACAGAGCAACAGAAAACGTGGATGAAGGATGAAGAGTCTGAAAACAAGCTGCACAAGCAGGGCGGCTGAAATTGAATGCTGGTCTTGAGAAGACAGAAACACAGCGGATTGGGAAAGACTGAAACCGACAGCTTGGGCTGAGTGACTGATTGCCTGGAATGGCTTGAGGTCAGTGTTGTGCCCGCAATGGGGAGGCGGCGATGCCCCCTGGCCCAGCGCTCCACAGCCCCACTATCTGATTAGATCTGCTCCCTCTGGCAAGAGCACCCAAGTTCAAGAGGAGCATGAGACAGATGAGAGGATTGGAGAAGGAGATAAAGAAGTAGAGATAGAAAGCTTGACAAGGAGCATCTTTCATCCTGAATGGCGTTTCATAACATTGCCACAGCGTATCACGACAAAATTGTGCAGTCAGACTGCCACAATGCGGGGTACCAGCCAAAAGACACCATCTAGAGCAGAAAAAGGAAATGACTTCTTGTAATAGAATAAGTACATCTCCGAGATTCGCTCGCAGCTAAGCTGGTCATGGATTCAAAGGAACGATCACGATCGCTAAATATCTTAGCAGGGCAAATTCAATCCAGCAGCCTGGCTTAACAGTCATAACAAAGACGAGATATAGAGAAAATAAAGATGTTTGGAGAGGGGGGGAAACAGGAAGAAGAAAGAATCAATTGCAAAGACTTCAATCCAGCTCTGAAGAGAAATTCAATACGCAGCTGTAGTGCTTTTTCGTCCTCGTCTTTGCTTTGTGTTACGGCAAAAACAAGTCTGTTAATATAGCAAACCTGTCACATGAAGGCAATCGTTGAAAATGCACAGAAGCTGCGCAGAGACTGCGAATTTCCCTAAAATATATTTAAAATGTCAGAGAGCGAGGTCTAGGTTCCCATCAAAAAGGGAGAGAAAAAAAAGTGATTAATGTAAGAGAAATGTTACTTTGAGTCATGTGTGTATGTGTGCGAGGTGCTCCTGCTTTAGCCTCTGCAAACATGCTCAGGTATAAACAGATCGATTTTATTGTCACATACACAACTCTGTAATAGAACACAACACAAAACAGGAAAGAGCATATGAGTGAGCAACCTTCATCATCTTTTGCTGTCCTTCCAGACCAAGCCTGATATGCACACAGCACCTGCATGCCAATGAAGACCCTCGAAACCAAGGTTTCAATAGGCTGGATGACCATCTGCCCATGGCCCAGAGTGTTACACTGCTCTAGACTCCACCTGCCCTCGGGGATCTGCTCAGTTTGCTGAGATGGACAACTCACCTTCTCATCAGCAGAATATGACAGAAAGGTTGACGCAAGGTAGAAGGCTGTTGCTTTATGGACAAAGATATTACTTATACATTTGACCAACAAAATAGACTAAGTGTTAAAGTCGCTGCTGCTACATTCATTATTCCATTATGGAAGAAAAACTCTTTTACATGGTATAAGAAAGAAACATTGAGAGGAACCAGACTCATCTGGATGAGACCAAAAGTGTGATTATAAATCATAAAACATTAGAAACACCAGAGTGAGAGAAATATCATGAGCACCGGAGTGTGTGATTATAAATAATGTTGTTTCTACCAGTGGTGGACAGTACCGAAGTAAATGTTATTTATTACTGTACTGAATCTGTACTTTACTGAAGTATTTCCATTCGGGGAGATTTTAACTTTTCTACATTTTGCGAAATCAGTCGTTACTTTTAATTTATGAGCGGATAATAACTTAACTGGTCAAACATACAGCAATCCACCAATCAGAGTCGAGTGTTCGCTCTGTTTAAAAGTTGTTTTGATTGGCACTTAGGCAATCTAGGTAGACACTAGGCACCTACTTACACTAACATACAGTTCAGCATCAGTTCAACAGCAAGCAGAACATTTTGAGAGGAATAAATTATGGAAAAAACTCCAGACTCGAACAACACTGTGGTCTTATTTGCACAATTTATGTTTTTGGGTTTTGGGCTCATAATAATTTGAATAGATATCAATCACTGTTTGACTCATCAATATCATTCTATTAATAGATTGGTGTGCTAAGAGTAACATTGGAGTATTTACACATAAACTGAGAAAGAGTCTTGTAACAAAAATGATAATAGGACATTATTGCCTTTGTACTTTGGATACTAAAGTACTAAGTTATAGTAATAACTTTGAATAATTAGGTACATTTGAAAGCAAATACTTTTGTATTTTACCTCAAGAGAAGGATAAAAGTCATATTTTATCTACTGTATCTCTACTTTAACACAAGTACACGGTTTGTGTACTTCATCTACCACTGGTTTCTACAGTCTTAATGCAAGACAATAGAACTGCTACATACAGAAGAGCACACTTTCAGTCAGACCGGGAGAATATTTAGCACATCATTACTGCAATACTTTAGGACTAGATAACCAAAATGATTTGCACCAAAACAAACACCTAACAAATTAGGGGTACAACTCACCTTCTCATTTGCTGAATATGACACAAAGGTTGATGCTAGGTAGAAGGCTCTCGCTTCATGGACAAAGACATTACTGATACATTTGACCAACAAAACGGCATAAACGATAAAGGTGCTGCTGCACGATTGAAGTTCTTTATTCTTCTTATGAAAAGCAAGTAAGCACTATAATTGTTAGTATTGCTGTCTTGTGCCCTTAATATTCATGCATTGCCAAGAGTATGAGTATTGTGCATGTCCTTGCGGCTGAAAGGCAGCTAGAGTGAATATATCATGAATCACAAATGTCTCATACAAAAAAGTCATTCCAGGCCATCTCTGCTTTCCTTTGCATGTTTCATATTTACCATAATGCCTTGACAGCTCCGGTCTTGGTAAAAAAAATTACATACCAAAGAATTAATATAGAGATAGAAATGACTAGTGACTGTTATTTTTACTGGATGAATTCGATGTCGTTACTGAGACACCACCCAATTAATTACATTCTCAATCACAGAGTGACAAGCAACATTCCAAACACTATCTGCATCTTTAGATAGAAACAGAACCCTTTTTTCGCTACAGTCTAACGTTAGGGCAATGTGGATCTCTGTCGCCTTGTCATGGCATGTTCACCGGAGCTCAGATGAACACTGACAGGCAGGAATCCTTCTAATTATCTGCTCCTGGCCCCGGATGCAAATGGCTGGGTGCTGACGGCACTGCTCTATGACTGGCAGCGTGGTGACACTGGGGGACCCACCGCCTGTCAGTGGCCTCACTCTATCCGGGGACACCAGGGTGGCTTTGTCAATCACTGGCCAGACACATTACAGCACTGATGGAGCTCATTTGGGCAGCTGTAAATTAGGGCGCTAGATTATGGTGGATAATAGTGAATCATTTCAAAAGTAAAAAAAAAAAAAGACTGAGGAAACCCGATGGATCTGAACTAGAAAGACCCTTTCTGTTAGGATGTCATTTTATTAACAGGAATAGAAATGCCCCTAAATGAGTTAACCACATTGCAGAAAGGGAACTGTTGTCTCAAGTGAAGTATGACTCCAATATGGCAAAAAGCTCCCAATAGTTCACAGAGAGCAAAAAAAAAAAAGAACAGAAACTGCAAATGTATGAAATCCAGAGTTTTTTTTGGCGTATCAGGCAAAAAAAAACAGAGCAGACAGGAAGATGGCGGCCATGCTGCTTGACAGTTGACTCTGTTCGATGTGACTTTCACAGTCTGCTGGCAGTTTGTGTGGAAGCCATCACATCTGTGACTCAGAGTTTGATTAATGAGCCTTTCAGCCAGCCTCCGCTGTGTGAGGTGGGGCCGCGGCCTTCTCCTAGGCTTCACTGATTCACCACCCTCACACACACACACACTCAGATACATGCATACAAAAAACACTCAGATACCAGACTTTAATTTCTAGTCCTAACCAACTTAAAATTCAAAAGTATGAAAAAAAAAAAACAACAACTTTGCAACAAGTAAACCGATGAGCGTGAACATAAAGGAACGGTGTCTTTTTCGCAATGTGATTTCAAAATGTCAACCTTAGAACCTCTCAGCTGCAAGTGATGCTTTGACAAGTGAAGCATTTGCTTCCCCCCCCCCATAACACACAGGATCTGCAAGGCTCTTCAACTCTGACAGCTCTGCTCACCCCTCCACCACAAAACGCTTCGAAATCCACAACACCACAAACACACTACCGTCTCTTAAATAGTGAGAAAAAAAGGTGCAGCAATAACAATTATCCTCCGTATACCCACTAGGACTCCACCTCTAAACGAGCTGATCAGCATCTGTGGACAAAGCCCCACCATTTTGACACATTTGTTTTTATTTCGTTCCCTTGGAAAGAAAGCTTACCATATGGCCATCATTTGGAACAGATGGCATTTGCCCAATGGTGAAGCACACTGCCTATCAGTGCAATTTAGAGCACTCCATTTCAGATCCGAAACTGCCATTTTGCTCAACAATTATTTGCCTGGGCAGCGACTACATCTTGTAGAGTTGCAGCAGTGCGAGTGGTAAAGAGTGACCCAGGCTGTTGACCTGCAAGGTACAAAACTCAAGGCTGTTCGATGCAACATGTTATTTCAGTCAGAATAAAAGCACATCAAAACAACTGAAAAGGACAGTTCACATAGAAATATGATGTTTAAAAAAAGAGTGCTCTCAGGCAAAAAAAAAGCTGAAATATCATGAAATAGATCTTGTTTTTTTTATAACCACATACCAAAAGATTTGGGATGATGGGTTAAATGTAAATAAAAACAGAATGGTTTGCAAAGCTTATAAATGCATATTTGATCTACAATAAAACATTGAACATATCAAATGTTTAAACAGAAGACATTTTATGAAAAAATTAGGTCATTTTTATTTGAATGGCTGTATCACAAAATTTGGTACTTTTAACAACAGTCCATATACTTGTGGGAACTGAGAAAAACAGTTTTAGGAGAGGAATGTTGTCCCATTTGTGTCTAATACAGGATTCTAGATGCTTGACATTCCTGGGTCTTCTTTGTCACATTTTTCATTTCATGATGCGGCAAAATGACCTGCAGTGAATGGACATGTGGTGCCACCCAGATGAGGATGGGTTCCTTTCTTAAGTTTTTTCTTGCTACCGTTGCCACTGGCTTGTTCATCAGGGATAAACATATATAACTGCTTAATCTGCGTAAAGCTGCTTTGAGACAATGAGTCCAAAGCACTATACAAAAAAAATTTAATTGAATCAAATGTTTCCAATTGGTAAAAGACCTGGACTGCAGGCTCTTCTACTTCTTCTTCTTTAACTCTTCTACTATGAAGCCATGCTGTTGAAATTGATACAGAATTTATTTAAGCATTTCCTTGCTGAAAAATGCAAGGCCTTCCCTAAAAAAAGACATTATCTGGATGAATGCATATGCTGCTCTTAAACCTGTAGATACCTTTAATTATTAATGGTACCTTTCCATATGTGCAAGTTGTCCATTCCACCCCATACCATCAGAAATGCAGGCTTTTGAAGTGCGAGCTGGTAATAAGGTGAATGATCTCTCTACTCTTTAGTCTGGAGGATGCATGGTCTCTGACCAAAGAACAGCTTCCATTTTGGACTTTTTTCTCAGTCCATTTTAAATTAACTCTGGCCCAGAAAAAACGGCACAGATTATGGATCATATTCACATATGGCTTCTTCTTTGCAGGATAGAGCTTTAACCTGCATTTGTGGATGCCACAGCAAATTATGTTCACAGACAATGATTACTGGAGGTGTTTCTGAATCCGTGCAGCGATTTCCATTACTGAATCAAGCCTGTTTTCAATGCAGTGCCGCCTGAGGGCCAGAAGATCCTAAGCATCCAATATTGATTTTCACCCTTGTCCTTGCGCTTAGAGGTTTCTCCAGATTCTCATAATCTTTTAATGATATTATGTACGGTACATGTTGAGACATTCCAAGTCTACGCAAGGAACATTCTTCTAAAATTGTTCTGAACTTCTAAATATTTTTAGTCACAGGTTGTTGTTTTTTTGCAGAATTGTGAAAATTTTCTCATCTTTACTTCCGAGACACTTTCCCTTTCTAAGACACTTTTATACCCAGTCATATTACTGACGTTTTTTTTTTTTTTTTTTACTCTTCCAGTATTTATGCCCCCAATCCCAAGTTTTTAAAGACGTGACCATCAAATCTAAAAAGATTCAATTTTGTACTTAAAATGGTACATTAGCACAGTTTAAACATTTTATATGCTTTCTATATTGTAAATAAAATATGGCTTTGTGAGTTTTGCTAAATAATGCTGTTTAGTAGTTATGTACAGGGTGTTTAATAAAGTGTATATTTAGATATTTAAATCCAGCATCAACCAGTTTACATATACTTTTTTTCAATGATATTTCTTATAAAAACAGCAAACAAGAGCAGGATACAACAAAATGACACAGGAAATTTCAGTAAAAAGAGTGCAGTTATAAAATCTTGAACATTATGACAGCAAAATGTCTATGTAAAGATATATGATTATGTAAATCTATTTAAATATTCATTATCTTATTATCATAGTAACTGCAAATCAGAATCAGAATGACACTGGAATACAAGAAAATTAAGAATATTATGCTCTTCGGTCTACAGTAAAAGAAAATGGTGATGCACTGGTTAGTGGTTTTGTCATTTAATCGAAATAAACAAATATATAAAAATTTAAAACTCAATTTCCCCTGGAGATACGGAGAGCATAACAGACCCTTGTAAAGTGCAGGATGCACATCCTGCCTTCTCTACTGTTGATTTGTACTACAGCAGCCAATTCCAGGCTTCTTTTTAGCTCATGTTCGGCTGCTTGCATGGGCAACAGTATAAAAAAATGATACCCTGTCTTGTTTTATCTGTCTTGCATTAAACATATGTTCGCCTTCACGTCTCCATAAAAGATGCATGGTGCAAGATGGGAGAAATAGCTAGTGTGTAGAAACTGGCAACAGTTATTTTGCAAAGAGCATTCTTCCATGTAAACGTAAATGTCCATCTCAGCTATAAGCTATAATCTATCAGCTTCAAGTCATTGTTCCACTGATCCCCTTAACTCTGCCTTCAGTCCGATTGGGTCATGTCAGAGTCGGAGAATTTGCTTTTTCTCTCCCGATCTCTTATTCCCGGTGTCAGTTGTGAGTCTGGGGAATCAGAGACTCCATTAATCAGCTCGGCTCCGCTGAAAAGTTCCATTTGAGAATGATTTATGACACCGCCAGCAGAGACGGCCAAATGACAGGTGACAAAGAAGGACACCCACACCTGTGTAAATCTGCTCTCTCGCTCCATCTCTCTTTCTCTCTCTTCTTAATCTCCCATCTGGTTAGGTGTCGCAGTCGAGTTGGCGCCGAAAGTTTCAGAATTAATGAAGTCATATCAAGCAAGACTTAACAACTTTGAATGTAAAAGTCCACCGGCGCCCGCTCTCCGGACTCCACGTTTTATATAGCCGAATATAAGGTCAGCACTTAGAAATGATCCAAAGAGCTAGACTGGACTGGCAGGTATAGTAAATATGTAAGGCGAGGGATGGAAAGAGAGCAAGGGAGGGGGAGCTGGAGAGATAATTGAACGAGCAAGCGCAAAGCACAAAGCTAATGCTGATAGCTGATCGTCTCTCGAGGCGATACCAGGATACGTGAAAGCAATGTTTCATAAACTCGGCCTATTACGCCCGAGACTCAAATGAAGGTGACAGAAATAGACATAGACTGGGACATGGGTCTTCAGACCTGTCCCTGTTATCACTCATTCCAGTCATATAGTTTTCATCACATGCATAATACCCCTACAGTCCCGCGAGAGAGCTTGGCTGGTGAGAGAGAGCCTGTGCAGTTCTCCACCAACACAAGCCTTCTAACGCCCTTCAAAAACCACCGGCACATAAGCAAGCGGCAGAAAAAAACAGGAAACGCCTCTCGGCTTAGCGATCCGCCGAATTTCACCTCCCGTAATCCCACTCATTCATTACACGCTGTAAACCTGCTTGCTTTGAATAAACAGGTTCTAATGAGGCAAGATTTGGACTTCCTTTTCTTCATGGGATTACACCACATTATATAATATTTACTCTCGTCTCTTCACCGCTATCATTCCACGTTCTTACATTCCCTTTTCTGCCTACCTCTCACACACACACACACTCTCTCAGTCTCTCTTTCTCTGTCTCTCCCCCTCTCTCGGGAGGCCATGCCAGTCTGCACTGAAAGTTCAGTATTACCTATTCAGCACCATTCATGAATAATCCTGCAGTAATGCCTGGGAGACAGAGCCGAATGACAGTATCTGTTTTAAACACGTGCAACAAAGTGGCACAAGGCCGAGAAGGGTGGAGAACTCTAGTGCACACACACACACACACACACACACGCCTTCACTCACTCACTCACACACGCACATACACACGCCACCCTTATTAGGAACACCGTCCTTGGCAAGACAAGCTGCTTGCCCTTTGTTCGAAGACGCATGTAAAAATGAGGGCGGTTTGAAATGGAGCCTGTGTAGCTGCTAGACAAGGTGTGAGGGGCCCTTATGGCAGCCTGATAGTTTTCAGCATGACAGCTCAGAATAGAGGTCTGGAGAGACGGATGAGTCTCGGCTGCCTGGAGCATCACCCCGTCCCATAAATATTTATACTCCCAGCAAGCCGAGGAAGAGGAGGCACTAGGAGGAAGAGAGCACAACCTCAATCAGGTTCCACCTGAAGTCGGGCCTGACCGACCGACACCAGCGACAGTAAATGACTTTACTATGGGGGTGTATAACTAAAAACCCACGGGAAGGCATCGGCTGCGCCGCACCTGGGTAATGTGCATGCCTCATCAAAGGCAGCGACGACGGTCTACCCTTGTCTCGTTCACCTTTCCTGCCTCTTTCCCCCTATTTGTCCTCTCAGGCAACCTCGAACTCCATTTAGGGTAGAAGAGGCACTCCATCACTGAGGGAATGTTTATAGAGAAGGATGAACACATTGATGCCTCCTACTGTGGAAGATACACAGATAGTTGGAGGATCTCCAAGCTGTTGAGGGGGTACAAGGCAAGCTGGCCACTGCACCACTGCCACGGGGCAGTTACTGAGCATGAGCAGTGGGCAGCTGATCTACAATCAGTTCACTATCAATCACTGATTCTTTGCAGCACTGGGTTATTCAAAGGTTATACAAACTTTTATTAGATTTCAGAAGGAGTGCAGGTCATTTTAGAGAAAAAACGTGACAAGAATAAACACAAATATTTTCAGCCTCACCGACAGGTTACATTTTTAATAGAGCTTTTTGGGCTGGGTGGAAGGTTTATTGCTGGACTAATTATATCTCATGGCCTGCCTATTTATTTATTTTTATTGTAAACAAGTAGGTTTATTATGTGAAGCAATATATTGATATTAATTATCCGAGGTGTTATGAAAAAATTTTGAGACTAGCTTTGTAACACGCCAACAGATGGCAGCACGCACAGTCACAGGGAGCACCGACCTTCAAAAAAAGGTAATCGTCCCGTGTACATCGCGAGCCGTGCAACTGGTGCTATTCTGACCACGTGTGCGCTCTGTCATTAAGCTTTCCTCACACGTGAGTTTCTCGCCGGATACAACATGATCTCACTTACGCACCTACCCTATTTACCGGATTTGGCTTCTGGGGACTTCACCCTCTTCCTGAAGATGGAAAGCAAAAGGTCCGCAAAGGTCAACATTTTGACACCACTGCAGATACCCAGTGCGAAGCGCAGAAGCTGCTTGACAGGCTTCGAAACACTAGGAGCATTGTATTGCTGTGCAAGGGGACTATTTTGAAATGATAAACGTAGATAAATAAGTACTTACTTCTAAACAGAGCTCGTCTCGGAACGTTTTGGTCATGAGTTCAAATCCCAACACCACCAAGCTGCCATCAGTGGGCTCTTGAGCAAAGCTCTTAACCCTCAAGTGCTCAGTGGTACGGATCACATAAAATGTCTTTCTGGATAACCGTGCCTGCCAAATGCTATGAATAAATAAAAATAAAAAAAACAGACTGTGGCTACACAGTATATACTGTATATACACTCTATATATACTGTAAATAGCTGACTAGCTCACCGTACATCATCACATGACGATGGCTACTACATTTTTAGCATAATCAGCTATATTTCCAGGCAACCAAAACATAGGAACATTCCCCCTTGGGCAAGCTGATAGATGAATAATTGTGTCCACTCCTGTTACATTATATTCTGTTTACATTTCCCTCATCTCCTGGGGCGGACTTCTTTCTTAACTAAACCTGGCCTACTTTAATTGACATTCCACCACAATGAGCCATTCTGACCCACTACTAACATGGTGAAAAAAAAAAAAACCCTCTGTTCAATAATACCTAGGCATGATGCCAAGAAAAAAAAATGTTCACCCCAGTGATGAAAATCTGAAAAAGATTTGTTCTCCTGTCCAAAAACTGTGCATAATCAGCTTACAAGGTCCTGAAGCTTATTGGCAGCTAAAACGTACAAAAGGTATCAGATCAAACAGAATTAACCTACGTGTCACAGTGTGAAGCTGAGGTCATTTTAGCTTAGGCAAACACATAATGTGATTAAGGCAATGGACTTAGAATCTGAAGGTTGTGAGTTCAAATCCACACTCCTGGGCCCCTAAGCAAGGCCCCTAACCCCATACCTGCTCAACTGTATAAATAAGATCATTGTATGCTGCCCTGGATAAGTGGACATGCCAAATGCCATAAATGTGAAAGTCACATAAAAAAGTTTATAGAAAGTGTCAGATTTAATTCCCTACACAGAGGTGGAAAGTAAACAATTACATTTTCTTGCGTTACTGTAATTGAGTATTTTCTATTTTCAAGTTATACTTTTTAAAGTATTTTTTTTTTATACTGTCATTTTACTTTTACTTAAGTATTTTTTTTTATGTATTGTACTTAACTACATTTTAAATGATATCAGTTACTGAGGGAAACAAAAAAAATAAAATAAAATGCAAATAGAAAAAATAACGCGTCCTCGGAAACTAACGCACTGATTGATTAATGCGCGGGAGAACAACCGTGCTAAACTAACAAGAAAGAAAGATGGAGACGAACAAGACAGACACCAGTGATGCAGATCCAGCGAAATGCCGATAAATAGAAAGTTACGCAATGCGTGCGCTCACTGTCTGAATTGGGAATCTGCATTTGCGATTTTTCTCATTATCATAAATGACATTATAACAGGGTTTTTTTTTTCGCTGAAAAAGTGCATAACTCACATTAGACTAAAGTCAAGAACTCTTATTTTTTGTTATTGCACTTTCATTTGTAAATGTGTTTAATTAAAAATCAACTAGTTTGTGATTTCATTTCGTTTATTCATAGTACATATACATCTGTAAATTACTGTTTATAGTCCTATATTCCATTCTATTTAACTTATGTAAATCATGCAAAAACTGTATATCCTTGCTGATATTGCACTCTGGTTAGACCCAAACTACATTTTGTTGCCTTGTACTTGTACATGTGTAAGACAATAAAGTTGAATCTAATCTAATCTAATCTAATTCACATCTCCTTGTCCTTTTTGAACTAAACTAGAATCCCAAACAAACCCCTGGCTGTTAATAAAAGTAACTTGGTCAATTTTATTTTGAGTAAATTTTAAATGAGATACTTTTTACTTGAGTAGATTTTTAGATTTTGTTGATTTTACTTAAGTCAAATTTTATTTACCTAACAGTGTCAGTGGATTACAGGTGTAAGGAAAAAACAGGCTTTAAAAAAGACACAGGTGAAGAGCAAAACAAAGTCCATAATACAGTCCAAGTCCAAGAGCCTGGAGACAGGAGACAAAGCAATGCAGGAAAACCAAACTCAGAAATTTGAAACTTTCCAAAATCCAAGAGCCAACAAACAGTGCAGCAAGTCCAAACCAGAGCAGAACAGGATCAGGGACAGGATCAGGAACAGGAACAGGTTTAGGATCAGGATCGGGAACAGGAACAAGAATAAGATCAGGAACAGGTTTAGGATCAGGATCAGGAACAGGAACAAGTTCAGGAACAGGTTTAGGATCAGGATCAGGAACAGGAACAAGAATAAGATCAGGAACAGGATTAGGATCAGGATCAGGATCAGGAACAGGAACAAGTTCAGGAAAAGGTTTAGGATCAGGATTAGGAACAGGAACCAGGAACAGAAACCAGAGCAGGCAGGGTGGCAAGAAAAATCTCAGGGACTAGGGAGCCGGTAAAATTATCTGGCCGCGAGCTAAAGTCTAGATGTCCTAATATACCGGGTGGCGCAGGAAAAACGGCAAGATGGCCGCCAACCCGGAAATGCGCACCACGAAACCGGAAGTCCTAAAAAAAACAGGATTTTTATTTAGGTAGAATATTTTATTACTCTTTCCACCTCTGTCGCTACACAGTTCAGGGGTGTATGGGATGAATATATTATTTAATTAATACCCAGCAGTGAAATACACACACCAGCAAACATTCAGGACTATGCATCTACTCTAATGAAAGCCCACACATTTAGATTACATTTACATAGACAAGAGGAATTCCTTCTTCATATCACAGATACGTTTCTAAGAAACACAAAGTGGAAAAGGGAAATATGTATTTATATAAGTGGAAAGTCTCCCCCTTTATAATCGGTAGGCTTCGTCCATAGAGGGTTTTAGGTCTGAGTTAAAGAAAATTTTTTTCAGTCTGGTTTTTGAAGAAGGGAAATTGTAATTTGGGAACACTGACATGAGTTTTTGGGAAGTTTTATATATATATATACATTTATTTATAAATTTGTTCTCCTGGAAAGAGGGCCTTGCTAGAAAGGAGAGAGAGAGAAAGAGAGAGAGAGAGAGAGAGAGAGAGAGAGAGAGAGAGAGAGAGAGAGAGAGAGAGAGAGAGAGAGAGAGAGAGAGAAATCAAGAACTATTACCTGTTAGCCAGCAGATTTGTGAAGGTCACCTGACTCATTCTCTGGTAAGCCGACAGCACTTGGGCCCAATCCCACTCTCTCGTGCTCATAGCTGACTGTTGACAAATGAGCAAAGAGTATTGTTAGTTATTAATCAGCGTTAATACGATCACAAAATTACTGCTCCAGCTGGGCTGGACTAACTAAAGAGGAGGGGGTCCTGGACGAGGCCTCTCCGACAGAATCTATCTATCATGTCTGCACAAGAAGGTTTTCATTCTAATAAGACAGCAATTAATTTATAAATCCATTCGGTGAGGGATGTAGCCATCATTCCTAAAAAGATAAATCAATTTTGGTAGAGAAGTCGTTACTCTTCTAGCTGTTCTGTAGGGCAAGTTGCCCAGCGATACGTTTTTGTTTTTTTCCTCTCGGTTTCTGAGTATGTGTAGACCGACCCTTTGTTAGCGAGGCAAATAAAAATCTGATTGCTTTGATTGCCAAAATGTCACTCTTTACTTCAGGCAGAGTTTTCATTGACGAAAAGAGAAGAACGTCGCAACGCTGTTTTTCCTCCCCAACCGGCTGACTGATGGCAGTCGTGGGTTTTTTTATTTTTATTTTTTATTTTGTTCTTCTTTCTTTTTCCCTCCCATCCATTTGATTTGATAAACCGCACAGCCACCTAAAGCAAGGGAAGCTTTTTAATCATCCTCTTAACAGGGTGCTTTATGCAAAGCAATGCAAACTCTTGTGATAAGCAGAAAAGGATTACGAGTGCTCCAGCTAGCACACAACAATAGGTGAAGTATTAGCCTTTGAGCTTAGAAAACAGAGAGAAAAAAAAAGAGAAAGAAAGAAAAAAAGCGACAAAAGAGCGGACAGAAGTATAAAGTTCTCCTAAAGATTTCTTTCACTGATTGACCTTCGAATCTCGCAAGTGGCGAACTTTTCCCGTGTTCATCCCCAAAGCTTCAAGAAGTTCATCGGGGCTGAGATATTTAGTAATTAAGCCTGACAAATATGAAATCCGTGGCTTTCTATTTTTTTCTTTCTCTCCTTCTTTCAATTCGCAGCCACCTACTTCAGGAGTTCACCTCTCAAGTGTTTTTAAACTTTCAACCTTTTTTCCAGCGCTGATTCTTTGTCTCAGCCCCCTTCACGTTTAAATATTGCATTGGGACCGTGTGACCTACAGAGAATCAGGGAGTTCATCCCAGTAAAAGCACTTTAACGTTCTTCTTTGGCGTTCACCTTGCCAGCTCTGCTCCTGTGGCCTTGAGGAAAAGCTCTCGCTTAAGCACGAAGACGGGGGGAAAAAAAGCGTAAAAAATAGTTCACCGCATATATGAACTGCTTTAAATAAAATTGAAGGGAAGGACGCGACACATGACATGTATCTTGGTGGTGGGGGTGGGGGGTGTAGTGGCTCTATGTGTATTGTAATTCCATGGGAAGGGTTTTGAATAGAAAAAGGACCAACCTGATCAAATTTTGCGCGGCCGATGTGGTCAAAGTGAAAGAGCGGGTTGAAGTGGGGCGGACTGTTCGGCACATTCGCTGCTGAGGAGAACAGGACAGACGCTTGTCCCTCGGGAGAAGATGTACCGTCTATGGCAGGAGCTATCTTGGACCTTAACAAGCCCTGAAACAATCAGGAAAGAAAAGAGAGAGAGAGAAGGAGAGATGGAAAACGAGAGAGAGTGAGAGAATATGGTGGCGTAAGTTAAATAAAACCCTCTAAAAAAAGAGACAGCACGTGAGGTCTAAATGATTGAAAGGACAAAGATAGTAACGTTCATGCCAACCTGGATGAGTCTAGACATACATTATTATTAGACTACATTTTCACAAGCGCCCATTAAAATGGTACAATTAAGCAGGAATCTCCACAGGCCGACTGAACACACCAATGGACGAATGAGTACATCTTGACAAAATGATTCCATATCCAATTTTGGAAGTAATGGCCATTTCTTTTTCTCTCTATTCCCTCAGTAATTGGCCCAACAATGGTAGAAATTAATCAGTCTTAATCCAGAATAGAATTTGAGGGCAGAGATATGTATAGAGATATGTGACACTATGAAGCCTGACACTTAAAACTAACTTAAAATGAAACTTCAAATAGTCAGGAAACAGCGAACCAGTCAGACTGACTCACTCTGTGAGAAAGAACCGAAGATAAACCAGGCAAGACTCAAAAAAAATATCGAACTGGTAAATGCAAAACTATTCCCATGTCAATTACGTTGCATAGCAACGGGGTTTTTTGTATTTTAGATGAGTTGATATTGTCTGAGATGTGTAATGAATCTGTAGTAAAATAAATTCACTATACTGCAGGGGAAACTAACCAAAATATGCTTTTTTCAATGATAAGATCAAATAATGTCATTTCATTAGAAAACACCCAGACACTCACATGGGTTTTTTTTTTTTTCTTTTTTTTCGTAATAAGAAAATAGTAATTTCCTAATATCAGCATGTCTCAAAGCATTTTGTTCCTTTAACACCCCAGAAATATTACTGTTTTTTTTTTTTTTTTATTAAACAACGTTGTGCATTTTATTATTAATTAAATATATATACAATTCCTATCAAAAATTTGGAAACACCTAGTTTTTCATAGATGTTCCTTTTTTTTATTCACAAAAACCACTGTAATTTAAGTTATAAAGATTTACTTTGACCAAACTCATATAAATGTACAGATATTAGACTTTGTGTTATTTTCATCCGTTAGCATGAATAACAGATCTTTATACTTTAGAAATTAAACTGAAATACTTCGCCTCTTGGTAAACCTTCCGAAGGTGGTGTTCACTAGTTAGAGATTTCTTTCTGACCCTTTGATTCAGTTCACACCACAAGCAGTTAAATAGGATTTAGGTGAGGTGACTAAGCAGGCCATTCTATGGTAGATATCACTCCAGCCAACTGTTTGCTCTCTAAATAACGTTCACAGGGCTTGGACGTTTGCTTCAGGTTATTGTCTTGTTGTACGGTGAAGTCGGTCCCAATTAGCCGCAGTCTAATTAAACAGAATTGCATGGTGTTGAAGTATGGAATGGGAGCCATGTTGGTTTAGTTTTTCTTTCACTTGGAATAAATTTCCAACTTTTCCTGCTCTAAAACAACCCCAAACCATTAAGTTTCCACCTCCATGTTTGACTGTGGGTATGAGGCAGTCTGCTAACATCATCTCTCAACATGTTCTCTGTCTTACATAAGTTTCTCGATTTGAGCCAAAAATGTCACATTTGGACTCATCCTTTCCACAGATCTTTCTTCTAGTCATTCACTGTCCAATTCTTGTGTGTTTTGCCTTTTACCTATTTTATTGCATAGAAACAAAACAGAACATGCATGTGTCTCAAAAACCATAAAAGTTGGATGACTAGATGTTTCCGAACTTTTCCTAGACACTGTATTTATTCACAGTTACATTTAATGTTATATACGAATGTTATTGCTACTCATGTTGTACAAGCTATAAACACTCTTTAAAATCTTCTCTTTTTTAAAGTTAACGAGTAAAACCCGATGTCAATGACACAATGGCGATCAGTCTGGTCCAACAACTTCATTTTGTTCTTCCAAATTAAAAAAACGAAAAGTGTGTCTATCCGAAAACACTTTGATAAACACTTTGAGGAATTAGCTTAGCTCGGACTTTTACATGTTGCTGACTCTGGAGTGAAGTTAATAACACTGATTATATTCTCAAATAGGCACCTGTTAGTGAGTGGAATATTATGCAGCCAGTAAACATTTTGTCCTCAAAGTTGATGTGTTAGAAGGGTTAGTGTTTGACAAGAGCCAGATTGTGACGGCTAGACGACTGGGTGAGAGAATCTCTAAATCTGCAGCTCTTGTGGGCTGTTCCCCGTCTGCAGTGGTCAGCATCTCTCAGAAATGGTCCAAGAACGGAACATTGCTCAGGAGCGGCTAAGACTTATTGTTTTGGCAGCAAATGGGAGACCAAAACAATACTAGGCAGGTGGTCATGATGTTATGCCTGATCTCATACAAGTCCCTATGTAAGCTATTAGCTACAGACAGGCGCTAAAAGCTGCTAGAGCTAAACACCTGAGCAAACTCATAGAAAATAACAAAAACAACCCCAGGTTCCTTTTCAGTACAGTCGCTAAATTAACAACAAATCAGGGATCTGAAAAATGTGTTCCATCACAGTTTAGTAGTGAAGACTTTATGAATTTCTTCACTGAAAAAATAGATAACATTCGAAAAACAATTGTGGCAGTTCAACCTCTGACAGCATCTCCCGACACAATCGTACTTACAACCCCACAACTACACTGTTTTACATGTATAGGACAGGAAGAGCTGTATGATGTTATTACCAAAGCTAAATCAACAACATGTCAGTTAGATCCAATTCCCACTAAACTACTGAAGGAAGTGTTATATACAGCTGGTGAGCCTCTTTTAAATATTATTAACTCCTCACTATCGTTAGGTCATGTCCCTAAATCCCTCAAGTTAGCAGTTATTAAGCCCCTCATTAAAAAACCTAATCTGGATCCAAGCACGCTATCGAATTACAGACCAATTTCAAATCTCCCATTGATGTCTAAGATTTTAGAAAAGATTGTCGCTGCCCAGCTATGTAACCACTTGCAGGAGAACAATATCTTTGAAGAGTTTCAGTCAGGTTTTAGGCCCCATCATAGCACAGAAACTGCTCTAGTTAAAATCACTAACGACCTGTTTTTAGCTTCAGACCAAGGCTTCATCTCCCTATTAGTTTTACTAGATCTTAGTGCTGCGTTCGACACTATAGATCATGATCTTCTCCTCGATCGCTTACAGAATTACATCGGTATTCAGGGACAGGCATTAAGCTGGTTTAAATCCTACCTGTCCAATCGTTACCATTTCGTAGATTTAAATGGAGAGCTATCCAGGATAATGCTAGTAAATTATGGCGTGCCACAAGGGTCAGTTCTGGGACCCCTGCTTTTTACAATATACATGCTTCCATTAGGAAATATTATTAGAAGGCATGGAATTAGCTTCCATTGTTATGCTGATGATACCCAGCTATATATTTCATCCAAACCAGGCGATACAGCTCAATTAGCTCGCATAACTGAGTGTGTTGAAGAAATAAGAGATTGGATGACCCATAACTTTCTGCTATTAAATTCTGATAAAACGGAGATTTTGCTCATCGGCCCAAAAAATAGTACACAGAAGCTCCAGCATCTCAGCCTGCATTTAGACGGTTGTTCTGTAACTACTAGTTCAACGGTAAAAGACCTGGGAGTTATTTTAGACAGCAACTTATCTTTCAAAAATCACATCAATCAAGTTACAAAAACAGCCTTCTTTCACCTTAGAAATATTTCTAAGCTAAGAAATATGTTATCTATATCTGATGCAGAGAAGCTCGTCCATGCGTTTATGACCTCTAGAATAGACTACTGTAATGCATTACTAGGTGGATGTCCTGCATCATTAATAAACAAGCTTCAGTTAGTTCAGAATGCCTCAGCAAGAGTTCTTACTAGGTCAAGAAAATACGATCATATAACCCCAATCTTATCGTCCCTACATTGGCTTCCTATTAAGTTTCGAATAGACTACAAACTACTGCTACTCACTTATAAAGCACTAAATGGTTTGGCTCCCATGTATCTATCCAGTCTCTTAACACGCTACAATCCGTCACGCTCCCTGAGATCTCAAAACTCTGGGCTTCTAGTAGTTCCTAGAATAGCAAAGTCCACTAAAGGCGGTAGAGCATTTTCACATTTAGCTCCTAAACTCTGGAATAGTCTTCCTGACAGTGTTCGGGGTTCAGATACACTCTCCCAGTTTAAGTGCAGATTAAAAACATATCTTTTTAGCAAAGCCTACACATAACACACATCACACACATCACATCATAACCTTGTGCTCCAGAACATCTGATCACATGCACATTATCAACTTGTGCTGTTAATATCATGAACAGCAGCTACGCTAATTCCTCTCCACTGCTTCTCTTTCTCTTCCCATCCCGAGGCATCCTGAGGTTTGGCCAGCTCCAGTCACGTCCCACCTCGTGAAGATTATGGACCTATGGATGATCATGGAGAAGTAGATGCCGAGTGTTTAAAGGCCCTGGCATGGAGAAGCTGATGCTGGATCTATGATGATCACAAATTGTTCTGTATTGTTGAAAGATTTATGACCAAACTTTTGATGTCACCCATATGAGGATGGGTTCCCCTTTGAGTCTGGTTCCTCTCAAGGTTTCTTCCTCATATCATCTAAGGGAGTTTTTCCTTGCCACTGTCGCCACGGCTTGCTCATCAGGGACAAACGCACACCATTCACCTTCACTGCTGTTTTCTGTAAAGCTGCTTTGAGACAATGTCTGTTGTGAAAAGCGCTATACAAATAAACTTGACTTGACTTGACTATTACAATAGAAATGATAATGTATTAAATAAGCACATATAAAACATGTACCAGGACTTTTGCTTTCTTTGAAAAATAACACCACTTTCTGACCAATCAGAATTGAGCAAGGTGCTGGGGCATAATAGAGAATGGTTAATGCACAACACTTTTGCAAGACTTTTTCTTTTTGGAAGACACACAGGCGTTACAAGTTGCCCAAACCTTCTCCTGCATCAGAATGTGTGTGTGTGTGTGTGTGTGTGTGTGTGTGTGTGTGTGTGTGTGTGTCCGGTGTGTGTGTGTGTGTGTGATGGTAGAGTTAAGTGTTAAACTCTTTTCTGCCTGTAGACGCAATGCTGCTTAATTGCTTGGTAAAAAGCAGCGCATGCCCACCTCATTGAGCTGGATGGTGTGATGGATCTGCCGCAGGTTCTGAATACCACCTGCTCGCTGGCAGAATGCCAGCAGCACAGCACACATTTTCTGCTCGGCCGGTTCACTGGGTCCACCTCTATCCTGCACCAGGCCACTCTCCACACGCTCAAATATGCTGAGAGTGAATTAGAGAGAAAAAAAAAGAGAGAGAGATGTATCCATGTAAACAGTCTCTGCTTATATACCATGAGGAACATGAGCTGACAAATAGCTATCAGATGGGCATTGCGAGGACAATTTAGCAGTGTAACCAACGCTGAAATGCGGGCATGTTGCCAATAACTCTTTTCACATCTTTTCTACATTGTATCATTGACTGAAAAAAACCCCACAAGGAACACAACAACAACAACAACAAATAAAGAATATTTAAAGCCACACTATTTGTCGCATAAACCTTAAGGTCCACATCACTTCTCTTACATGCCTCACCTCACTTCAAGATATGAAATGGACACCTTCTTCCAACACCTGCTGTCACTGTTTTTCTCTCGCTTCCTCCCATTTTTTTAAACAGTCAAACAGCGAGATGCTGAGTGCTGGCTGTCAGGTTGCCGTTAGCGGCGCTGACATTGAGGAGAAGCTGCCGAGGCCCTGAGCAGGCCACGTGTCAGCACCTGGGCCCGCATCCTTCCCTGTCCATCAGTGTGCAGGTGAAGCAAATGATTGGATCCAGTCAGCGGCTTGATTAATGAGAGGCTCGGCGGATCCGGGACAAGCTATCAATCACATCATTAGAGCCAATGTGCCCTGAAAGAGGCAGGACACCCCCGCCGCCGACCGAACCCACTGCATTCATCTTCATCTGTGTATGCACGCCGTCAAGCGCTGCCAGGGTCACCATGATGGAGAGCAATCATCTTCTCCTCTACAAATTACTTTGCAAAGACAAGAGACTGTGTGCGGAGGTGTGTGTGTGTGTGTGTGTGTGTGTGTGTGTGTGTGTGTGTGTGTGTGTGTGCGCGCATGTCAGTGTGTGTTGACAAGTAAGAGGGTGGGTCTTGGGTGGGGGGTGGGGGGGTTTAGGGAACACGCACTCCACCGCTGCACTGTACGCTGATTGTTTACAACACAAACAGTGCTGGAAAGTGAAGGTTATTTTAATGAATAGTAATGGATCTCTTGACTGTCTCAGACAGGTGATACATAATCACTCTTCCCGGCTTTTTTTCTACCGTGCCCCTTTCTGCCCTCTCTTTTTTTTTTTTCGCTGCCTTTCCTGTCACTTAGGGAAAAATATTTCCCGGAATACTAGCAGTAATTTACCTTGCTTTTATCTATATATATTTCTTATATGACATGAAATCTTTGAAATAAGGCTAATTATTTAATAAGAAGCATCGCTAGTTTGTGGTAGGAATTGTGGGTTTTTTCATTTAAAAAAAAATTAAAATTCAGTGATGTCATTTCTCCAAAATATCGAGCTCGCCCTCTTCTCCGAAGTGATGCCAACAGGGTCAGCGATGACATTAAATGTGGCATTAAATTCATGATCAGAGTGGATGCAATTTCCCTGAATGTAAACCGCTCATTGATTAAACGACTGAACTTTGAAAAACTCGGCCGAGCAAAAGTCAAGATAAGTCTGCTTCGGAAAATTATACATTAACATATCGGGGCATATGTGAGAGCCGAAATGAGAGGCGTATATTTTTTTTTCCTTCTTTCACTGGTATATTTTCAATTGCATTAAGTTAATCTGTTTTACTGCAAACAAATTGAAATCCCTAGAGCTACATTTTCAATTGCATAACATTAACCTTTGATTAACAAATTGCTCCGTTTTCAGACTGGCGCTCTGAGCTCACCTCTCACTGCAGAGCTTCTGTGCTTTCTGCAGCTGCATGGAGCTCCATTTAGGCCTTTTCTCCTCCAGACTCTGCAGAAGCTTATGCACGATGGGTTTCGGCTTGCCCTTCTCCAGGCCCAGGTTCACCTGCAGGCACTCAGAAAGCAGTGCCAAGCGCTCTTTGACCTCTCGCTCCAAGGGCTCAGAAGACACCCGCTCAAGGGTCTCTCCATTCTTTAAGCCCTGGCACAGGAAGCCGAGCAGTGCCCGGATAAGCAGAGCCATGGGCCTTAGCTGTCTGGCACTCTGGCACTGGCGCTTCTCAGCCACGTTGAAGAGGAAGCGAATGGGCGGGGGGATGGAGGTCACACAGGACGGGAGGTGGGTGAAGATGAAGGAAAGAGCCTGATGAATGGTCAGACTAATGGCGACTGTATTTTATGGGAAAAGAGAGATATTTATGAAGTGGTTATCAAAAATATATTTGATGAATATTTAAAGAATTGGGTCAGTTCGGTTCTTATTAACATATCAAACAATCATTCAGAAACAAAATTATAAATCTGGTCTAACCTGCAACATTAGTGCAGAAAAATAAATAATTGACATTTGGTATGACATTTTGAACTCCCTGGGATAGACCCTGGGCTCACTTGTGTTCCTGTGTAGGATAAGCTGTAAAGAAAATGAATCGATGGACAATTTGAACCCATTCAAATTATAATTTCCATCTTTAGTAATTGATTTATCTTGGTTAGTGTCCTGGTGGATCTGGAATCTCGAGAAAACTAGGCAAGCATTGGGAATAGGAAGTGGCAGCTCAGTGGTTAAGATGTTGGATTGCTATTCAAAAGGTTGTGAGTTCAAATCCCAGCACCACCAATCTGCTACTGCTGGGCCCTAATGAGCTAAACACAAGTTGCTCTGTAGAAGAGCGTCTGCCAAATACTGTAAATGAGTATGCTTTAACTGGGACACCATTCAGACACACTTAAACACAGCCAATTTACCTAGCAGGTGGGAAGACTTTTTTTTATGTCATTTTCTACATAGAGAAACACCATATGGACAAAAATACTGGGACACCTGACTTTTTCAGCATTTGTGGCTCTTTCCCAAATTGTTTGCACAAAGTTGGAAGGCACATAGTTGTGTAGGATGTTTTCGGATGTCTTTGTCGAATGACACTATTAGATTGTATAAAGGACACTATTTATAATCACACACTCCGATGCTTATGGTATTTTTTTACTCTCCGGCGTATTGTTTTTTTCCATTTATAATCACAGTCTTGATATCACCCCGAATGAGGATGGGTTCCCTTTTAAGTCTGGTTCCTCTCAAGGTCCTCTCAAACATCTTCCCAAAAGAGTGGAGATAACTGCATTTAGTACCTATTCCAAATAGGTACTAAATGCAGAATGGGATTTTTAGAAACATTAATCTTATGGTCAGGTGTCTACAAACTTTTGTCCATACAGTGTATTTTCACAGGTAAATTAGTGGTATTTAGATGATGAGATTTATACATA
The DNA here is from genome assembly GCF_946808225.1 of Silurus aristotelis. Lineage (NCBI taxonomy): Eukaryota > Metazoa > Chordata > Actinopteri > Siluriformes > Siluridae > Silurus > Silurus aristotelis. The sequence continues at coordinate 13,606,050 of NC_139596.1, read as the reverse complement.
ATTATTGTTTTGCTTCCTGCTTGAGTTCTGAGATTACTCACTCTTGCTGCTGTCTTTCGTCTTGGCCTCCTCCGGCGTATAGTTCCACTCTTTAGGAATCTTGGCTCGAACACTTTCAGGGAGGTTTTGTCTGAGCAGTGGGCTAGGATGTTGTTCACATGCCTGCATCATGCTCACTAAGTGCCCTAACAGGCTGCTGATAGGTTTGCAGACGACCTCTCTGATACACTTAAAAATCACAGGCTCGCCTTCGGCTGGATCTGTCGAAACTCAGGTCTGGTTAGTTACACGGTTAGTTACATCTACTTACTAATTAATTGTTTGTTTTGTTCATATAAACTGGCTTTTAGTTCGATTACATGGTTACATTTCAGCATCAGGAAACAAAATGCATTCGGAGGGGTTGAATGCCCATCACTTCCTACACACCTTCAAATCAACTAAAAAAAAAAAAAAAAACGTGTCAAGAGTGAAGAGACATGTGACAGTATGCGCTAGTTGCTGTGGCCATATTCTGAAAAACTAGCAAGAAATCAGATTTTGACCATGTTTTTATCATGTATATACTTGTATGTATGTATGTATGTATGTATGTATGTATGTATGTATGTATGTATGTATGTATGTATGTATGTACTTGAACAAATCTGCTTTGATTTCTTTAACATAACAATGAGTAAATGTTTTCCCTTCATTTAATTTGCAAACTTAGCATCTGCCTGCAAAGATTATTTGAAGTAATAGCCAGTTAAAAAATGCAGCAATAAATGCAGTCAGTATAATTATAGATTTGTGCTTTGCTTTTGATATGTTCAGTTTCTGGGTGCAAATGAGCAATAGCAATATGGGCAAACCTAATCGAGTTGGGTTATACTCTAAGAGCAAGAACTATTTGTACAACTGTAACAAGCCAGAACTTTACATGTGTGGGTCGGGATGTAGGTCAAACATCATAGAAAGTCATAGAAAAATATTTTAAAAAATTTCCCAGGCAGCTACACAGGTGGTAGCATGGAGACACATTCACCTCTGCAATGTGAAATATTAAAATAAGTATCTGTAAGCTGCTTCTGTTTAGCCATTTCCTTCTGACAAGGAAAGGAGGGGTCTCAAAATACACAAAGATGTCAAGCTAAATTAACAAAGACTAAAAAAAACTAAGGCAATATCCTCGCTGGCATTTCTGACAAGTCCAATTATGTCACTTACCAAATGGCACACGGACAAATCCTAGCACTAAGCAAAGCTCATCATAGACGCCTTTGTTCTACCGCTGGATTTCATTGGTTCTCTTGAAGAGGGCCCAATCAGCAATTAAGCCAATTACGCCTCCAGGAACATTTAGTTACACACAAAAAGCAGGGCGCACTCACAACACACCCTCCTTCTCGGTCTCCTAGCATACCCCCCTCTCATTTGTCTAATTTATGCAACAATAATTACCCCTCGCATGTAATAAAAACACAAAAAACGAGTGCTCTGGCTCTGCAGGAGTCCGGATTAAACCCCCAAATCAAAGGCAGTTCCAAAAGCAAAGTGTCAGGCTGTAATTGCAGTCTCTGTGTCAGTATGCTAAATCAACGTGCTAACCATTAGCACAACAGGGAATATACATGTAGCAGCTTTTGTCGAAACGGGGACAAAGAGACAAGGTTAAAATGGAAATGGCAATAAATAAGCAATCATAGGGAGAGCTGAAGGTTTAATTATGGCTTTGATTTATGAGGAGCCTCTCCTGTCCATGCATGGTACCAACTAGCCTGCTGGTCAGATTTAATACTTGGGTAATTAGGGACACCGCAGACTGGATGAAGAGCGAATAAGACATAGAGCATGGACTTTGTAGCTCACTTTATTGTGTAGATAAGAAGAGTTGCTGCTTTTTTTTATACCTGCTAAACTGCAAAAGTGGTCCCATAGGTGTCTTCTGTCCAGGTAGCCCTCAAGCACTAGCACAAGAGCCCTGGGGACATTGTTTAGGGAAGACAGGATGGCAAAAATAGCTTCCACAAACTCAGCAGCAGCTTCCTGAGCCTCGGGGGACACTTCAACCTTACTGTCCAAACACAGATCTGAAAAACAGAGCAACCAAGTAACCGGTTAGCAGCATATTCTGCAGTTTCCTCTTGGGTTTTGGTGATGGTCTGGGATGATATAGAGATGGTAGTGTATTGAAACGTAAACACATTGACCGAGCCTGCTTTATTAGCATAGTCAGAACACAAAGCAGTTACACATAGGACTTACCTACATAGTATATTGTTGCAGAATTGATGGGCGAATGTACTTTTAAATTACCCTATGGAATTTTTGAGACAACGAAGGGAGAGGAAAAAAAAAAATTCTCCCTCTTCATTATGGTACCTGAGAATTTAATAAATTGCTGGTACAAACTTCAGGACCATGCAAATCAAAAGCTTGGAGCACATGTAACAAACATCTCTGCAGAAGTATGGGTAAACATTTTCTCAACAAGGACAGCACAGAAAAGGTTTTGTGGATTTGACAGAATGTCCTTGCACAAAGTCCTGTCAGTCCTACAGGCCTGGAGACCAGCAGAAAGATCTAGCCTTATGCCTCGCTTCAGCCGACGTCATTCTCCAATGTCGGAGATGACAGGCTTTCAAAAAAAGCTGTGTGAATGAAACACAGCACACACTCAGCATCTTTAGGAGGAACTGTTCGCCTCTTTTGACAAATGCTAGCCTGTTTCCAAATGACAATCCTAAATGACCTGCCACATTAAAGAATCGACTTTGCACAGCTGTGTACATATTCCTCCGCTTAATAGGAGCTGATAAAGGAAGGAAACCGATCATGCTTTCCTTCCTCTATGGTGAACCGAATAAACCAAAATAAATATCATAGAATGCATGACGTTTTAGCTGTGGCTACATAAGACCTACATAAGTCCTTCACATGACACCAGACATACAACCATTTATAAAGGCTTCAACCAAAGGTCAGCGGTGATAGATGCTGCACAGGTCGGCTGTGATATAAGCTGCTTATATTAGCATTTAATTACGTGAGAGATTTCTTTGTTGACATAAGACTGTGACACTGAATTACATTAGAGCTTCGTTCGTGACAACTGACCTTGCAGCTCAGCGTACATCTGATATTACGGAGTAACTGCTGACGAAATGGCATAACATTCTGATTGAAGTGATTTGAAACAGAAAAATTTGCATTATGAAAGATCCAATAGTGAATAGTATGGTCAAAGAAAAGCTGCACTTTCTGGACACAACAGAAGGTATGTAGGTAAGTACCTTGGTGCTTCTGAATGGTACGTTAGCAAAACACTGCGTTTATGATGATACGATAAACAACCTCAAGCACTTGGGATTCCTAAAGGACACTGTAAAAACTCCACACTGTTCTGAAAGCCATGCAGGCCTGATGCATGACCGGAGACAAAGTGCGAGAGCTAAAGAGCATTGCTCAGAAGAGGCTTAATTGGGAGCCAGACGTGGTCAACGTTCCCCTGAAGGATCTAAAGCAAGGGTGGGCTCAGGATAGTGCTAACCACGCAGGAGGTAGGTAAGTCGAGAGAATGAGCCCAAAGCAGAATTGTACATAGTGGATGACCAGGCCGCTGTGTTTCTTCTTAATTAGCCGCGTCGCAGCTGCAGCGCCTTGATTTACGGCTGTGTGATTCTCGCACCACAGCACTAACGCAGGCGTCCTCCTCGGCGCACCGCCTGGTTATTAATGAGGTCTCTATAATGTGAATTAATGTGAACGTGCAAAACAGTCTTTAAAGGTTACACTTCTCCGAGTGCAGGGGGGAAAAAGGGGAGGCAAATCTCAAAAGGTCATTCACTTTGCTCCCCCACGCCAAAATGAGTGTTTATTACAGAGTGTTATTGATTCAGTGATGATGAGGAGGGTGATAAGGGCGATGATGATGGGTGTGTTAAAGCTGTGTACTCACAAAACAAGCACTCAAAGACCTCCTTGGCTTAAAGAGCCCAATTCCATCAGCGCCGTGATTGCACGCTGAATGACATATGGATTGTGGGTAGGATCATAATTTATGGCGCACTTGCATTAAATTAGCCTAGTATGTAAAGCACACCGCCATTTTGGAAGTCAATTACGATGGAATGTAATATGAGGCGGATTAAAACCTTATAGTAATATCGCATAGGTTGTATACTACATATGAATAAATACAGATTTACACATGACTATCTTTAACTAGCGAAAGATAATGCTGGTTATGCTGACGACTTTTTTGTGACCTTGTTTTCATTTTTTTTTATAAAAAAGACCTATCTATCTAGGTCTTCCATTCACATTAAAGTGTTGTTGAGCTAGCTTTCAAGTGCTAATTCAATACCTAATTTTATCCAATGCTTCATTTTATTAGTGATAATAGCTAACTAATATGCTAGCTGAATTTGTCTGATGTTTAGCAAATTTAGTGTCAACCTTTAGTACAATTTAAGCAAAAAAACTATTTAATACCTTCTTTAATGCAGACGGGTAGTAAGTTATAGCATTATGCTTTGTTAACAGGACGGCAGTTCATTTTACTGCTAGCAAGCTAATGTCTGTGGTGTGTGTGTTTAAATTGGCCACATGAATATACCATTCATGTGGTAATGTCAGCTTTGTGTAAGCTACACAATATGAACAAAAGTTCGTATAAGATTAATATGTGTTTTTAAACATCCAATTACACATTTAGTCCTCGTTTGCTCTTATATTAACCTCCAATCTTCTGGGAAGAAGTTTTAGTAGGAGATTTGTGCCCCTTTCGCAACAACGGAATGATTAATGTTAAGTACTGATGTGGGTGAGGTGAAGAGGTCTGGGGTTCAGTCCCAAATTTATCCCAAAGTTGTTTGATAGGATTGAGGTCAAAGCTCTATTGCAGGCCACTAAAGCTCTTCCACTCCTACCTGTGGAAACCATTTTTTTTTGGAGCCTGCTTTGTGCACTTGAGCCTTGTCAAAGATATTCTATACAACTGTGTGCCTCTAAATCTGTGAAAAAATTTTGGAGAAGAACCACATATGGCTGTAAAAATCAGGCATCCCAATATGTTTTTTCATATAATGTACAAACGTAATTTCAAATAAAGTCTTGTTAAATATTTAGATATATACGAGGTGCGTTCAAGTGAAACTAAGACTTAAAATGGATGCTATCATGGCGGTGGTACATGCAGTAGGAAGAGGCTAAGTGTGTGCTATTATTGATAGGTGGCACACACGTCGTGGGTCGATCCAGAGATCATTAATCAAGATGGCAGACAACAGCGTGCAAGGAACGGCGTGTGGTGATGAAGTTTCTTGTGAATGAAGGCATAAAACTGGCAGAAATCTACAGAAGACTTTAAGCAAAGTACGGTGATGAGCAACAGTAAGACATCTGAATGTTTAAAAGTCTCAAAGATTCAGGGGAATATGTCAAAAAGTAAATGCAGTTTCCAGCCCTTGAAATTTGATCTTTTATTTTATAAACTTCATAAAAAAAGTCCCGGTTTGAATTTAACACCTTTCGTATAAAAAGATAAGTTCCAGAGGCCTTGTCAGTTTTACATATATCCAATAACACCTAAGGGCTGTCAATCTCTGTCTATATTGTAAAGTTGATCAGTCTGTACCTATGTAATGGAAAATGCAACTAAAAAGGAAAAACAGAATAAACTATGATATTTATTAAGTGATGTCGCTTTTGATAGCTATGTTTGTCAGACTGTGCACACTGTTGTACGCAAAGTATTTGCTTAAAAAATATTTTACTTTTTTTGAAACTTAACACGCCCCTGAGACAAGGTAGGCATGTTTTTCCGAACATTTGGAGGTCTGAACGACACCAGATTCCAGGAATGATCCTGGTGCAGAAGATTAACGGTGCAGTCTGCACCGGGCACCACAGGGAGTCAGATTCTAAAACGACTCCCAAGTCCCGATATAGTGCACTATATATATGGCAAGAAATAATTGCTGTAATGCCTTTTATAGTACACTATATATCAAATTGGACACTATGTTAGAACCATACAACAGCATGGGTATAGAGTTTCCCCTGCCAATTAAGGCGATGTTAGACAAATCTCAGGCCTGATGTTTGCTTGGCTATATGGATCGTACAGGAGTGGGAGATGAGCAGGCGCAGCAGGAGGCAGTCATGATGCAGTATAGCCAGCAGGAGCAGAACTGGGGAGAAGCCTGGTCTTGAGCACACTATGTTCAGCAGCCACAGAGCTGAGATTTGACTTTCCTCCTCGCCCCTGTAACAACCGAAAAGACAGAAAGTAATTAGTATAACCATCAGACAACAGGATCTGGATCTCATATACACACACATAACACACACACACACACACACACACACACACACAAGCTTTTATCTTGTTACACTAAATACAGAATGTACTCTAACATTAAGCCCCAGGCCTTTATTTAAATGTCTAATTCCACCAGCTCATATCTAATATGTTTTCTTGTTAAATCTATGAATGTGGAAACTACAGGGACACTGAGTGTCTGACAGCGTGCTGAAACATTTGGAGAGAATCCAAATTCAGTTTTAAAAGAAATGCATAAGCTCTTCTTTTTCTTCTTTTTCTTCTTACAAAAGTTTTTTTCCCGCTCTCCTTAATTACTGAAGAGTGAAAGAGAGGATGCACCTGAAGGCCTGAAACAGAGCTGAGCTGCTGAATCACTAACATGAGGACAACATGGTGCAGCCTGCTGCCAGAGAGATGAACGCTGCACTTCAGTCCAGCGCAAGCGATTTATGGTGTCACGAGGCTGCAAATCCTGCAGATATAGTCCAACAGTTACAATAAATCTAAAAGCTGCACTACAGGGTCAGGTTTCTCTCTCTCACACTCACACACACATCCCAAAACACTAAGTCAGAGACTTTCTACCTGTCACGACGTGCTCTGATTTATTCGTATTCTCCTTACACTTTTATTATTATTTTATTAAATAATCTAAACAGGCTGTTCACCGGAGTGAACGTGTGATTTGAGTTGCCCCCGACGGCTACATGGCCCGCCGGCTTTGGCCCTCCCTCCTTAACAGTAGGGCCTCTGAGAGCCTTGAACATATAGAGGCATGCAAAAACCTGACAAGGCAATAAAACTAAACTAATTTCAGTCCTTCAGGCCAATGGGAGCCAGGCTCGCGGGTGATTTGTGTGATCACAACGCTGAATGATATCACACGGGCGAAGGGGGCGAGAGTGTTCATGGAGGGTGATGTCAGATAGCCTGACATTCGCCCCAGTTTCTCAGGACTCCTACGGCTCCGATTCAGCCTTTCACACCCCATGTGAACAAGCACAGTGCACATCAGCATAAAGTGCATGACCAACAGTGGCATTAGCATCTGGTCTGCATTAGAACACTAAAGCCAGGGGGCCTGCTTGCAGGAGTAAGGCACTGTGTGTTTGTATGTGTGTGTGTGTGTGTGTGTGTGTGTGCATGTAAACCACTTTTCTCTATGCAGGCTGCTAAAGCAAAAGAAATGACACACGTTACACTGGCTCTGTATATGTTCACCAGGACAGTTCTAATTGCTTTTATTTCATTACGATTAGACAGTTTTATTCACCTTTTTTAAATACAAAAAAAACAAAACACCCAATTTCGAATAAATGCCAATCAATTACTAAGTTATGTTTACATTACAAAACAATGCCACATGTTAAATGCTTTAAACGTCTGTCTTCCTGCGTAGTTTGCTGATATCCCGAAGTAGTACACCCCATTGTGAGCACATCCTACAAATACTGCTGATAATCACTCACTCACATCTCATTTCCTGGAAAACACTTTGTATAGAGCTTCTAAAGTCTGGAATGATGTTCCGGAGCACAAGCTTTATACGTGGATTCGAATACAGAGCAGAATAGACCTGTGTTTATTATGCATGATGATACTGCACATAATGTTTCAGCAGTTTCCATTCGAATAAAAGAGAAAAGTTTCCAGTGTAAAAACGCTTTGAAATTGTATCCAGTACCTGAGCAGATCCAGCGGGAAGAGATCAGGGTTGATGATATTTAGCCAAAAGGGAGTATGGATATTGCATGGTGGAGGGGTGGAAGATTCTTTACTAAAACCATTCTGAAAAGTTCTAGATGAAAAAAAAAACGTCAGAAAGAACAAAATAAAACCAAGCATCTAGTTTGTATACACAAGTACACATTTAAAAATGTCTCAATGATCTATTATCCACAACAACATCTTTTCAATTTATTTATTTCCATGAGCTTTTATTTAAGATTCCAAACATATACAGTACATTATATTAATAAAGTGTTCTGCATGATGGTATGTTCTGGATAAGGTACCTGTGGAGGCCCGTTAGAGGAGCAGTAAGGATGACGAGTACATTTAGGAGCTGATTGCACAAGCTGTGGATGATGGACACCCAGGATCCGGATGTTTCTGCTCTGACAAGCTCGTCTACACTGTCATACACGGACCACAAAAGCTGCTCCACACACAGCAGGATGGCTGTGATGTCCACTCTGAGGCAGGGGAAGACAGACAGCATGTACTGTAGTCACTTGCCATTGTGAGTCAGTGTTGAGTTTACTAGCTTTCGACTGGCTCAAGAGATGTTTGTGTGTGTGTGTGTGTGTGTGTGTGTGTGTGTGTGTGTGTGTGTGTGTGTGTGTGTGTCATAATTGCATAACATGCCCATAAAGAGTACACTAGTAGTTAATATAACATGGTTGGACATTTAATTGGCTAATTCAAGGGGGGATGTGTGGGTGGCGATAAAATAAATAAAATTATATATATATATATATATATATATATATATATATATATATATATATATATATATATATATATATATATATATATATATATATATATATATCTTAAAATATAGTTGTTGCATGCACATGTTTCCCGAAGCAACTGATGTCTTTCCACTTCGATATAAATGCTATAGGTGTTATCTACATTTCATATGTCAGCACAAGCTCAGGTTCAGCAAAGGTCAGACAAGACACCCACTAAGATCCATTTACCAAACCTTGCTTTTCATCACCATATCAAACTTCCCACTGCTTAACAATTCACTCAGTGCACATCCCTCACTTCCCCAGATGAAGAAAAAGAGAGAGAATGCACAAGATAGATTTCAGAGGACCATCTGTGTGAAAGACCCGAAGCCCAGCCTGCACTCAGCATCTCGGAGCTGTGTGTCCTTGCAGCGATGCGCATCGAGGGAAACGTGAAACAAACCTTCCATCCATCCTCACCTTCCTCTACACTCTTACGCTCCTTCCCTTGTTCCTCCCCACGGCCTCTCGGCGCTCTGCACTTTCTCATCGCTCGCCGGCTGGAGAAGGGGAGCGTGCTCTGGCCGTGTCTTTAACCGTTTTAACTATGTGCTAATGCAGCACACGAGCCCCCCTTCGATAAGGTCCAGGCCCCATGGAGCATGACTGAGCAGGGCCCACAGCCAGGCGCTAGGGTTAGCGTGCTAACAAAGAGAGTCTGTCTGAACAAATCCGGAGCCGTGCGCAATCACTAAAACACGCAACACTGCCTGCTAAGCCTGTAGTTCCTGCTGGACAGATAGCCTAGTGTTTCGTGAGGCGCTGCAGATACAGGGAGCTGGTCGAGTCGGTCCGGATCACTGCACACGGTTCGATTGTGTGTGCTTTTTCGAGCCAACTATAGAACTATAGAGCATTTCCAGAAACTAGTGAACTAAAAAAAAAAAGTAATACTCTCATCAACAACTGGATATGTAGTGTAATTAATATGGATGAGTCAGATGTAATAGTATGGACTACTGGTAGCCATTTGGGTTTAAACACACATAAGGTCTGTTTTTAACACAAAAATAATAATCATCTGCGTCACTGTTGCTTTCGGAGGAAAGAGAGAAAGAGCACTTCTGATCCCAGTCCCATCTCTGATCTTTTCATTATAAACAGCTAAACAAAAACATATGTATTTTGCATAAACATTTATTGATTCCTCATAAACATCTGCCCTTTGAATCCCTTTATGAACGAGAAACACACAGGCTCTCTACACTTTTTTTTTTATGCACTAAAACATGTCCCATTTAATATCTGGATTAATCGCCTAAACACAACAAATGGCATCGATAAGGGATTTGTTTAAAAAAAAAAAAATCCTGGAATATTCCTTCAAAAAAAGTTTTTTCCCTAAACAAAGAGACCATTCGTTATATCTGGTCCATCAACAATTCCTGACAAGCCTGGAGACATAAAACCAGATGGTAAAACATGATCAAAAGATCTCGGCTACGTCTGTAGAAGGTCATAACCATGTGTGATGAGTTTGCCAGGTGATTTCTAAGGACAGTTAAGGATGACTCGCTGTCTGGTACCTGATCTGAGGGTGTCTTTTGTAGGAGGGCTGAGCTCTGGAGTATCGCTGAAGCAGGAGCTCTAGGGTCTGCGCCAACACCTGCGCCAGGGTCTGCCGGGCCAACAGCGGGGAAACGGCGCTCCACAGGTCACTGCGCAAAGCCGAGAGGAAATAGTGCCACATCTGGATAGAAAAGGAACACCTTTCACCCTGTTCAGAGGGGAGGGGGGGGGGAATAAAAAAGCAATGAAAAACAATCTGAATTTAGAGATTAAGCTACAGGAAGCATGGACAACTGAGCAAGGACTTGAAGGGGATGAGTGAGTAAGAAGAGAACAGGGGAAGGGAAGTCAGAAAAAATAAAAGGGGAAAAAAAAATAAGCAAAAACAAGAGGCCAGTATCTCTGAGGCTCACGCTCAGACCACCTGCACTCCACACCTGGCCTCTTCATTCCCACTGAGACACAGGGCGTATCGAAGGCCTGATCTGGAGAAAGCATCAGAACTCCTCAGAACATCACCCAACACAAACACACATACAGCTAAAATGACAGAAACACAAACTTTGCTCATGCAAAGGGTTAGGTCAAGGTTGATAGCAGAGCACTGTGTGATGAGAAAAGAGTTATGGGTATTCAGAGAGAATAAGAGTCTGGAAATAAAAAATATAAAAAAAGAAGGAAAAAAAGGGATTTCCTTTGAGCCTAATTACTTTCAGGCAGGGAGGAAATAGCACTCCCGGTTCACAGTGTGACCAAACACAGATTAGTAACAGCCATGTTCAACATCTTCTAATGAGGACTGGGACGAGCTCCACTAAAGCCGAGCCAAACAAGCAGCCACTGAGAGCGGAGCATGCGGACGCACCGGACAAGCACTCCGAAGGAGATCTGACCCCCTGGCATGGGAGGAAGTGGATTCATGGAGGGACAGAAGGAAAGAGAGATGGCGGGAGGAGGGAATGGGGCTCAGGGTTAACAGGGGGCCCAGACGTGGGCAGTCAGTCTCACACCTGCACACAGCAGGCCTGTCTGCCCTACAACCTACAAAGGTGGTGTGTGTGTTCGCTGTCTGGTTGGGCTTTAATGGAGGCATACGTTTTAGGACCACCATAATGGACTGCTCCTGTACAGATGGTCCGGTGTAATTTCGCCTTGGGTTACAGATTGGCGGTGTTAGTAGGAGGTCAATGCAAATAACAACGTCAATTATGTAAAAAGGCAATGACGCATCGGAAAAGACTGTTTTAGCTAAACGTATGCAAAATTGGCATGTGAAAAATGAATACTAATATAAATCAGATATGACTGCACATCAGCCATGTCTAAACAATAGGCCTTAATGCAAAGACTTTCTGGTTTTAGATCATAGAACCAAATGGGGATTTCCCTTTGTGGGAAAAAAAAATCAGAACTTGCTCAAATGAAACCCTTGAGGTTGTAGTAGTCTATTTTCCAGAAAACTGAGAAAAAAAATCTGGAACAGTCACAGAGAGAACAGTCAAAGCAATTCTATTCATATATAATTCAACATTTCTGATGAAAAAAAACCATACATGCATTACATTAAATATATTTAAATATTTAGACCATTTATATGATTATAATTAATATGATATGAATGATAACTATTAGAATAATTATCATTATTATAATTAAAGTGTATCTATACCTCATAAAACGTCCTGTCATCTGCCCAGTAGTGACTCTCAGCATCGTGCAGTATGCTGGTGGCACACACATGGACGCAGTATCTGGTCAGATGCTCGTGAATGGCCTCCGTCACCTCCTGACTCCTCTGGATGGGCAGCAGAATCAGAGGCCTGCAGTCGGACACATCAAAGCCACAAAAGCCAGATTTAAGAAGGCATACATTTCACGGGTCAAAGTGCCATTAAGTGATTAATATCAACAAATGGCTCCGATTATTACCTGTCAATCAATCGCCACCTCTGTACTTCCTCTCTTTCCCTCTTTCCCACCATCTCTTTCGCCCGCTCTCAAATCATAAGGCCACGTGTGCTGTCTGAATCAATCACTTTCTCCTATTCCGTTTCTGTATTTAATTTCTTTCTCTCTCTCATTCCTTCACCCCCTTTGGCTCTTTGCAAGCTAACATCTGTTTTCGAACAAACACACATCCTTTGCAGATAAATAGTTCTGTCAGGACTCGCATGCTCACGCAGGTCCTGCTCTGATTCTTTACAATCCAATTACGGCATTTCAGTATTTCTGGCAATGGCTCGCCAATCTCCCTGGCTGGGAAAACCCCCGGTGGACAAAACGGTAAATTAAAAAACTCCTCATTGCAAATGTCTCTTGTTTTATGTACATTATGCAAAAGTTTCACCAAAATTTTTTCAGATAGAAATGTCTTTCTTGTTTGTGTTGGTGTTTTTAGAAAGAATGCAGAATTAAACAGGATTCAATATTGAGTACATATATGAGTTTAGAAACAATAGTGAGGGTGAAAAGGTTAATCTCTACCTAAAGCATCTATCCAATCAATAACATGACTTGTAGTTTGCCCATCTGTCAAATTCACACACCGATATTTATTGCGGTATTAAACAGATCATTTCAACAGCAGACAGCATCAGATTCGAATCACCACGAGATCTTTGAAGGATCACCAGCAGGCCAATAGGTCAGAACAATAGTTGGTGAAATCTGTTTAAGGTACTCTCACGTTCAGAATGTAACCCTACAAACTAAACTAAACTTATAACAGCAGCAACAACTAAACATCACCACATCAATGATTAGACATTTTATTGCTCAACAAATTGTATTTATTTTTCAATGATGTGGAGTGAGCTGTTACTAAAGAAATGATAATGTACTAGAAAGGGCACCTTTTATTTATTTTACATGTATAATATAAACCTGTTACTGTTCGAGCTTCTGTCCATGCTGTGTAGCTATACAAAAATAATGCACACCTTCTGGCTAATCAGATTTGAAAACTGATTTTCACTCATTTTCAGATTTTAATTAACAATCATAGATGAATGAACTTCTAAATGAAATTTCGTACATTTTGCATCAGATGGTTTTTTTGTACCATTAAGCCTGAATAACGCTCTATATTTTATTTATATTTTCTATAATATGTACACTATAAGATTCATATTTGTACTTTTTGAACATCCCATTACACATATAATCACCTTTGCTCTTATAATAACCTCCACTCTTCTGAAAAGATGTTCCACTAGATTTTGGAGTGTGCTTGTAAAGATTTCAGCCACAAGGGTGTTAGTAAATTCAGGTACTGATTTAGGTGAGGTGAGGAGGCCTGGGGTGCAGTCAGCATTCCAATTTGCCCCAAAGGTGTTCAAAAGGTTTAAGGTCAGAGCTCTGTAGATGGCCAATCAAGCTCTTCCATGACAACCCATGTGAACTATATGTTCATGGAGTTGGCTTTGTGTACAGGGGTATTGTCATGCTGGAACAGGTTTAAGATTTTAGTGAAGTGAAAATTTTATGCTAATGCATCCAAAGACATAATACAATTGCGTGCCTCAAACTTTGTGGTAACCGTTTGGAAAAGAACTTTGTATGGCTGGAAAAATCAATGTGTATCAATACTTTTGTCCATATAGCGCAAGCATAAACAGGAGAACTCATAAACAAACTAATAAACAAATATATTACTTCTACAGATTAAGAGTGAAAAGCTTTAATATTCATATCAATATTACATTTATTCAGCATTTCTATCCTCTGTTAAAACGGCCACTTACATACGAGTAGTGTCTGCTAGCTGGCTCTCGTAGTAAGTCAGCCTGTGGTGGATGAAGGTGCTGGAAGCTAGTATGATGGGAAGGTTGTTGAGGGGTGAAGAATGAGGAACCTCCCTTGCTCTCTTTTCCAGCCTGGTCAGGAGAGCTGAGCTCACCCTGCCACATACCTCTATGTAGCAGGAGCACACAGGGAACAGAGTGTCTTCTTTACACACCACAGCCAATGGAAGGAAAGCATCTAAGTCCTCCATCATATCCATACAGAACTGCAGGTGATATGCATGTAAAAAAATAAGTGAATTTTCCTCATTATAATCAAAGATATTGATTAATTGTACTGTAAATATGAACAGCAGACACTTGTTATGGCCTAACAGAAAAATTTAAGGGTGACCTCGATCATTGGGAGCACTATAGCGGGTATTCAAGAATCATTATTCAAGATTTTATAAAGGGAGTATAACTAGAAAAAATGAGAAAATAAAAGAAAAAATATTTTATAGGTATTTGAAACATTTTTAGGTATATTAAATATTTTATAGATATATTCCTAAGTATAATATTTTATATCGGCAACATTTTGCAGACACCTGGTCATAAGTATGGTAGAACAGGTTTGGGTCTCCAAGTCCAAGTGAAGGGAAAATGTCATGCTACTGCTTTCAAAGAAATCATATACAATTGTGTGCCAAGCGCCTGGCACCTGGCAACACTTATCAGCATAGCTAGGGAAGAGTCGGCCCATATCCTTGTTCAGATATCCACCCACCACTAGGGTGTTGATCATCACCCATACACAAGAGATGATGAAGTTGTGAATTGAATAGTTAAAATGTATGCCTGCATGTCACACACAATGCAAAGGTCTAACCTAAGAGTTACTAGCAGGCATGTGGCCAAATCTGACCTGCCCGTGATTAACCATTTTAGACAGAATATGTGCTACAGTGTTGGGCATGAGTGAACCTGGACCTGCCTGATTCCCTCAAAAGCTGTTAACAAAGTAGCATAGTCAGCTCTTTCAGGTGCCATGTGAACAAATGCATTCTTTCTTTCGGATTGCATTACGGCCTCTAACCCCACCTGGATCCATGCCATGTTTAGAATGGCTGCCAGGTCTAGCATAGAGCATGTCATAGGCACTTGAGGGCAGAAGAGGCAGGGGAAAGACCAGACTACTATCCAGATGCTGCAGAGACCAGAGCTAAACAAGGGAAATAGTAGGTCATTATCAGCTTGGACAAACCTCCCAGATACAGCATAAGATCAGTATCATCAGATGTGCTCTACTGGTAAGGGGAAATGTATTCATTTTAGCTAGGAGATGTTTGCTGTGCAAGTCCTTAGACCATTTTTAACCAGGTGCCAATTCATGTCATTGAATGTTGAATGTTCAAAGGAGCAAATGTAGAGGTAGAAAAAGTGCTCCCTTTAAACATTCATTTGATTTAAAGTACAAAAGTATTTGCCTTCAAATGTACTTAAGTATCCAAAGTACTATGATTTACTATGGCTATAATTTTCCTATTATCATTTTTGTCACGGGACTCTTCCTTAATTATCTCAGTTGATGTAAAAAAGACTCTGATGTTACTCTTAACACACCAATCTATTAATAGAATTATATTAATGAGTCAAACACAAATTGATATCTATTCAAATAATTGTTGTGTGCTTCTCTTCACGCCTTCACAGACACTGATAATCCAAAGACAGGGGGACAACAATATTACGTAGGTTACTGGTCAGTGCTATTAAGTGTTTTTGTCTTTTCACTTGCACCAGGTTGCAAATGATTCACCTTATGTGGCTCGTACAACTTAGTTTAGTCCTTAGCTCTGTGTTCTGTTATGTAGCTCTATGTTCTGTTATGTAGCTCTGTGTTTTGTTATGTAGCTCTGTGTTCTGTTATGTAGCTTTGTATTCTGTTATGTAGCTCTGTGTTCTGTTATGTGGCTCTGTGTTCTGTTATGTGGCTCTGTGTTCTGTTATGTAGCTCTGTGTTCTGTTATGTAGCTCTGTGTTCTGTTATGTGGCTCTGTGTTCTGTTATGTAGCTCTGTATTCTGTTATGTGGCTCTGTATTCGGTTATGTAGCTCTATGTTATTTTATGTAGCTCTATGTTCTTGTATGTAGCTCTGTGTTTTGTTATATAGCTCTGTTTTTTTGTTATGTAGCTCTGTGTTCTGTTATGTAGCTCTGTGTTTTGTTATGTAGCTCTGTTTTTTGTTATGTAGCTCTGTGTTTTGTTATGTAGCTCTGTTTTTTGTTATGTAGCTCTGTGTTCTGTTATGAAGCTCAGTGTTCTGTTATGTAGCTCTGTGTTTTGTTATGTAGCTCTGTGTTCTGTTATGAAGCTCAGTGTTCTGTTATGTAGCTCTGTGTTTTGTTATGTAGCTCTGTGTTCTGTTATGAAGCTCAGTGTTCTGTTATGTAGCTCTGTGTTTTGTTATGTAGCTCTGTGTTCTGTTATGTAGCTCTGTGTTTTGTTATGAAGCTCAGTGTTCTGTTATGTAGCTCTGTGTTCTGTTATGTAGCTCTGTGTTTTGTTATGTAGCTCTGTGTTTTGTTATGTAGCTCTGTGTTTTGTTATGTAGCTCTGTGTTCTGTTATGAAGCTCAGTGTTCTGTTATGTAGCTCTGTGTTCTGTTATGTAGCTCTGTGTTCTGTTATGTAGCTCTTTGTTGTGTGATGTCACTCTATGTGACATCAGGGTTCTGGAGAAACGTTGTCTCATTTCACTGTGTACTGCGTCAGCTATATATGGTTGAAATGATAATAAAAGCTTCTTGCTTTGACTTGACTTGACATATTAAATACAATAGTAAAAAAAACTGACATTTCTTTCACACCATTTTTACACTGTAAACTAGTGAAAGGAACAAAAAAAGCAATCACATGAACAGATAATCGGTTCCAAATTCAAAACTGTCATTCGATCAGTGGAAATAACTTTAACACGAGTCAAATTTTTCTATGTGCGTCACATTAAAGTGACTGAATCATTTCAGCGGAAATGGATGGGCAAGAAGTCGGGCTATTTCTTAATTTAAACACACATAGCCTTCCCTCCTGTGGCACTAGGAAAGAAGAGCAATACTTTATCTCATGTTTCCACATTTGTCCTGAAGAAAGGTTTCTCTTTGCAAGCCCTGCGTGAGAGTGTGATTATGAATGTGTGTATGTGTGTAAAAAAAAAAAAAAAAAAAAAAAGTATGCCTAAGGGGGCGCATCACTTGAAAGAAATGAGTCCTAAGGGCTATCTGCAAAGAAGGCAGCTTCAAATTGGGACATGCACACAATATTTTCAATCTGCTTCCACCTCCTCTTTCTAAAATGAAGACATCGCCCCAGACCCTTCCCCAGCACCCCAAGCTGCCCTCGGTTCCCTCCACTTTGAAAGAGCAGCACGTCTGCATTAATGACACTTGATCGGGCCATAGCATTGAGTTCATTGCCAAATTTATACACCTATAGAAGTGAGTTATAGCAGCAGGCATCTTGAAAGCAGTAAAACATGGGTGTATACAATATATACACTCCCTGGGAGTCACCACAACCTGAGGCCTTCTAAACACAGGCAACAACGGCACGCTTTTTAAATGGAAACATTCCAATACTATCAATCAGACGGTGCACAAGCAAGTAAGGGGTGACTTCATGATTCTCCACTAAATATCAGCGCTCGCCGACGCGATCCTCTCGTCTCTTGCTGTCGGAGAAAGACATACGCAGAACTGTAAGAGCCCCTGCCAAGCCTGAAGCCCCAGCGGAGAGAAGAGGCCTCGAAACAATGAGCCATTTCGACAGAGGAGTCAATAACCAGCTCGCTTTGACCATTAAGACCCACGATGCTCACCACTCTCTCAAACCGAAGGTGATGAGGACTCAGGAGGTGTCTGTGAGATTTATGGCTTTCTCGAGTCCACTGCTCGGGCTCGGAGAAGCTTTAACTAACACAGATCAAAGATATGGATCCCAACAGGACAGCCACTGCAAGGTTATTCCTCTGTAAGCCTATAAAACATTTAAAAGCTATACTCTGTTGCAGACTTTTTTGAACAGCTACTTTTGAATGGTGCTGAATTTCAGGGCCCTTACCACGAGGCAATAGGTTAAGGGCGATGCGCAACCAACGTCAAGACGATGTGCTCAATATAACGGCTGTGATAAATGGTTCTCCCAAGCATTATGCGGGACAAGAGCAGCAGCAAAACTCGGAAATCTGAACTATGGCATGAATGTATGAATATCAAAGTGTGAAATATTGATTCTATTAATGCATTTGCTGAAGCTGGTCCTGTGGTAGCGTGCTGCCACCTGCTTACGGTCCACTGTGAAACGTGTCAGAAATAGTCAGGGTTCTTCAAGTCTCAGGGCATCAAGGGACGCAAATAAATGCACGCCGTAACCTTTGAGTCGAGCGCTGCTCATTTCCAAGCACTGACCTACACGGAAATGTGTTGTACAGGTCTTGAGTGTGGACAAATTCTGACACTTGTGATGTGCTTCGGTGAGCACCAAGTGCTCCGTCAAAGTGCCAGGATTAAAGGAAAAAAAATAATAAATTCAAATATTTTATTTATTCAAATGCCTGTAATTGCATTAAGAGGATCATCAGTGCTTCAATCACTATGTGCACATTTAAATCCATGCCAGGGTTCAGATATGCACATTAAACAAATAGAACTAAAATAAACAAAATTTCACTTGAAAAAAACGGAATGTTGTCCTGTGGAATCCTGACTATAAGATTTGACCACTGAAGACTTTTTCAACATCCCATTTAACAATTAGTCCTAATTTGCTGTTATAAAAACCTCCACTCTTCTAGGAAGATGTTCCACTAGATTTTGGAGTTTGGTTGTGGAGGTTTGTGCTCATTCAGCCACAAAAGTGTTAGTAAAGACAGCGATGTAGGTGAGGTGAGAAGGCCTGGGGGTGCAGTCAGCATTCACATTCATCACAAAGGTGTTCAATAGGGTTGGTATCAAAGCTCTATAGCAGGAGATCTTCCACTCCAGCTCATGTAAAGCACATCTTCATAGACCTGGTTTTGTGTACAGGAGTATGTTGGAACAGGTTTGGGTCTCCTAGTTCAAATAAGGGGGAAAAATCATTCTACAGCATCAATCCTATAGAATTGTGTTAATCCAGCTTTGTGGTAAGAGTTTTGAGAAGAACCACTCATGGAAAAGTCTTACTTTTGTCCATATAGTGTAGTTTTTGAAGAGAAATAAAACACAACATGAATCTGAATAAGAAAAGTATGTGATATAAACAAAGTTGTACAGTGGAGAGTGCTGCTGCCTCACTGGTCTTAATTCAGTCTTGACAGTTTTCTGTACTCTTATAGGTTTCTCTCTGTTCTCTGGCTTCCTTCCTGTGTATAGTCCCTTTCAAATCAACTAAAGTCTCATCCGGGCTGTATTTCTACCAGTGTTTTCGGCTCATGACCCTGGCCAGGATACAGTGGTTACTGGGGATGATTGACTTAACAATTTACATTTAAAGCATTTTGGCAGGCGCATTTATCCAGAGTGACTTACAACTGAGCAGCTGAAGGTTAAGGGCCTTGCTCAAGGGCCCAGCAATGGCAGAGTTAGTGATCCTGGGATTTGAACTTGTAACCTTTCGATCCAAAGTCCAATGTCTTAACCACTGAGCTACCATATCCAGTTTCTGATTGTAGATGAAAATATGAACAATTGTCCAACTGAACACACTCAAAATTCCAGACCATATTAAAAAACTTTTTTGGGGGTTTCAAGGGATATTTGGGTTTATTTGCTTGTGTGTGTGTGAGTTGTAAAGTTAATATATAAAATATACTAAAGAGGTTGTATTAGGGCAGAAAGTGAGTTTTTTTTTTAATCTGCAAGACTTCATCTTTCAATTCTACATAACCAACAGACTTTTCCGGCTTGAAAATGAGAGCCTTTAAATTCTTCCAGACTTTCCAGAAATCCTGATACAATGACCCTTCTCACAGTAAAATACGTCTTCCTTTTACATCAAGTTAAATTTACATCTAGAGCAGCTCATCTCCACAGATCTCCACAGAAACACACATGCAGCATGCAAGACGGAAGAAATTCAGTACTCCGTGATGATCCAGCCATGATCAGAAATAACTGTTTATGTCAAATTCCAGATGTGTTTGCTGCATTTGTGCCAGTCGTGTGTACTGTTTTATTTCTTCCTGATGGCATTTCAGAGTATTGTCTTTACAAGTATATTCTTTTTATTTCTATCTTCTCAGAAAGGCTCTTGGCATTGCATATTTATAAAAACGAGTTTTTCCTTTAGAGATTCATTTTCATACGTAATGTGTTTCTTTTATGACTTTAAACAAACGTGTTCTCAGCAGACCAATGGTGAGACCCAAATGACATGCACTCTGCCCAGTTCAGAGGCCCACAGCTGGTGCTGAGACAGGCCATCAATTGCTCACGCTAATGTGAGCGCTCGGCTCTCTGAACAAGGAAAATCGCAATGAGGGATAAAATGTGGCGAGACATCCTGGGCCGACACAGGAAACAGCTGGACACAGTCTGAACTGTGGAACTTAAGTCCCTTAAGACAGAGCAGATGTCACCATGGAAGATTCATGAATGGATCTCAATGTCATTGTAGGTCTAGTGTCACTGCAAGCTAATGAACATTAAATAAAGCAAGCATAGACAGATAAAGACATTGTGAAGCAGCTCTGCTTCTGATGTCACTATTTCACTGTGATCTGTATATCTTAGCTGTAACTCCACCATTAAGTACTATAACATATACATTATAGAACATAGACTGAATCCAGTTTTTACAGTACAGATGATGCACAGATTAAACTTACCTTAGCGACCATTGTGGGCATGTCTCTCTCGGTACAGAGTTCAACTTCCTGTCTGAGAGAAACACAGGCTAGAGGGAAGAGAGTTGATGAAGTGCTATGCATCCTCTCTTCTTGCTGCAAATGTTTACTGCAGACATCGTTTAGAAATGTCTTTACACCCTGGACCATATGAGAAACCAGCTCCCGAAATGCCACCCTCCACTCAAACTCCAGACACACCACCTGCACATACATACCCACACAGATACAGCACCAGAAAGATCAAGTCAGCAATACAAAAGAAGGTAATGTGTTCTTTTTGGAACTAAAAATATAAAGTACAATCCTCCAAAAAATAAATGGAAGTGATGGAATGATGTGACGTCCCAGAGTTATATGTTCTTATACCGTAAGTGTTTCACTTACAGTATATTACAGCGGTTTGTCAGGTTAAAGTGAGGCAAAGAAGGGGATATTTTTTTCCGCGTATAGGCATGTATGGAAGTAATGCGGGACATGAACATAAACAAAATGAATTTTTTTGTGATCACTTACAGGAGCTATAAAGTGTTCTTGAGTCTCAGTTTTTCTTATATTTTTAAAGTGAAAAAATTTGTAATAACATTATCACAAAGAAACAAAAAAAAAAAAACAAGAAACGTGTGTGTGTGTATGTATGTATGTATATATATATATATATATATATATATATATATATATATATATATATATATATATATATATATATATATATATATATATATATATACACATACACACACACAAACAGTCTCTCACAACAGTAAGTACAGCCCTTACATTTCAGCAAATATTTTAGTACATCATCTCAAGGGACAATAGTTGAAATGAAACTTGAATATATTTTAGAGTAGTCAATGTGCAGCTTGTTGTATATCAGTACAGATTTACTGACCTCTAAAAATAACTGAACATACAGCTATTATTGTCAAAATAACTGGCAAAAAAAGGGAGAAGTGAACATGCAAAACTATGTCCAAATTGTAAATATTTTGTGTGAGCACTATCGTTATCTAGCACTGCCTTAATCCTTCTGGGCATGAAATTCACCAGAGCTGCACAGGTTGTTGCTGGGATCCTCTTCCACTCCTCCATAATAACATCACAGAGCTGCTGGATGTTACACACATGGTGCTTCTCCACCTTCCACTGGAGGATGTCCAATAGGCGCTTAATAAGGTTTGAGTCTGGAGACATACTTGGCCACTCCATCACCCTCACCTTCAGCAAGGCAGTTGTCATCTTAGCAGTGTGTTTGGGGTTGTTTTCATGTTGGAAAGCTGCCGTTCAGCCCAGTTTCTTAAAGGAGGGTGTAATGTTCTGCTTCAGAATGTCACAGTACATTCTCTCAATGAACCGCAGCTCCCCAGTACCAGCAGCACTCACGAAGCCATAAAAAAATGACTTTCCGCTTCTGCAACCACTAAATCAATGCAGGCAGCAATAATGCATCTGTTTTTTGAAGCCAGCTTCTGCACCTGACGCACAGCACAACGACTTAACTTATTTGATCGAACGATTCGAACCCATCTTGGAAAACCTCTGTATGACCCTGACCACTGTACTGTAACTAAGTTTTAGGGTGTTACTAATCTTCTTTAAGACATGGTCATCTTTGTGGAGACACAAACAATTCTGATTTTTAAATCCTCAGAGTTTTACCCATGAGGTGCCATGTTGAACATCCAGTGGTCAGTAGGAGAGAATTGTACTCAAAGCACCACATTTTAACTGCTCTTAAAAACAATACACAAATTTCTATGGTCCTGTCAATCAGACAAAAACATGAACATGTGAGTAGAACATGTGGCTTTGCAAGGTTTAGCAGTGTGCAGCTCCAAAATGTAGTATAACATCTTCCCTGAAGAATGAATGTTATTATAACAGCAAATTAAGACTAAATGTGGAATGGGATGTTCGAAAAGCATATATGGTCAATCTGATGGTCAGGTGTCCACAAACCGTTGTCCATATTGTGTTATTTTGGCCCAGTTTGTTTTAGCTCTCACTTGTGGATTTCCTATGTGCACGTGAATGTTTAAGACACATTTGGAAAATCTAGAAACCTAGAAGATTCTTCACTTCGTCCCACTTAAAAAACTTTCCCTTTATGTGTCCCCATCAGAGAGAGATCTACTTTAAAAACTAACCAAAAGCCATTTGAGGAACTTTTTCTCCTGAGAACATTTTTTCCCTTCATTTTGACACCAGAGTGCTTTATTATTAGAAATCAGGCACACACTATATATTTTGTGTAAGCGAGTTACATTCAAATATTCCCACCCTGCACTTACTCTTTTCCTCCATATGCAACTCAAATCATGTCAATGGTGAACAGAAAATTGAAAATGTAATCTTGAAAACGCATGAAAAGTTCAGTTAGATACAGAAGCAATTGGTATTTTTCTTTTTTATTTTATTATTATTATTATTTTTTTTTTACAGTTTATTTAGGTATATTTCAGTTTAAGAAAAAAAAACAAAAAAACATTAGTTTTAGTTTTACCCAGGTGATCTATTGAAACAACATGAATATTTACTTCTAAATATGTACTTTTAATATCATATATGAATTCTAATGAATTCATATATGATGAAAGTAATACTATCTATCTATCTGTCTGTCTGTCTGTCTGTCTGTCTGTCTGTCTGTCTGTCTGTCTGTCTGTCTGTCTGTCTATCTATCTATCTATCTATCTATCTATCTATCTATCTATCTATCTATCTATCTATCTATCTATCTATCTATCAGTGCACAGTCAGATTTTCAATACAGTTAACAGCAGGTCTGCATGATGTACCTCAGTACTCTGTAAAAGAAGGTCAGGTGTGCCTTTACCATCCAGTGCAGACATCTCCACATCCACTTTCTTTAGGTTCCCTACAAGGCACACGAGAAATCGGTTACACTTTATCATCAGCTGCCATGAAATAGATAGTTACCTCAAACTAATTAAATATGATATAATTTAACAATTAAGAATATTTACATGGAGCATAAAGAATGAATGGACAAATCCACAATCATCCATGAAGCTCCAGTAAACAGGTCAGTGAGCAAAGTGATTTTAGATCTCAAGCATTATATGCACCAGTAACCAAAAATGACTTCGATGATCCGCAGGAAAAAAAAAAGTAAGTAGCGACAATTATTGTAGAAACTGAGCTTTATTTTCAGACCACATTGGGAGATGGTGGAGTTTATTTGAACCCCACATAGCTGCAGCTATATCGGCGGTAATCCGGGTGAAGAAGGGGATAAGTGTGTGTGTGTAGGCAGCAAATTAAAAGTCCATGCATCAGAACCACATTTTTCTAATCAGACGCTTTGAATGTGAAACCCCGGGTGAGGCAATTTAGCTTAACGAGAATGAGGGGCTCGCTGGGCCGAATGAGGAAGGAAGCAGTCGGGGTGTCACTTTTTGACCTTTAAGCTCATCTGATGAATTTCTGGTAATTAAGTCATTTGATTGCCTGAATTAATGATTTGGATAACTGCCCTTTAAAGGCTGTTTACTTCTCTGTAAATTGAGGTCTTTTCTGCATGTCTTGTTTTTTAATGTAACCTTTATAGAAATTACTACATGCACCAGTCATTTTCATGGCCAGCTAAAAAAAAAACTGCAGCTCTTAATTTTCATAGCAAGAGAAGCAAGAGAAAGGGAAAAAGAGAGAGAGAGAGAGAGAGAGAGAGAGAGAGAGAGAGAGAGAGAGAGAGAGAGAGAGAGAGAGAGAGGGAGAGAGAGAGAGAGAGAGAGAGAGAGAGAGCGTGTAAAAATGTAGAGGACATTCTGTAGCAGTGTTTGGATAAAACATTGCAGGCCACACTGACATAAACAGCATCATATAACTGCTTGCAGCCAGACACTATTACACTAAAATCTTGGATGCATGCAGTTCTTAAAGATCACCTGAAAGTTTAGCTTTGTGCTGTTAAAGATCTCAGATAAAAATAACTTCCAAAGTAGTTGCACAGTGTTTATTGTAAATACCTTCATATTCAGTCTGAGAAATTTTACAAGCCTTATCTTAATTAGTACATTTTGGCTCATGGTGCACTCACATCGATGTGAGTTTGTGTACCTCATGGTAACACTATGACGCATTAAGCTGTACCTTTAACACTACATGAATCTCCAGAACAGTTGAGGAAGCCCAGTTCAGATACCAGATCATCCACTCGGCGCTCCAGCTGCAGCATTATGGTGGCCAGTTGGGCAAGGCCTTTTAGCTGCTCAGAGGTCAGGGAAAGGTTCCTGCTTATTTGAGGGTCATCTTGAGGAGCTGCAATTGGATACAACATTAAGGTCACTAAGGGAGAATTTCATATATCACTTCTAAAGGTTCTTTGGATTTTCCCTCTGGGGGAACCCTTTAAACCTCAAGACATAGGATGTCTTTCTGAAAGCATAACCCCTTTTAAAAAGTTAAGAGTAATACATGGTTATTTAAAAAGTATGACAGATTTCATTACGCTATATTTTATTAAGGAAAAGTAATACAATACTCCAGCCAAGTCACAAGTATTATACTCACAATCAACTTAGATAACTCCTTTTTCAAATGGTCACTGACTCATTCCATGATGTTGCTTGAGAACTGAAGCAATGCGTCATGATATCGGTTCATTCTTTTTAAATAACCCTGTGTAATATCCAAAGAACCTTCTATTCAAGCATTTCAGTGTTTTAACAATATAATAATTTTATTTTTATAACAATTTTACACAGCATTGCAAAGTTGTCACAAATATTGGATTACATCAAAATACGAGCTATTAAAATGTCATCAATTTGAAATCATTGACCGTTTTTCTATGCATTTTAATGTGCAATTGTTAATTAATCAATCATTCACCAAACCACCCAGCCATTCAAGCAAGCAACCAACCAACCAATCAATCAACCTACCAACCAATCAACTAAACCAACCAACCAAGCAAACCAACCAATCAACTAAACCAACCAAGCATCTAAACCAACCAAGCAACCTACCAACCAAGCAACCAAACAACCACCAATTCAACCAACCAATTAAGAAACCTTGCAACTAAAAGAACACCCAGTTACCAACCTGTCAACCACTCAACCAACAAACCCATCAAATGACGACAGATGGTGATCATCCCTTGAGTTCCAGAAATGCTTTGAATCTATACCAAGATGTACTGGTGTATCAGATCATGACAGGTTTTACAAACAAACATGGACCTTATTTTCTGTCATCACAAAATAAGCTCATACAAAAAAAAAAAAAGAAAAGAAAGAAAAAAGAAAGTATTTGGTCTACATTAAAAATGAATTTTGTAAATTGTATTAAATGTGTACAGTGTCACATTCAGAATCAGTGTACAGTCAGAATCAAACACATCACGCTTTTACCCAAAGTAACACATTTATTTCTTTTTTTTTTTTTAAAAGGTACAATGCAAGGAACAGAGGTAAACGTTAAGGTTATGAGCTTTGGCATTCGAAGTATTTGGACTCACAATCTTTTGATTACTAGCATATAGACTGAACCATTAGACTCACCTATCACCTTTCACCTCCCACTCCACACAGCTCCACCAAAGTTCTCATTCCAAAGGCTTGCTTAAATGACACAAACTTTTCTCGGCTCACCCGCACACGACCCCTGTTTCTTATATTGCTTTTGCATCCCTGAGGCTGCCCATGCCATGACTTGGGGGATGTTCCGCATTAGACCAAAAGAATAGGAGTGACGAGGACCGCCTGGCTGTATTTTTCAAAGCTCCAGCAAACTTGATTTATTTATTTTTTTATTTATTTTTGTACCCGCTCTTAAATGAGCTGTGCTACCAGAAAAGTCGTTGGGGATAAAGAGGGCATTAGCAGAAGTTAAAGTGGATAAGGGAGGCATTAACAGAAGTTGTGAAAAAGTTGATGATGGATTGTGGTGAGGATTGAGAGATTGGGGTTTGGGCGGGTGGGGGGGTGGGGGGTAGGGAAGCAGACCCAATAACTGCAACATGATTGCTTTTGGATTCTAATGTCATTTTTTGTCACATTGTTATAACAAATCTGACAATATGACAACATACTTATTCCCTTGTTCCTTTCGGTTTAATCAGGCTGCAAGGGCTGAGAGATAAAGAGGCTATAAATATCTTTATTTATATTTCTACCCCTCTTTCTCTCTTGCATGTCAGTCTGGATGGATGATTATTCTGATGCAGAAGTTGATCCCAGCAGCTGTCTAGTGGGCACCTCGTTTGTTTTAATACAAGTGTTTTTGTGTATATGTGTGTGTGATCATGTCAGCTCTCCGGTGCTTTATTAATGGGTTCCAAAGGGACCGAGAGAAGCCGTGGAGCAGTGTATGGAAAAAGGCTGCATGAATGCATGGAGAGCTTCTTTAGCCCACTAGAACCATGAGCTGCAAAATAAACCTCAACAATAACAACAAGCGGAGCTCTGCCTGTTCCATTATCATATGCACTGACATACATATTGCATTATACATCGAATATGTGAAGGTTTATCCAGCTGCTTCAGATACTACGTGTCCCCAAGTGAATTCAGCAAGACGTAGAGGCAAGGAGCTCCCGCATGTGGATGCAGCCTCCATCTAATGACGCTTTTCAACCAAACAATGCTCGGTGTCTCTATGAAGCACTTAATAAAGCATCCTGTAAAGCTCTGTGGACTGAGTGACACAGTGAAAGCAGTCATACATGGTAACACTGATTGTAAATGGACACATAAACCATATAAAGGCTCTGATTACGTCTAAAGTAGTTGATCAATTTGAAAGCTTTATGGTTGTATTAATAAGTATTTATTTGACTGATGCTTTATAAAAAGCAAGTTACAGCTGTATAAGGATACAATTCAGATACAAAGTTAGGTTAATAAATGCTTAGTGCCTCGTATAACAATCTGATGGTGGGCTGCTATAAAGGTTCCCAGTTTCTGCAGAATTGTTTTCCTTTACACTTCTTTTTTTGGCCTTGAGTTAAGGATTTTATATTTTGCATACATATTTGTAGTGGACAAATGAGCCTGGGTGCCCAGGACATAATGCATAAATGGTATTGATTTATATATTTACTGATTTCCAACAGACTTGCAGAGTTATTTGACTGTTGATGTAAAGATTCCCAGGATCTCTTAACTTATTAAAACAAAAAAAACTACTTTTGCTAAATAAAATGAATTACTTGTTTAAATAAATATTCTGCATTCTTTATAAAGTACTTCAACCAATGCCCACTACCTTGCCCTAATTTTGTTATGTTTAAGCCTGATATTATAATCATTCTAATAGTTTTTCTCCTCTTTAATCTACATTCAAAACCCCCATAATGATAAAGTTAATACAGAATTCTAGAAATGTCTGTGAGTGGAAAAAAAAAAAAATAATTATAATAATTTAAATATCACGTATATAAGTATTCAGACCCTTTGCAACAACACCTGAAAATGAGCTTAGATGCCTCTTAATTTTCTTGATCGTTGCTGAGATGTTTCTTCACCTTGATTAGGGTCTACCTGTGGAAAGGGTTATTGATTGGACATAATTTGTAAAGGCACACACCTCATTATATAAGGCCCCACAGCTGACAATGCATATCAGAGCAAAAAGATTAATTGTAAAAAAATATATACATTTGTAGTATCAGGCTGCAACATTATTATTATTTTTTTTTTTTTTAAACTAAAGGGCGTTTGAATACTTTCTGAATGCACTGTATATAATGTGTACTAGCAAAATACACCGAACATGAAGATGCTAGCTGGACTCAATTATAGTGTTTTCTATTTTAATTTGTCGTGTTATTAGAGGCATTATCAGGAAAGGTTACAGATGTTGCTCCACACAGAGGTTTAAACATTTTGAAATTTTCTATATCATGTATGAGTGCACATAATCACTTTTGAGTTAGTCACACAGTGCTATGTAGTGTTCTGTACACAGTGT
Organism: Silurus aristotelis; assembly: GCF_946808225.1. Classification (NCBI taxonomy): domain Eukaryota; kingdom Metazoa; phylum Chordata; class Actinopteri; order Siluriformes; family Siluridae; genus Silurus; species Silurus aristotelis. The sequence goes on along the minus strand of NC_139596.1, from coordinate 13,577,160 downwards.
TAATGCTGCTTCAGTAAAAAAAAAAAAAGGTTTTGTATTATATTACAATAGATTTAACAATAGTAGTTTGTTAATATATATATATATATATATATATATATATATATATATATATATATATATATATATATATATATATATATATATACACAGTACAGACCAAAAGTTTGGACACACCTTCTCATTCAAAGAGTTTTCTTTATTTTCATGACTATGAAAATTGTAGATTCACACTGAAGGCATCAAAACTATGAATTAACACATGTGGAATTATATATGGAATTATATACATAACAAAAAAGTGTGAAACAACTGCAAAATGTCATATTCTAGGTTCTTCAAAGTAGCCACCTTTTGCTTTGATTACTGCTTTGCACACTCTTGGCATTCTCTTGATGAGCTTCAAGAGGTAGTCACCTGAAATGGTCTTCCAACAGTCTTGAAGGAGTTCCCCGAGAGATGCTTGGCACTTGTTGGTATATATATATATATATATATATATATATATATATATATATATATATATATATATATATATATATATATATATATATATATATATAGAGAGAGAGAGAGAGAGAGAGAGAGAGAGAGAGAGAGAAAGAGAGAGAGAGAGAGAGAGAGAGAGAGATATGTACTAGATTTGTTGTGTAGCTCTACCACTATCTGAACACAGAATTGCCTTTACAAATTGAAAAATTAGTCGAACTAGAACTTCAACCCCCATTGTGATGAAGAATAACGTGCCTCTTTATCAGTCTTTTGTCTCTCTATCCTTTTGGCATAGTACTACAATATTTGGCTTGAGCTTCACCAGCTCTACCCTTGAGCTCAGGGGTCGCCTGCTTTGTCGACACTAACTCACACTTAGCCCTGGCATCTCACCTTCATGTTTAATAGCCTGCTGTCGTGCTGGCTTGTCTTGTTCTCATACAGCCATAGCCTTGCTATTTATTGGCCCATCCATTAATGGCTTATTAAACTAGCACTTTCATTGCTAACTCTAAGTAGCCTGTGTGGGAAAAAGATGGCCTGGGCACTGGAGGCGTAATGGGGGTTATTACAACACGTTGATAGAGAGGAGGTGGCCACCGTGCTAAAAGCAGTCAGTCGTGTCATTTACAGTCGAGGGAAGACAAGCCAGTGCCATGCCAGGGGTCAAAGAAAGGGCACGGATCTAAAATAAGGTATAAAGAAAGCAGCAATATAACCCGCCAGGAGGATGGTACACAAGGAAAGTGCTTGTCTAAGGAAAGTGTTTGTTATGGACCATGATGAGAAAAGAGTGCAGAGCATGTGAATCATTAATTTATTAGTTCTGTCGTTTAACAAAACGATGTTATAGTTAGCAGCAGTATTAGCTGGAGAGGTATCAGCAGCTATGCTGTTAGTGTTGATATTAATCAATTGATATTAATAATTACACAGACTAAAGAAGGGGGTTTGATTAAATCAGTGGAGCAGAAAAATTAGTTGGAAGTGAAAAATTGGACAGAAAAGAACCAACGCTAAGGATTCTGTGGTGAAGTTTCTATTCTATGCAGATAAATTTATTCTGCTGTCCCCAAAATGATAAAAATATATAAATTGTGCATAAATGGCAAATGATTCAACCACAATAAATCAGGCATTGTGGTCTTCCAGAATAAAAGCAACTAATCCTGTCAAATTTTCACATAGCATCATTGCCTTACTTTGATGTACCTCTAGGCCTGTAGGCTGCTTTGACCCTGCCATTCAAACACTTTCAAATATGGCAGAACACTCTATGGAATCCAATCCAAATACCACAAAACATCAATACTCATATTACTCTGGCTAAAACTTTACAGTTCAACACTCAAGCAAATACGTCTTTACAGAAGCAAAATATGAGCCCCATTAATCAACAATGTGGTTATATCAACAAATCATGTCCTCAATAAATAGAGATTCTGTAAAACTCACATAGCTCACCCATCAACTGCCTTCTTCATTATTTGCCAAATATCTGCATAACCACACCACTCACCTAAACACCAAGTCAAACATCCTCTAAAAACATCTATACAGACAACCTATTAAACATCCCACCCAGACCATTTCAAACACCCATTTAACGTGTAGCCAAACACCCAAACACCCTCCATACTTCCAGCCAAAAACATAACCAAACATTCATTCACCAAGAAACACCTGCCCACACAACCAACCAATCCTTTTAATCACCAAATCAGACACTCACTCAACCAGCCAAATACTCACTGAAACAAAACACAAAACCCCACCTAAATACTCACCCACCCAAACACTCACTCTACCAAAGACTCACCCAAACACATGCCTGCCTATCCAAACACCCAACTAGCCAAACAGCCAGCCAAATACTCACCCATCCAAACACCCAAACAGCCAGCCAAATACTTACCCATCCAAACACCCACCTATATACTTACTTAGCCAAACACCCACACAAATTCGCACCCATCCAAATACCCTCCCAAACACCCAAACAGCCAGCCAAATACTCATCCATCCAAACACCCACCTAAATACTTACTTAGCCAAACACCCACACAAATTCGCACCCATCCAAATACCCTCCCAAACACCCACCCAGCCAAACACCCACTCAAACACATGCCCTCCCATTCAAACACCCAAATACTTATTAAAACATTCACCAAGCCAATTACTTGCCCATACACCCAGACAGACCCACACCCAATCTCCTGCCCAAACATACGCAATAAAGAAAGAAAGAAAGAAAGAAAGAAAGAAAGAAAGAAAGAAAGAAAGAAAGAAAGAAAGAAAGAAAGAAAGAAACCTGGGGACAGTGAACAAGTAACTGAAAAGAAAGAAAGCAAGAAAGAAAGCAAGAAAGCAAGAAAGAAAGAAAGAAAGCAAGAAAGAAAGAAAGAAAGAAAGAAAAAAAAGAAAGAAAGAAAGAAAGAAAGAAAGAAAGAAAGAAAGGTGTTTTATATTCGTCACATGTACATTACAGTACAGCAAAAAATTATTGCTTCATATATTCCAGTGATGTTTGAAAGCTGGAGTCAGAGTACAGGGTCAGCCATGATACGGCACCCCTAGAGTGCAGAGGTTTAAGGGCCTTGCTCAAGGGCCCCAAGAGTGACGGCCCCCAAAGCTTTAACCACTGAGTGTACACGTTCCCACCCATCAAAACAACCATTCAAACACCCACCTACTCAAAGATAGAAGTAATAATGATAACTTGCATCAATGAGATATAACATTATAACATTATGACCAGTGAAGTGAATAACACTGGCTCCACTGATTTAATCACACCACCTTCTTTAATCTCTGTAATTATTAATACAATTAATTAATATCAACACTAACAGCATAGCTGCTAATACCTCTCCAGCTAATACTGCTGCTAACTATAACCGGGTTTTTTACGGCTCGGCTGGCAGCTACATTCATATCCAGTGTTCATAATAAAAGAAACGGTTTCCTTTGGGACAATTATAATGCTAATCCAGTACATTTCATGTATCTAAACATTTATTTTAAATATATGACCTTTTTGAAGGACATCTTTCTTATTTCAATAAATGTTTATTTAATTGTATTTATTACTCTTATTGCTGGTCTATAAAACTGCTTGTTTGCTTTTGTGACAGTGGAAATAGAAAGTCGGGCCAATAAAGCACACGTTGAACTTGAATTTGATAAAAAAAAAGAAGAAAGACAGACGGACAGAGAAAGAGAATGTATGTGTATGTATGAGTGAGTCGTTGAGAGAGAAAGACAGACAGACAGACAGAGAGAGAGAGAGAGAGAGAGAGAGAGAGAGAGAGAGAGAGAGAGAGAGAGAGAGAGAGAGAGAGAGAGAGAGAGAGAGAGAGAGGTGTAGCATTAAAAATAGCACCAGAAAAGAGGGAGAGTGCATATGGGGGGGAAAAAAGGGAAAAGCAACATGGGGAGGGAAGGAAATCCCCAAACAGTTGTTATTGATTCCAGTGTTTACGGCCGGATAGTTTAGTGCCGTTTACAAAACAGAACAGATGCAGTCGGCGAGCAAAAAGGTAAACAATTGCTGTGTGGCTGACTGCCAAATCCCCGGCCTGGTGTATTAAACTGACGCTGAAGTGCTTTTCCCCTTTGGGTTGCACTTACTGCCACTTCATCTCCACACACTCAGTCTGCTGTTCGCTCCTTTCATTCACTATCACAGAAACACCCATATAAACACACACACACACACACACACACACACACACACACACACACACACACACACACACACACACACACACACACCCACATACACACATACCTAGTCCCAGATCATGTTGTCTGGCTACACCATGTTCTGCTCAGACCCATGGGGCCCTGCTCTACCTAGCTGGCCCATTAGTGTGGTGAATTGCATGCGTCTGACACGGGTACTAAATGTAATTATTAAATGCCTTTCACCAAATGATGCCCGGTCCTTTGGGAAATAGGCAATCATGCAATAATTTAGCCAGTGATTTTATTTCCTTTCCTCCTCTCAAACCCATTCACTCTCTCCAGCTACATCAGTCACACCTGACATCGTGCAAGCAATGTACTGGTCCATCAGAGCCACTGGGATCAAAAAAAAAAAAAAAAATGTATTTGACAGTTTCAAATACTATAAAGCGAAATACAAAAGGACTTACGTATTAGGGATCAACATCAAAACTGCTGCCACATGAATACAAATGGCGGTCATTCTTACTGCGCAGCACTGTGTTTTTCATGATGGAGGGGACGCAATGTCTTTGTGATCGATATATAAAAGATGTTTGTGTACACAATACAGTGATGGACATCTCAGTTTAGTAGTTAATGTCCAGCGACCAGTTCCGGTCATTTCATTTCATTGGTCGAATAGCAAACAATAGAGTTCAGGCCTTTTCAATTGACTTCAAATGTGAAAGCTTGTCAGATGAAGACAGAAAGGGAAAAAGGAAGCCATTTTCACTGCACGCACCTTTAATAGGAATGTACAAATCATTGGCAGCTAGCACAGTATGAGCCTGGCTATTTCAAGATCTATTTCCACGAACTGAGCAAAAATGAGCCGTTTTGTTTCCGAAATGTCACTTATGAAATATTAATTTAATTCACTGTTGGGTTAAAGCAATATCATATATGTAATTGTGTGATTATAGCGAATATTCACAACTATGATTAGCTACGGTACTAAACCTGTGAATTATACGTCTTGTGGAATATACTATATACTATAGTCATAAATACGCCTGAACTCAGCAGTAGAATGTTTAATCATATTTTTTTTCCACTCTGAAACTTTAAGAATAGTTTAAGCCCCGCCCACTCATGTCATGTGGTATATCCCCAAGAAGCTTTTCTGCTATTTTCTGCTAGTTTTATATCATTTCTGCTAGTTTTATATCATAGCTATTTATATATCAGTTCATCTCTCGTTATTATATATAAACATATAAAGTCTAATACTGACACAGTTCTCACTGCAATGAAAACACAGAAAAATACATTTATAAAAAAAAAAAACCTTTATTTGTGAATCTATTAACAAAATTTCTGAATAATAAAAATTAAAAAAATTCTTACATTTGACACTTTTCACCAAATGTGAAGTGGATTTATGATCGAGTTTCCACTGAAATATCATACCAACCTTTTTAATAGCACTGTGCAGGATTTCTTTATTAATGCAATATGCAATAAACAGAGATAAGGAATAAAGGACTTATCTCATTATCCAATCTTTTATTTTTTTAAATAAAGAATGAAAATGTATGCATATTTATTTATTTATTGTCACCCCCCCTCACCCCTCCAAACAAACACACACACACACACACACACACACACACACACACACACACACACACACACACACACACACACACACACACACCAAAATCTCTTTGCACTACAATAGTTTTACTGGATTATTTCACTGAAAAAAAAAGAAAAAAAAAGAAAACGTTCTTCATATGAAAAGACTCATAGTCAAGTTTTTACCAGTACCATTACATAAACCATTATAGCATGTCATATAAAATAGGCTATGGTGGGCCTTTGCCTTGAGCAAGCCACATGCCAAGTAAAGATGCCAAGTAAAGCCGGATTGAGAGAGACTTAGGAGAAAACAAGAAGAGTTCAATCCAGGACAGAAGAATGATCTGAGAAAGAGGAAAAAATGTATGTTAGTAGTATAACTACTTGTGTTCTTGTTTAAGCCAAACAATGTATAAGAAAGGAGAAGAAGAAGAATAAAAAAGAACACTGACAAGTTTATCATCCAGTCGGATTCAACGGCAGAATTCTCCACTGACTCTGACTGACAGGACAACAAAGCCTGCTCAGCATGTCGGAGGCAAAGATCCACGCAGATGCAGATGTTAACAGTGGCACCAGGGGAATCTGGCAGCTTCCATATCAAAGCTGGTTCTGCCTCTGCCTATCCTGCCCCTTTAGCACAGAAACGCTGCTCTAGTGGCATGGAATAAACAGAACGTACACACAGACACACATACACACACTTTTTGAGCGCTGTGGGTTCAGCTTGTGCCCTTTGGGCAATGCTGTTGTATTGTTGTTGTTATTGTTGTTAAGGTCGAGGCCTGATTTCAGAGCCCTGGGCCTTCGGTAGACCTTTTACACAATCCCTAATGGTTAAGGTTGAATTATTTGTCATGTGTACATTTGAGCTAAGGCTGTTGTAGTTCACGTTGACACATACAGAATCGAGTCTTTTGGAATTAATTACATGATGTGCGCGGTTCTATAATGATAATAATAATAATAATAGTGAGAATAAAAATAATACAAATGGTTGTTGGACCATAATATTTGTGTTTTTTTTAACATCCCATTCCACATTTACTCCCAATTTGCTGTTAAAATCACCTGCCATCTTCTGAGAACATATTTCCTAAATTTTAGAGTGTGCTTGTGCAGGTTTGTGCTCATTCAAACACAAGGGTGTTAGTAAAGGCAGGTACTGATGTAGGCTGAGGAGGTCTGGGGTGCAGTCAGCGTTCACATTCATCCCAAAGATTTTCAGTAGGGTTGAGGTCAAGGATCTATAGCATGGTTCTTAAGATCTTCCACTCCAAAGCATGCAAAGAATATCTCACAGTAACAGGTATTTTAAATAGAGATCATTTGAATTTGGAGATCATCTTCCAATATACTGAATTGAAATTTGATTACATTTGACCTTAGATTCTTCCATGTTAAGATACATGATGCAACTAAAATATCACACAATCATTGAATTTTAATTACCAGGTATCTCTAATGTTCCTTCCTTCCTTTTTTCTTTTCTTTTTTTAAATCGGTGTTGTGGGTCACTTGACCTGTTGGATCTGCTGAATCTATTATTGTGTTCATTAGGGTTGAGGGTCAGAGCTCTATAGCAGGTCACTCAAGATCTTCCACTCCAAACCATGTAAAGCATGAAACTGGCTTTGTACACAAGGGGTTTTGTCATGCTGGAACAGGTTTTCGGTCTCCTAGTTCAAGTGAAGGGAACATGTAATGCTACCACATCCACAGACATCCTACACAACTGTGTGCCTGCAGCTTTGTGGAAACAGATTGGGAAAGAACTACACATGGCTGGAAAAGCAAGAAGTCCCAATACTTTTGCTGTGTAGTGTATTTCCGAGAGTCTTGATTGATTTTCTATCACAGCATGGCATTGACAGTAGTGCCAGCTGCAAGCGCTTTATTATGTCATCATTTCCATAGCAACAACGTCGACACAGGCTTGCAGAGTGAATACTCATACGCAGATTAAACGTGTGTATAAATGTTGATTTTACATTTATATTGGAAATGTCAGAGCTTTTGTAACAAGTTTGTAACAAGCTGTTCCCTTTGAGCTTTCCGAACCAAGACAACGTTCTGTTTCTCAGCAGCATGACAAGCTGCATTGCTTTCATCTTATTTAATTTAAGAGAAAGAAAAGAAGAAGGCGGGCGAGGGAATGACAGTGTATAGCTGATATACGTGATGAGAGGAACTTATTTGTTCTGAAGATGATTTACGTTGCATTAGCAGTAACTCTAAATGGATAAAATGTATGATGTGTCATTCTTTCATTAATAAGAACTGCTACTGTCAGGTACATTGCTATGGCATATAAGCTAATAAAGTGTAATAAAGCTGTTATTACAAAATAATTGATTTTAGGGTGGATGCATTATTACGACAACAGATCATTGGTTTAAATCAAATCAATTTTTTTCAATTATTTCAATGATTCGATTATTTAAAATGTTTAAATCTCATATCGATCTTATTTCTCTAAATAAAAAAAAATCATGCCATTTTGATATAAAGAATAATCAAAAAAAGTCTATTCACTCCACTTTAATATTATTAATATTATTGTATAGCGATAGTATAAGGATAATATTATTGTATAGCACTTTGAACAATGGACACTGTCCCATAGCAGCTTTAAAGAATTAAATAGATGACAAATATGTTTTACATTTATAAATTAGTAGCTAAGTTTATCCCTAGAGATCAAGACAGTGGCATGAATGGGAAGGAAAAACTCCTTGAGATGGTATGGGAATGAAACCTTAGGAGGAACCTGACTCATTCTCATCTGGTTGTCATTGATTGTCCATTTATTATAGTCCCATCATTGTTCACTGATGGGGATTTTAAGTGTCAAACTGTTCATGGTAATTGCAGTCCTAAGCCATTGTAGTTGCCTCTTTATGTTAGTTACAGTTCCAATCCATCTTCATTGTTCTTAAGTTTAACCCTCAACAGTAAACTCATGGATCTTTATTTGTGAGATCTAATCACAAATTTCATCATCACAGAGAATAAGCAGTATGTTTTTAATCTAATGTCATGTAATGAGGCAGATGGAAGGTAGGGTTACCTATGTTTAATTCCAACACCACCGAGATACCACTCTTGGCCATTGAGTATGGCCCTTAACCTTTAAATGCTCACTGGTATGACTAAGATAATTGTATTTGCCTCTGGATAAAAGCGTCTGCCAAATGCGATTAATAGAAATGCAATGGAAATGGAAAGCCAAAGAGTAAAGTGCATGGTGTGACTAAAAATATGTGCTCATTACCAGCAAAACAGGAAACAGGTATGTGTAATCAGTGACATGTAACTATGTCATATAATTAAGAAATGGAAGTGAAGTGGCTGCTGGAAAACGTAGTAAATGGTCCATAATCCTGACAGTGAAACAGATGCACCGAAAACTCTCCGTCATTCGAAAATACACTTCTTGGTACAATTTGCATAGTTGCATTCTTAAACCAAGTCTACTATTTTCCACTCTGTATCTTAATGTGATCATGAAAATGTTTATGCATGAGGCCCTCGGTTCATGCATTGCCCGAAGCGCAGTCCACCTGGACCACAGCGGAGGTTGGCAGCTTTGCGGTGTTGTGATATCTAATGCCTCAACCTTACCATACCATGAAAGAGTGAAAAAATTAGGGTTAGTAGTGACGGTTTCCAAGCAATAGTTATGCTGCCATAGCGAGTCTTGCCGGAGTCCCAAACTGCACAGTGTCCTTAAGTTTTAAACAACAATAAGGATACTTAATAACCCATATTTCTCTTTCCCTCTCTCGGTCAAGTTAAACATGCTCCTGAAGTACCAATGATCACTGTTCCTGTCCCACTCCTCTCCTCGGATCTGCCCACTTTGTGCCTCTGGATGGTCTTCTTTTCGTTCGGAGGCTCCAGTGCAGCTGGAGATGGTTTCACATCAACGGCCTGGGGATCCATGAAATTACGGAGTAACACAAGAGCTTTTGAGGATTTGGATTTGGACTGTATTTAATGTAAACAGTCTGTTTTAATGACTCAGGACTTTAGGTTGCATTTGATCATCAGTGCACACCTCAACATCGTTTATCTGTAATAAACGGGCATTCGGTGCCACACAGACGAGGATGGGTTCCCTCTTGAGTCTGGTTCCTCTCAAGAGTTCTTACTTATGCCATCTCAGGGAGATTTTCCTTGCCACAGTCTCCACCCGCTCACGACAAATGTCCATTGTTAAAAACGCAGTACAAATAATACTGAATGGAATTGAAATTACTTAATACAATCGTACACCTTTTTCTTCCCTTAAGGCCTGCATGTAGTCATGAATCAACTTTTATTCCAATCCTACTACCAAGTAGAAAACCTTTAATGCAAAAAATGTCCTGGGTAAAAAAAAATTAATCGAGAAACCGAACTCAACCGGAATAAGTCAAGACAAGCTTTTGATCATTTTTCCTTCTATTTTGAAACACAAACATTTGATACCAGACAACTGGAGCTATGCAGCATGTTGTAATATACTGGAGGTTTCTTACCCAGAAAATTGAGGGTTCTCCGGTTATTACACGGACACAGTGAAATGAATTTCCCATTTCTCATTCAAATAAGTCCCACTTGTTTTAGAAGATCCAAATAATCAATTGTTATGACAGTAAACAGTATAAACAGAGCATGAGAAAAAATTATCTTTTATTTTTTTTAAAATTGTGCAACTGGAAGTTTCTGACACAAAAAACAAATTCCTTGTAAGTGCAAACATACTTTATAAATAATGTTCTTTCTGATCCTGATTCTGATTTCCGATTCTGATACAGCATCATGTATAAACTCAGAAAGTGAGACGGATATAATTTACGGTAGTAAAACTTTATGAAAATGAATAAACACTGTACAGGGGCATGCGAGAGACTGCAATGTGCTCTCTGCACCATCGTGAGGGGATTTTAGAGAGTAAAAAGTAAAATGTAAAAAATCAGCAGTATATAAATGTAAATTGGATTCAACTTTCTAAAGATAAAAAAATTATGTTCAATACACCTGTTTATGGAAAGGAATCGCACCTAAACAAAGACCATCATGGAGACCAAAAAAGCTATTAAAAACAGTTCTAGAAAAAAATAAATTAGGGTTATGGTTATTTAAAAATATTCTAGACTTTAGAATTAATTCATGGGGAAAAAATATTTCTTTATATTTTAGATTTTTGCATATTTATTTGACCAATGTTTGCTCATCAGCAACCAAAATTCAGTGAGCAAAATGGTAGTGTGACAGTTAGAAAAAAAATTTTTTTAAATGATGATTGACTTTTGATTTGTAAACACTTTGTCAATTTATGTAGTGTTTGTTCAATATCAGGACCTATTTTGTGTAGATGCATGACAAACTGTAAACCCAATTCCAGGGATTAACACTAAAAAAATGTGGAACAGTCTAGGGGGCCAATACTTATGCACTAGCGCTTTTTTTTTTTTTATTCCAATTTACCTGTTAGTATATTTTTTTTTTCAATAGAGAGCTATTTAGTTCTCTGTATAAATGATTTATTTTACCTGCAGGTTTAAGCACACACACACACACACACACACACACACACACACACACACACACACACACACACACACACTCCCCTCCTGCCCCCATCCATGTCTCCTGCAAACGCACTGAGGTGTGGTAGTATGGCTTTAAAGTGCCCCATTGTTCCAGATCAGTCGAGCCGTACATCAGACTCTGCGGTCCAGTCTTCACCCCATTACTTCCAGGAAGAAGGGAAGCAAAAGGGGGTTGAGAGAACATAAAGAAAGAGGGACGACAGCAAAGCAATGGAGAAAAGAGAAGCACAAAGGTCTCTGGCGTCCACATCTGATGAAAGAGGGAAGGAACAACATCCGTCTCTCTTTTTCAGATGCAGGGGTTAAAAGAAGCTGCCATCTCGGGCGCATGAAAAGCTGTTAAATGCTTCAGTGCCTTGACAGCATGGCATGCCAGGAAGTGCGACGTTCTCCCCTGGGACCCTTGCCGAGCCACTGCTTCATTCTCGGCTATGCTCCTGCCCGCAAAATGTGCTGAATGAATAAAAGCTTAATAATAACACCTTGGCACACAAAGACTGCAAAGTTCAAAAGGTTTTAAGAGCTGAACGAACGGAGAGAGAGAGAGAAAAAAACAGGTCTGGTATGTCAATAAGGTCACCCGCATTGCTTGATGAGCATAATGGTTAGCATGCTACTTAATGCAGAAGGTTCGGTATTAGCGCTTTTCGAAAGTACTCTGCAAATGGTGTGATCACTAGTCAGCAAGTAGGTAAATGACTGTGAACAGCGCTCATTAAAATTCTCTAATAGTACAATAACAATTGTAGCCATTAAACAGTGCCTGAAGGCAGGTGTCATAATCTAGCATTTACATTCAGCATACAGTCACGAATGGCTACAGCCGAGGAAAGTGGCATAGGTGTGCGCATGCATTACATGCTCGCTGCGTCCACATTAGTAGCTATTCCGCCTCTGGTGATTTATTTTAAGGATTGTTGGGCTGACTGTAGAACCTGAAGTGCTCGACCATTAAATGGCCCCAACGTTGTGGTAAAAGTGAATAGATTAAAAAGAGAGGAAAATCATCCAGGGAGATACCATCTTTAAGATTCCTGGGTTTTAAATGCGAAGATTATAGTATATGATTTAAAAGAAAAGGCACAAGATGGGTTTCCTAAGAACAATTTACTTAACTGGGGTGGTCTAAAAGAATATACATTTGCCTAGCAAATGGTTAGCTGGTATCCTGTTGGGGTATTGCAAAAAAATACAAAATCTTTTGAGTGATGTATCTAAATCTGAGGTAAAGAGACGGAAAAACTTTTAAGGTTTAGGTCACGCCGACTTCTGTGGTGGTGGACGAAGTACACAAACCATCGATTTGAGTTAAAGTAGAGATACAGTAGGTAAAATATGACTCCAGTAAAAGAAAACGTGCTCCCTTTAAACTTTCACTTGAGTCAAAGTAGAAAAGTACTTGCCTTCAAATGTACTTAAACATTCAGTGTACTATGATTTATTATGGCTATAATGTTGTTGTTTTATTTTTATCACAAGACTCTTTTTTTAATCAACTTATGTGAAAAAACTCTAATGTTGCTCTCAGCACATTAATCGAATTTCCTCTCAAAATGTTCTGCTGGCTGTTGTAGAGATGCTGAACTGTATGTTGGTGATAAGTAGACGCCAATCAAAACAAGTTCAAAACACGTGTGCACGACTCTGATTGGTCGCTTGCTGTGTGTTTGACCAGTTAATTTTATATCCACTCATAAATAAAAAAGACTGATTTCACAAAATGTGTTTGAGTAATAGATATTTGACTTTGAAATGTAGTGAAGAGTGATGTAGTGTACAGTAACGAGTTACATTTCCTTCCTTACTGTCCACCACTGCTAAAAAGATCATGATAATTTCATTGCATTGCATTACAGATAAAAGGGTGTAACTGACACATTTAATATTCAACCCAAATCCTCTTGTACAATGTAGAAACCTACACACCAAATCTTAACCCCTTTTTAAGCCAAATTTATCACCACACTCAATAAAATATACTATAGCACATATCACAAAAAGCAGAAAAGACACTGACCTACTGCTGCCTTCTTACTCAAGCTTCTCCTTCCCTTTCCTCCTGGTGCACTGCTGTCCCTCAACACCTCCATCTCCATCTCCTTCTCCAGAAGCAAACCCAGCTCCTTCGCCAGCGTCCACAGGTAGGCCTGGTTCACAAAGCACAGAATGCAATGTGGCTCGAACGTGCCACTCAGGACGTGAATGTCCTCGGCCAGCATGTCACAGAAGGCAGGACAGACAGCCTGGAATCCAGCAGCCAACCTTTGAAAGCCGCTTTCTCCATCTGGACATCGTATTTGGTTTTTCCTGAGAAGCCCCAGAACCGTTTTGCTCCGGAGGGCCTGGTACTTCTCCAGAACCTCGGTTTCAGTGTACAGGAAGCAGAGCTGCTGCACGAGAAATGCTGCTCTTTGAGGGACTCCAGAGCAGTCCGTGGATAACTTGTCGAGCAGGTGGCGCCGCAACAAGAGTCGGATGTCATCCCAGGTTTCTTGGACCCCCAGAGCAGTGTCATCTTGAACAGAGCAAAAGGGAGCCATGGACGTCTGGCTCAGTTCAGATAACGAGTTAGTGGTGGGGAACGCCACTCCGCACTGAGAGGAGATGTTCAACAGCAGCTGGAGAACTGCCTCTGTGGAAGCGTCCTCTGTCTTCAGAACGTGTTGCTGTTAAAAGATGGAAGACATTTGGCACGTCTGGAAACTAAGATGGAGAAAACTATTTCGATATTTAGGATGTGTCCATGGGATTTTGAGAAACGACTGACTGACTGATACCAGTGTAGGATTTGCTCAGGATGTCCATAAACTAGATAGCAATACAAACTTCCTATACAATACAAAGAAAAAGAAAAACACACACTAGCATCCGACTAGCATCAATTCAAATTCAGAAGAGCCTTCATTTCTTAAGCTTCTGTTCTTCTCTGAATCATATTAAAAAACATAAAATAGTAATTTATTATTTTTTTAAACAGCATTCTGTTTTTATAGAAAGAACAGTGGTTATGAAGAACCATTATGGTTAAATTAAATTAAGGGTTTCATACATTATCCTCTTTATACGAGGTGGTGTCAAAGTTTTGAGACTAGTTTTGTAACACGCCAACAGATGGCAGCACAAGTCCGCACGCACAGTCACAGGGAGCGCCGACCTTCATAAGAACTGTGCAACTGGTGCTATTTTGTCCACATGTGTACCCTGTCTGGCAGAAAACAACATGGTCTCACTTCCACACCCATCCTATTCGGCAGATTTGTCTCTTGAGAACTTTGCCCTCTTCCCGAAGATAAAGATCCAGTTGAAAGGACGTTATGACACCACTGCAGACCAGCGTGAATAGCAGAAGGAAGACTTCCAGGACAAATTCCAGAAGTGGCAGGAACCCTGGGAGTGCTGTATTGCTGTGCAATGGAACTATTTTTAAGGTGATCATGTGTAAACCTGGATAAATAAAGTACTTTCTAGTAAACAGAGCTCGTCTCAAAACTTTTTGTTACCACCTCGTATTTGAAATTACATTACAAACTAATATTACATTACACAGACTACTTATCTATAGACGGTACAGTAGATCTGTAAAGTGGATTAAAGAAGAGATGATTCTGTACATTACCAGCGCTTTGAGGAAATCCAGAAGCTCCTCTTTACCAGTCGAGACCGGTTTCAGCAAACTCAAATTACTCTGACTGAACCACTTTAGGCATTCTGTAGGACTGGAGACCTTTTCCGCAGCCCAGGCCTCGCTCATTTTAGTCTGCAGTTCGCACAGGTTCTGCTCAATACTGCACAGGTGCACACACAAACACACACAAACACACACACTTACAGTTAAATCTCAGGGATGGCATCTTGTCCCCCAGCTGTTCAAGCTACAGCTCTGATCAAGACGCATCAACCCTAATGAACATGGACATCAATATATTTGCAGTGGGATGTGTGTGTGTGTGTGTGTGTGTGTGTGTGTGTGTGTGTGTGTGTGTGTGTGCGTGTGTGTGCGTGCATGTGTGTGAGATGCAGACTAGCAATAAAATGGTGCGTCTCATTGGTCCTCCCAGCACAAGCAGAACTTCACAATAACCATGCATAAGCACTTCTGTCTGCTTTGTATAAGATAAATTTGACATGACATTTTCTGCAAATCTGTCTGTCTCTCTCACATCACACACACACACACACACACACACACACACACACACACACACACACACACACACACACACACACACACACACCCTCCATTACAATGCATCAGAGCAGCTTCCTAGCACCACCTGACTTGAGGCCTATAAACACTCAGCTGTAAACACTAAGTGATACAAAAGGCCAGATGCCTTGCAATGGCAAGACATTAAATACCATTTCAAAGTGGCACATTTTTATTTTGCAAGAAAACACAGCAAACATAAAGTGCTGTTAATTTTAACGGCGCGCACCCACAGTAAAGTCGGCGAACGACGCGCATGTGCTGCATCGCTGGGCCCGTTCACTGCTTTAATTTCGCTCTAAGGCAGAAGTGCCAACAGGAATCCCAGCAAATGGGCCTCGTTTTGCTGTAAAGAGGAAATATGTATGAGGATGGGACATGACGGTGGGGACAGACTGTGCTGGAACAGTGATTCTTCCTGTTCTGGCCTTTAATGATGGCCCAAAGCTCGCTGTAAAATCACTCCAGCTAACAGCCAACATAAACCGCCTGTTTCGCCAAATGAAGGTGCTGCCTGCAAAAACTTGCACACACTTAAACTTTTTTTTTTTTTTTTTTAACGCATCCTTCTTGTTACATTATTTTCCAAGTACTATTTTTTATTAAGGAGAAAAAAAAAAAAGAAAAAAAATATATACATATACATACAGTATACAGATAGTCCCTGACTTGCGATGGCGGTGCGTTCAGATGACTCCATCGTAACTTGAAAATAATGTCGAGACATGGCCTAGCCTACCCTGGAGTATTAAAGAATGGTGATTAGTATGGCGTTATAGATTGTAATGTAATAATTGAATAAATTACAGTACATAATTTACCAAAACATAATTTACAGTACTGTAATGTACATATACAGTATATATGTATATGGTAGCGGGCGCACGGACGAGCGGCGGCTCGTGAGCGGAAGGCGGAACATAAGCTGCCACATTTGCCTGCCACGTGAAACGCAAAATTCTTTTTTACATTTTGTCGTATCACATCATAAGTTTGACAAAAAAACTTTAAGTCAAATCATCGTAACTCCTAGTCTTTATATATATATATATATATATATATATATATATATATATATATATATATATATATATATATATATATATATATATACTGATGCTCTATACAAATGTATATAGAGCATAATATAGAGCAGTGCTTAAATGTATGCTCGAGATGAAGACAATTTTGTCTCATTTAAACTACTACACTCTTATTTAAACTTTAGTGGACTTAATCACTTTATCAGAGTCGTCTATCTAAAACATAAAGCGCGACACATGGACCAAGTCAGTTTACTGTTTCTCATAAAGCAGGATTTGTGCTCGGTTCCACCAGAGGACTTTTACTCTAACAGCCGGGTGGAAATAAGGATCCATCTGTGCCACCATCCACCGCCCTACCGCTCCATAAAACCTCCAGCCCCCGTACGCAAACATCCTTAAACATCACCATGGCTGTCTATCAAACGCACACACATGCACGCACAAAACCCCCCCCCCACACACACACACACACACACACACACCTGGGTAAGCAAGTTATCATCTGAGTTGCAGTAGGCCCGGGGCCAACACACACGCGGTGCCCCGTCTCATTGTGGGCACCCAGGAGGGTTGGCGTCACTCTGAGGGGGCGACGCTCTACAGTGACACTACACAGGTACTGGAGGACTCAATTAGGAGCAGTTGATGGGGTTTGGGAGAGGTTATAACAGAGGAAAGCATCAATGAATACAGATGAGCTTCAAACATGCTGCAATAGAAGAAGTTCTGCTCGGAAAATTAATGAAGTTGGATGAAAAAAATCTTATTTTTTCCCTCTTTTCTTCTTTTAAAAGGGACTATACGTTTATATTTAGTATGTACGAAGATTCTTTTCAAAAGAAAATTCATAATCAGAGCAGTTACTTGTTAGTTTAAATCATTGGTACCATCACATATAGAAATTCTAAATTTTATTAAATTGCTTGTCACATCTTTAAATTTAATAAAAAATTATATTTAAGTGCATTTAATGACTACTGCTGAATAAAACATAAAAAAATCCAAGTGGCCTTTTTGTCATTTCAACCATATATAGTACAGTACACAGTGAAATGAAATAGCATTCCTCCAGGACCGAGGTACCACATAAAGCAACGTCAGGTAACACTTAATGACACAAAACTAAATAGAACAAACAGACCTATACAAAGAATATGCACATGTGCAAATGAATGCAAAAAACACTCAGAGCAACAAAAAACAACAACACGAGCAATGCCATGCCGCGCTGTACATAGAGCTCAATGTGAGAGTGCAAATAAATGGTCTGTATAATAATAAATAGTGTACATGTCAACATTTGGTTTGATTAAGCAGAAGTTATTTGTGCAAAACAATTGTGTGTGTGTGTGTGTGTGTGTGTGTGTGTGTGTGTGTGTGTGTGTGTGTGTGTGTGTGTGTGTGTGTGTGTGTGTGTGTGTAAGAGTGTGTCCAGTCTCTTATTAAGGAGTCTGGTGCTTGTACAAATCACCAAAAAAAGACAAAATAAAAAGGTCAACACTCCACAAAACGGAACTTACAATATATACATCAATGCAATTGATACAATGCACACCACAATGTAAATCACATCATAGACTACAAGATACTTTGCACCCACACACCCACACAGACACACACACACACACACATATATATATATATATATATATATATATATATATATATATATATATATATATATATATATATATATATATATATATATATATATATATATATATATATATATATATATTCCCTGTCAAAGGTTTGGAAACACCAAGTCTTTTATGGTTTTTCAGACACATATACAGGTTCCTTTTTGTTTATATGCAACAAACAAGGTCATTTCACTCTATGAAGATTTACTTTGACTAAGCAAATATATAAATATACAGACGTAAGACTTTATTTTCTTTAAAAATTCATTAATTAAAATGAATAACAGCTTTACACACTCTTGTAATCTGGACAGTTCATTCCTCCAAACATTCAGTTGAAATATTTTGCCATGCTTTTTTTAAAGGTCTTCTTCACTAGTTGAAGATTTCTTTTTGACTTTGCTTTCCAGTTCATCCAAAAGCAATTCAATAGGATTTAGGTGAGGTGACCGGTCAGGCCATTTCCCGATAGACAACACTCCAGTCCTCTGTAAATAATGCTTACCGATACGCTTCTGGTCTTTGTCTTGTTGTATGGCGAAGTTGCTTCCAATTAGCCGCATTTCAGAAGGAAGTGCATGGTGTTGAAGTATGGAATGGTAGCCATGCTGGTTTAGTTTTCCTTTCACCACTCAAAATAAGTCTCCAACCGTCCCTGCTCCAACACAACCCTAAACTATTAAGGTTTCCACCTCCATGCTTGACTGTAAGTGTAAGGCAATCTCAAGAACGATTAAAAAAAAAAAGTTTTTTCCCCCAAAGTCTTGACAGACACTGTACTCCCCTTTACTATATATATATATATATATATGAATTAACAGAAGGGATGGATAGATATGTATGACATATATGTATGACATAAGAACAGATTAAAGTGACTCAGTGTGATGTAATTGTCATTAATGTGTCTATGTGCTTGTGTAAATAATGTAAGTAGTCCAGTCCAGTTAGAGTTCCACTAGTGCAAGTAATGCAAATATAAGTGAATATTTGTATTCACTATTAATGTGAATAGTAGTGTGCAGTAAAGGAAGTAAGATGGAGAGAGAAGTCCAGGTACTAGTTGCTGGGTGTGTCCTGCAACCCTAACCCTAACCCTCATTCTCTCTGTGTTTGCTTTCAAGAAGGGGAAGCGCATCCCTAAACGCAACAAAGAAACGAGTCCATTGTTGGGATGGAACTGGAATTAAACTTTGTAAATTTGTAATTTATGTCTTGTGTCTTTTTGCCTTCTGTCAATATCATTTGTGCCATAGGTTAATGGAGAGTAAGAATTTCACTCTATGACGCTTCCTGTACATATACTAGTAAAACTTTTAAATCTACAAAGTGCTGCGACTGTCAAAAAGCACTGCCCCTCGAGACTCCTTCTATATATGTTAAATAAATGTCTCCTAATTACATAGTTTACCTTTGTCAAAATATTTTCACATCTATTTATTCCTAGTCTTACGTTACATGAAGAATCTATCGTATAAATCCCTGTGTATGCCGTGTTACTATAGAAACTACGATGAGTGCATTAATACAGTATAAACAGATGTAGCTGGGAAGTTACCTGAAAATACTGCACACCTTGTGAACAATGAGATTTGAGAATTGTAATGAAACATTTTACTAGATGACAAACATTTTCCATCTTATTCGGTGCCATTGAAAGTGCCAGCCAATTTTAATTCTTTTAATATTATTTGCCATTTCCATTTTGTTTCCTTTTTTCCCATTAAATCCACTTTAATCTGCACACAAACCTTAACATTTCCTCCACTGAAACAGAAAGACCTGAATGGAAAACACTCATGCATTCAAGAAGAAAAAAAAAAAAAACGTCTCCACTTCCTTTCCTTCTTTATTGGACACACTATAGTCGGATTTCCAGGTTGATTAAGTGCGTGCAGGACGCCCGAGTTTCCACATCGCCCCGGCGTGTGACCCCTACTACAGAGGAAAGCTAACAAACCCCGGATCAATCGGCTCTATAGGATTAACGGCGTCGCTTTTTTGGCTGGAGAGAGCAAGAGATAGAGGCTCAGAAAACAAGCAAACAAGGAAGTCAGACAATACCTTTACAGACACACGTAATAAAATACTTGATGGAGCCAGATTTGGAAACAGAAGCCAACAAAAGAAAAGGGAGTGGAGGAGAGGTCTAGAGCGAAAGGAAAAGAGATGAGGAGAGGAAAAGTTCTTTTAAGCCCTGTCGCATGCTTCTTTTTTTTTTCTCTAGCCACATGTCAATCATGATCCCTGAGACTGTAATGGTTTTTCCGTGACTAGCCAGACAGACAGAGAGAGAGAGAGGGGAAAGAGAGAGAAGCAGAAAAGCAATGGCAGTCTTTCATTAGGCACGATGACGTGTTTCGCAGCTCTCCGGCTTACAGAAACCCAATCCGCTGATTAGTCAGCGCTTTGACATTATCTTAAGTTCCTTGTCAAAATTAATTTAGTGTGGGTGGGCCACGGGCCTGTCGCGCTCCAGGAGGCAGAGCCGAAAGAGGTGGTGGGGAGAAGGAAGGAGCGAGGGAAAGGAAGAGATCCCTTTCAAATAAGCCTCAGCTTCACTGAGCACCTAGCCATGTGGCCAGGAAACAAATAGCCTATCTGAGTGCTATCAAAGACCCCTTCTTTTTTCCACAGAGCGAAGCAGGAACGCGTAAGCGGATCCTGCGTGACTCCAGATCTGGCGTACTTAAGGATCGTCCAGCGCCAAGCACCGCGGCTTATTTGTCAGGATAAAACAGCATGTCGGTGTGCACACACACATACACACTCATTTGAGATCGTGAGAGATGTCACGGTGCAGCAGGTATCTATTGGAAGTCGTTTCCAGAGCAGGCTGGAACATGGCGCTCGGCCTCCTCGCTCCTGACACTTCATTACGGCCCCTCTCATTGCAGGTAGCCTCGCTTGGCGTCCGAGTTGATGAAACCTAATGGATAACAGCGTTTCAATTTGAGAAAGCTTGGGGTGTTTGGCGGGCCTATCTTAATCTCCTTCAATTATGGTGCAAATCTCGAACATCCTGAAGCAGGCCAGCTACGCTGACCCAAAAATAGGTTGGAGCTGGGCATGAAAGTGGGGAGTATGTTCGCTTCTTCTTCTCTTCAGCCTCTTTTTTGTAATGTATCAGCTCTGTTCATTGAATTAGGTAGGTGCATGGCCCTCGGTCATGGTGGTCCATCCTGGTGAAGTTCACAGAAACGCTCTCGCCACGTCCAAACCAATGGATTTGTGTCATTTCAGAACATTTCCTCGACTTTCTTCTGCTTTCTTTCTTCTCAGTGGTTCTTCATTATCTGGTTCTGGTCCTGGTCTTTCTACGAAAACCCTTTAGGTTTTAGGGCATTTTTCTTAGAAATACACAACCATGGGTTTTCTTTCTTTAGACATTAAATCTTTAGTTACTACTGGTCCATTTGGAGCAGAGGCTACAGACCAGTCAAAAACAGATGAGACGTTGGAGGTAGTAGAAGAAAAGAATTATAAAAGAGGGTGTTGTTCAGGTACAACGCTCAGACATAGGGTTTATATCTACAAAACTGCATAAAGAACAAAAAAAGGGACAAAAAAAGAACTATTTAGACAGTTTTTTCAGGTCATAGTGGTCCGCTATGGTGTCTTGGGTGTAGAAGATGCAGAGGAAGTGGAAAACGAAACAAGAAAGTAACGAATGCGTGTACCCCGTCTGGTCAAAAGAGCTGTGTCCTCCAAATGTTATCTCAGAACATGAGATTCATCTGGTGCATGATGCATGAAAAGCCAAAGAATAAAAAACATCCTTTATTTAAGGCGCTCTCTTCGATATGTCCTTCACTCAAAACAAAGCATTCAGGTCTAATAGAGAGACCTCTTTATCAGAGCACAGGGGAAAAAATGAGAGCGAGATAGAGAGACTGATAAAGAGAAGAGAGAGAGAGAGAGAGAGAGAGAGAGAGAGAGAGAGAGAGAGAGAGAGAGAGAGAGAGCGAGAAAGAGAGAGAGAGAGGGGGGGGGGGGGGGGGGGGGAATCCAGGAGTGCATTCAAAGCTTGTGTTTGAGTTTATTGATTTCAGGTGAAGTGGCATGCTTTTCATCAAGTCTCAATTAATCATCTAGTCTCAATGTTAATAGTATTTTAGGTATTTCGAGGATGAAAACAGATGTAGATGCAACAGCTTACATCAAATGTAGACTGGAGTGTAAAGAAACAAGACGTTCTTTCAAAAACAGAGCGAGCCCATTGAAGATGCACAGAAGAGATTTGCAATGCTGTGTGCGCGCGTGTGTATGCGTGTGTGTGTGTGTGTGCATGTGTGTGAGCCCTTGGGCTGTGCATTGAGCAAACAGATGTAAAACAGTTTGAAATCAAATGAAAACAAAAAGCACAGATTCGGTGCAGTTTGTGGAAACTCAGAGCAAAGACACTGAAGTTCAAATCAATATTCTAATACTGTGTGTGAAAAGGTTTTTTTTTTTTTATTCTGAAGAGTTGCTCAAGGACAGGAACTCTGTGTGCCAGCAGCCTATGTGCGCATGTGTATGGATTGAACAAGACAACTTGAACCTGGGCGCCGTGTCATGCGCGGACCTCGAGGTGAAGGAAAGAGAGCCAGACCCTCAGGCCACTGAACTAAAAAAGAAAGTTCAAGTTTTCTTTTAAGCCAACACAAAGATTGAAGCGGACACGTGACCGCCGGGCCACTGACCTGCAGGCGTTGAGTTTCAGCTTCTCCTCGGTTTCGCGGATCAGGACCTGGAGGTCCGCCTCGCCCGATATACTCAGCATGCTCGGCACCGGCAGCTCCACGAAGGCATGGTCATGTGGAGAGTCACCCTGCCACTCCATTCCTCCGCCTGCGGAAAGAAGGAAAGGAAAATACTTCATCTCGAACACATAAAAGTGTCTGCTTTCAAAGAAAGAAGCTTCACAAAGCATACACATGCCCTAGGGGGAAGGTCCAGTGTAGGATAAAGGGAAATATTCTTTTTGAAAGTTTAGCCGTGGAAGAGGTGCCTTTGTACTTAGGACGGGCATTTGAACGACTATTTTTCTGCTATTTAAACCTACATGCTTTGTAAATGAACGCAAATCATACGCATACGTTAACGCATACCCATACTCATGGATCTATGGGGTTATTTTGGTGAAGTATTTGGTATAATGGTGAAGTATTTAGAAGGAATCTCCAGTGTCAGTGTTTTGTGTAAATCAGAATTAAGGAAACGCATGAATTAATGTAGTCGCATACAAGAATGGGTTCAGAATTAAAAGCTGCTTAGCTTTAGTTAGCAAGCTGCATTTTTTCTTGAAGAGAGAAGCAGGGGCTGAGCTACCGGGGTGGCACAGGGTGGCAACTGCTACTCTAAGAAAAAGCCACCCTATTTGCCACTGCAGCAATGGTATCCCAATGTATAAAAAAAACCCTTTTAATCAGTTTCCTCGACCGATTAACAGCAGCAACGCTTCGATCTGTTGACATAAAAATAAACAAATAAACGTATATCCATAAAGAATGGCAAGAAATCTCGTCTTTCCGAACAAAAGACTCTTATGAACTGCTTCGTTTTAGTCAAACGAACACATTCAATGCAACCAGCCTGATCACTGATCACAAGCAAATGACGAATTTAACGAATCGAAGCATTTGTGTAAATCTACAAATAAGGTATAATCTAGATTATTACAGTTAATTTTGATAACTTCATGTGTAATAATGACTAACAGCATAACTAATCAGTACCTGACTTTTCTTTTACCTGACCTTGTGACTGAATTATCTCCACAAGAAAACTTCAAAATCTAGTAGAACATCTTCCCAGAGGGGTGGAGTTTATAGTCAGGAGTCGACATAAA
This sequence comes from Silurus aristotelis, assembly GCF_946808225.1. Classification (NCBI taxonomy): domain Eukaryota; kingdom Metazoa; phylum Chordata; class Actinopteri; order Siluriformes; family Siluridae; genus Silurus; species Silurus aristotelis. The sequence goes on along the minus strand of NC_139596.1, from coordinate 13,553,026 downwards.
GCAGAGCATTAAACATAACCTCATACAGATAAAAAGTACTGTGTGACATCTATAAATGTGTTAATAAAGAAATAAAATAACGTCTGGGTGCTAACAGCTACTCTGTATTGCACCAGACTCCACCCTTTCTTATTCCTCACAGCATACATTGTATATAATGTAATCTTATTATTGCTGAACAAATGAATTGTATGAGGAAGAAATAAAGACCTTGTCAATAAATTGTTATTAGTCTAATATTATGTGCTTCGTACAACCCCAATCCTAAAAAAGTTGATTTTTGCCCTTATCCCCTTGTACACAGAGATTTCTCAAGGTTCTTCAAAACTTTTGATGATATTATGAACTGTAAATCAGTGGTCCTCAACCCCCGGGCCACGGACCAGCACTGGTCAATTGGTACCGGGCCGCACAGAAAGAATACATAACTTACATTATTTCTGTTTTATTTATTTTCTGATTCTGAACGATGTTTTATTTGGGAAAATGACCGGATTCTCTCCGCCACATCTGTCTATGGCTCACTCTTGATGCATGTCATGATGCATCGGTCACATGTCTTACCTCCATCAGCTACCTTCTTAAAGGGGCTGCTCCGGCCGCTAACACATAATACAGTACCGCTAAATTGAAACCCCCAAACTAGCAAAATGAACAAAAAACAACACAGTGGATTCACGTTTATTATTATATTTAGAAAATTCCAAATTGTATTTATCTGCCACACCTTTAAGGCCGGTCCATGAAAATATTGTCTGACATTATTACACCACTGCTATAAATGATGAGATATTCGACTGTTTTGCAATTTTTTGTTTTATTAAATGAGAAACGATTTCTGAAACTTTCACAGATTGGTGAAACTCTGCCCATCTTTATATCTGAGAGACTCTGCCTCTCTACGATACACTATTTACACCCAATCATCTGTTGACAATTAACCTGATTAGTTGCAAAATGTTTCTCCAACTGTTTTATTTTAATAGCACTTACCTTTTTCCAGACTTTTGTTGCCCCGTCCCAACTTTTTTTGAGACGTATTGTAACCATCAAATTTAAAATTAACTCCCAACTTTTTGGAAATTGGGTGTAGATTAAAAATATAAATAGTAAATAACTTAAGACAGGCTTAAGTCAGGCAGGTGTTGGTGTATAATCATGTATTTCACATTGACATAAGTGATTTATTTAGTGTTTTACACAAGTTTCCAAGTTTTCCTATAGCTATAGTCACAACTATGTTGAATATAAAACAAGTCCTTCTAATCTGTGTATATTAAATGGATATACATTGACCAGGCATAACATTATAACATTATGACAGGTGAAGTGAATAACACTGATTATCTTTTTATCACCTGTTAGTTGGTGGGATTAATTATGCAGCAAGTGAACATTTGGTCCTCAAAGTAGTCTGTTAGAAGCAGGAAAAATGTTTGGATTTGACGAGTTTGACAAATTGTGATGTCTAGACGACTGGGTCAGAACATCTCCAAAACTGCAGCGCTTGTGAGATGTTCTCGGTCTGCAGTGGTCAGTGTCTATCAGTATCTATCGATGGTGAACCGGCGACAGGGTCATAAGCATCCGAGGATTAATGATGCACGTGTGGAGCAAAGGCTGGTCCGCGTGGGCCGATCCGACAAACTGCTGAAGAAGTTAATGCTGTTGATGCTCAACGGGTCGGAACTGTTTTGGCAACAAAAGGGGAACCAACACAATATTGAGCAGGTGGTCATCAGTGTAATCTTGCTCATCCTAATCCTGGATTCAGATTTTTTTTTTTTCTCAATACCGATACCATTAGAAAAGTTTGTGCGTAAAATCAGTTCACTTTTTAAAACCCGCCACCCCTAAACACATCCGCATTAACAGACTGATCCTACAGCTTTGGCATCAGTGATGTCAGTGAGGTTGCCTATAGACAGGTGTGGAGAAGAAAACCTATTCGCTGTAATCTATGGCTGCTCGTGTACAGTACTCTAGACGCTGATTGAACATGTCCTCGGGCCGGCACGACGGCTCGTGAGACGCGATTATCTGATACTCCTCCAACACGATGCAGCCGTAAATCAGCCTCACCTGGCCCGAGCTGCTGCTTATAATAACCGTTCGAGGACGGCTCGAGTCCCAGTTCTCAATCTCACTCAAGCCGCAATGAGTGCGCTTCGATTTCCAGCTGGGCTCGATGCTAATAGACAGCAGAGGATGGACTGACAGCGTGCTGCTCGTGCGCACTTTAAATAAACAATCTATCACCGCACACTCCTCGAAGCGATGCAAAGCAAAGCACAAACCGAGAGATTGGAGGCTTGAGGATAGAGAGAAAAAGAGTGTGTGTGTGTGTGTGTGTGTGAAAGAGAGAGAAAGAGAGAGGGGGAAAGAGATAGTATCAAGGGCATCATCACAAGCCAAGTGAGTATAATAGAGAGTGTCAGTGTCAATTTGGCTTTGCTGCCACTGCTTTCCCCTTCATCTGAGCTGATTTTAATAATCCCTGTCAAACTCCAAACAGCCCGTGCTACATCCCTGACACTTCACTCTTTTCTCTACACACAGACAGAAATCTCAACATTAATTTAGCTCGCACAAAAGAGAGAGAGAGAGAGAGAGAGAGAGAGAGAGAGAGAGAGATAGAGAACGAGAGAGAGAGGCTGCCCAGCTGGACAAATATTATTTTGCCTCACTTGACAGATTCGGCAGTTAAGCTTCTGCTTTATTATTTTTCCCAAACTCCGTTTCAGCCTCGAGCTCATCTTGCCGCAACTGCTGGGAAGACAGAGCGGCTTCGGGATCTCGGAAGGTTTTTTTTTTTATTTTCTTTTTCTTTCTCGTGGCCCAGCATTAGGAAACTACAGTGTAATTACGCTGGGACTGAACGCGTGCCTGCGTGTTACAACGGGATGCGCATCACCGCCGCTGTGTGATCCACAGGAGAGTTGTGGGAAAAGTGTCAGGTTCAGCCTGTCACCACACAGGGCCTAATTAGGCAGATGCTCCCTCCATCTTCTTTGTCTTGTTAGCTATTTCCAACTCAGACGTTGTGAAGTCCCAGAGTCGCTCGGAGAGCTGCCACGGGAAAAAGAGAGAGAGAAAAGAGAAAACCTGGGCTGGAACTGTGTGTGTGTGTGTGTGTGTGTGTGTGTGTGTGTGTGTGTGTGTGTGTGTGTGTGTGTGTGTGTGTGTGTGTGGATGCAAGAGGAGAGACAGGGGGCAGATGGATTCTCTCAGCACTTACCGAGAAACTAGCATCCCTCAAGCCAAACTGACAAACTCTAGAAGGTGTGAAATATTTAGCAGCTGAATGAGAGTACTGGCATTTTAAAAGCCCTGATGACATGATTAAAACTGACCAGGTGAAAAGATCAATTCTTTGTTTCTTTTTCTTTTTTCATCTAAATGCACCTTATTAGCCTGTTATTCATATTATTATACTTATTGTCCTTGTACCACATTGTCATTGTACTGAAGTACTTACTTACTTACTTACTCACTTTCTTTCACAATACACAGAATGGCTGTTTTTGTGTATGTTGAAATGACACTGGAAACCTAAACACTCCACCACATTCCACATGAGGAACTTCAGAGCTCGTACAGTTTCTCTAAGATCAGCAAGTGAGATCAAATCACATGGCTGCTCACAGTGAGAAGAGCAAACAACAAATCCCTGCTTAAATCAACCCTCTTTATACTGTTATACTCTTTATTAGGGGTGTAACAGAATTCACAGTTCAGGTACGTGCCCAATAGTTTAAATCACGGTTCGGTTCAATTTCGGTACGATTACGGGGGAAGAAATGAGATTGCTTGTCGTAGTTTATTATTAAAATTTGTGAACATGAACATTTTACATTTTAACAATTTCAATAAAAAATACCTGCTTGGGTAAATAATATCTAAAATTATATTTTGCTATTAAATAAAAAATTTAATATATAAAATTAAAATAGGATAAATCAAATTAATGCAATGCACTTTTTTTTAAATATACTGATTAAATTTAGTAATCGATTAAACTGGCCCAAATGAAATTAATGAAATGAAATAAAATAAATGGAAAAATTAAATGAAATAATTAACATTAGACCCCATTTGGGTAAAACAGATGCGAATAAAAGTGTGTGTGTGTTTTATATTTAATAGTTAATCTTCTAAAAATATGATCTACTTCACTGCTCTACTTATTTCAGCATACTTTAACAAATGTCTTTCCATCCTTCATTCATTCACTCCCTCAATACATGAAATTGTCAGGATTTTCTTTTTTTTGTTTTTAATTCTTGAAGCTGGACATAAAACGCAAAATAATCCATATCACTAGACTGCGGAAAAAAACAACACACTACAACTCATATAACCGGTATGGAGGGAGTAGCCACAGTGTCCAGTTTAGGTTTTTTTTTTACCCCTTTCATTGTTGTATATGTTTTCAAGATTAATAATTATTTTTAAAAAAGCCCTCAAAATGTGAGGCAGAGACTAAACAAATTTCCGGTCCACCACTTTTTGGACATTGGACCTCTTTGAGTTTTATAAAGTCAACTGACTGTAGAAAGGACGTTAATTCAGTTAATTCAGTTAGTCCAGTGTTTTGTATTGTTTTAAAGATTTATAATCACACTCTTGATGTCACTCAAATGAGGAAGGGTTCCCCTTTTGAGTCTGGTTCCTCTCAAGGTTTTTCCTCATATCATCTAAGAGGAGTTCTTCCTTGCCACAGTTGCCCAGGCTGCTCATCAGTAATAAACACACATCATTCACTTTAATTTATAAATGATGTAAAGCTGCTTTGAGACAATGTCTACTGTGAAAAGCGCTATAGAAATAAACTTGAACTTAATAAGTTTCGAGAGGGAAGTCAGATTGTTACGTGCAGATGTTCTGCACGTACGAAGGATTGCATTCGGTACACGTGCACCAAACCTGAAATGTTTTTGGTACAAATACATGGACCGTTACACCCCTACTGTATACAAGTATGAACCGCACCACTGTCTGGAGGGCTCGTCTGTCCTGCAAAGTGCTGTTCCCGAACCAGGAAGTGATGCTACCCATTAGAATGTTCTCAATGGTGCAGGTGTAGAAAGTCCTTATCACCTAAGAGTACCGTAATTTCCAGACTATTAAGCGCACCCACTGAATTGTACAAAGATTTTTATTTTGAACATAAATACGCCACACCTGTCTATAAGCCGCAGGTGTCTACACTGAAACTAATGAACTTTACACAGGCTTTAACGAAAGACAGTGTCTGTTACACGGCTTGTATCTAAACAGTAGCCTACCTAGGAAAGTCATTGTTCACTGTCTTCCTCCTTCCTTTCACAACAAGTTTTTCTTTTAGCATCGTCGTGCGTTTAAAAATCACCATCGGTGAATCTTTTTATCCGATGCCGTGCAGCTTAGAACACAGGTGAAGTGTGTTTTCATGCCCCGTTGTTTTCAGCGTGACGAATAATTTGCATTTCCTGTAGACAGTCCGAGTGAGCGGCAGGTCAAACGTCAGAGGAACATCATCCATATTTATGATGTGGTGCGGGCCGATTCAGTGGGAGCGCATCTGATTTAATATAAAGAATTTCATTGGTTCACCTGAACCCGTTCGGAAATTGCATTGGTCTAATATTATGGGGCTCAGTTTTTTGGTTTCAAGTTTGTGAAACCGGGAAAAACCCAGGAAAAATCCATAAATAAGCCGCTTCGATGTTTAAGCCGCGGGGTTCAAATCGTGGGAAAAAAGTAGCGGCTTATAGTCCGAAAAATACGGTAGTTTAAAGCCCCTTAAGCGCCTCAGATGGTACAGACGCTGCAGGGCCTTCTTCACCAGGGTGCTGATGTGACAGGACCAAGACAGGTCCTGCGTGATGTGAACACCTAGGTACCAGAAACTGTCCACTCTCTCTACTGGGATCCCATTATCTTTTGGTTTGACCATTCCTGCTCTGTGCTGAAGTCCACTAATAACTCTTTGGTCTTGCTGACATTCAGGATAAGATTGTTCTCCTGGCACCATCTCTCCAGCTTTTTAATGTCCTGTAGGTAGGTCGTCCCGTCATTTTTGGAGATCAGGCCCACCGCAACAGTGTCTTCAGCGAACGTAATGATGGTGGTGGCGTTGGAAGTGGCCACACAGTCATGTGTCTACAGTGAGTACAGCAGGGGGCTCAAAACACAACCCTAAGGAGCTGAGGAGGGGTGGGCTGAGACCCAGGACCCCAGGGCCAATTACTATAAATCCTTTTCTCCTTCTTAGTGTTCAACTTCTCATACAGCTCCTCATATGCCTTTTCCTTGGCTTTCGCCACATCCCTCTTCACCTGCTGCCACATCTTCTTGTACTTCTGCCTACTTTTCTTATCACTCTTTCAATAGTAATTCTGTTTCGCCAACCTCTTTCTCCTTATGCTGTTCTGCACTTCCTCATTTCACCACCACATCTCTTTGTCTTCCTTTCTATTGCTAGATGTCACAGAAGGTACCTTTCTAGCTGTCTCCCTTATCACTTTTGCAGTAGTTACCCAATCATCCAGCACCTCTTCACCACCACCGAGCCTCTGTCTGACCTCTTCCCTCAAACTCACACTACAGTCTTCCCCCTTCAGTTTCCACCATCTTATTCTTCTTTCAGTCCTCACTCTCCTCCTCTTCTTCTTCGCCTTCAAAACCATCCTACAGACCAGATCCGATGCTGTCTAGCTACACTGTCCCCTGCCAACACCTTACAAGCTCCAGTCTTCAGGTTGAGCCGGATCCTTATCTTTGGGAAGAGGGTGAAATCTGGTGAGAATAGTGGGTGCTGAAGTAAGAACATGTTTCAAGAACAGCTGTAAGGAGAGCTCAGTGGCAGAATAGCAGACGTGGTAACGCACGTGGAAGGAACAGCACCAGTTGCACAGCTTTTGATGTACACAGGGCGACGTCTTTTGGCGCACTGTCTTATGAAGGTCGGTGCTCCCTATGACTGTGCGCACAGCCTTGTGCTGCCATCTGTTGGCGAGTTACAAAACTACTTTTGAAAACTTTTTGATATCACCTCCTGCAGGTCAGAAAGATACTAATGAAAATGAAATATTTTGCAGAAGACATTTCTTAAGTATAAATGATGTCACTCCAAACAGGAGGAACTTGAAACCTCTGCATCTGATCAGAAAGTGTGGAAAATGATTGAGATGAAGTTTCTCTCTGCAGGTTGTTGCCTCAGACACACTTCCAGCATGCTTACTAGAAAGGCCTACCTTATAGTGTAGATCCAGGAGGAGATTTAGAATCCTTATCCTCAGGGTTTAGTCTCATTTCACAAATCAGGTGAGGAATATGTCCAAGCTACTCGGCCAGAATGCGTGTGTTATACTGGTCATATTGTATCATAGTCAGATCTATTGGATAATTTGCTGAAATAAAGTGGTGGTTGAGAAAATCGTGGACTTCATTTAGTTTCATTAGAAAACACAAATGATTAAGTTTAATGACTCTGTATAACCAGGCGGATTTCCATGTTAGATTGGCACACAACGCATGCAAACAAATCTCTGGAATATGAAAATAATCCACGATCACAATCAATGTCTCTCAGAAGCGCCGCTTTATTTATAAACACTGTTCCGCCGTTCCTTCTAAGCGTCTCTGACAACCACCAGGAAGTAACGCCATCACCATTCCCAAATGCTCATTATAAACTGAATAGTGCACTAGGTAGTGCTCATAAGTCCACCCTGTTACACCCTAAATAGTTCACCTAAATAGGTGCTTTGACTACATTGTAAATTGAACCTTTTTTAACTTCCGCCTTTTGGAACAGTCCAAATTTAAAGGGGGAGTTTTGTATATTGCGGTTAATGTGTTTTTTCTAATACAAGATTGTGGATGATTTTAATTTACAATTTTGAATGTTTTACAAAGTAATTTTTGTTTTTGCGTTTTTCTCTTGGTGATATAAAAGTTTCGTGTGTGTTTTTGTTGTTTTTAAATGTCATGCCTACCTATTGGTTATACAATAAGGCGGTCCTTGGCGCGGGGCTTTTCATATGGATGCAGGCACTTGTTTGGGTTCGGGCTTTAGAAAGCGGGTGGGATGTTTTTGTTTTTATGAACATTAGGGTATATATTGGGGAGGTGGATTTGCTGGGAAATAAATATTTGAGACATAATAATGTGATGGAATAAATGTAAGATTTCCACCAGACATGAAAAGGAGTTTTGGCGAGGCATGTGATCGGCTTTGATTCGTGGTCGCACTTTCGTTTTTCGATTTCAGCAGGAAAAGCAGGTAAACATGGAGACTTCATCAGGATACTTTCACTTTTCTCTTTATTCCTTTCTGTCATTCAGCAATGGAGAGAGAGAGAGAGAGAGAGAAGGTGTTTATCAATGCATTTTGTTTCAGGTGCTGTTTGGGGTCTGCTGGGACTCAGGATGCTGCCAGATCACATCAGATACGTGTTTCAGATGTCAGGCATGAGGGATCTCCAGCAGAAAGCAGAGCTGCTCCAGGCCATCAGGCAACTCCAGGGTCAATACATAGGAGGATCTGTAGGTGTTTCTAGAGCCATAGGAATGAGTCACATAAACATGCCACGAAAGTTTAAATATTCCATGATCTCCTTGAAAGAACATAACAAACCAAGCAGCGGGTTAAGACATGTCTTAGGTGTTTATTAAGTAGCTCAGTTTGGAGAGCTTAATTACTGTCACATATACATTACTTCTGGTGTGCAGGGTTAAGGGCCTTGCTCAAGGGCCCAAGAGTGGCAGCTTGGCGATACCTGGGCTTGAACCCCCAACCTTCTTATCAAACCCTTAACCACTGAGATTTACGGAAGGGTTTGGAGTTTGTGTTTGGATACACACCCCCTGCTAGTCATTTTTTTTTTTAAGTCTTCGCTGTCGTTTTCTATTGAAAAAGATAAAAAGATGTCCTTTCTGTCATTTCTTTTTTGCCTTTCTGTCTCTTTTTAACAGAGATGAGTGAAAGAGCAGTCAAACAGGAGCCATCCTTTATTATTTTTAGTGTATTTTGTTTTTATACATCAGATTTCCTAATCGACACGGTTTTTTTTATTATTGTGTAATAGCTTGATTGTATTTTTTTTTCTTTTCTTCCTACACATCACGGGCAAGCATCATTGTTTTGAATCTGATACGTGCAGCTACTGGAAGCCAGTGGTGGGAGAACACATGGTGGGGTGGGAAAACTTGGGCAGGTTGAACACAAGTGGACGAATGGCGTTTACAGGAAGATCTGCCAGCAGAGAGTCCAGTCTTGAGACTAAACAAGCACCTGAGCAGCCTGTGTGGACAGACATAGTCAAATCCTTTGCATGTTGTAGACTGGACAAGGACGAGCCACATTAGGACAGTTGATTGTCCATAGTTTCCTCAAGGTTGCAAGCAGTGGCTGAAGAGGAGAGCAGAGAATTACTGACCTGGAGATCCTGACCTGGAGATGATTCACCTGCAATGGAGGTCCAGCAGTTCGGTTTCGCTGGAGTTGAGTTTTAGTCGATGAGCACTCATCCATGAAGAAATGTCTGCCGAGATCCGAACAGCTTCAGTTCGAGTGCAGATTGTTTATAAGGGTTTGAACCATTTTCCTGTGAGATGATTGAAAAGTGTGGTATTTGTGTGATGCTCTTAAATTCATGCATTGCTTTCATTTTAATTTCTTTGGTTGGGAAACCGGTGCTAGTATTGTTAGGTGACCGTGTGTGAGTGTTCGTTTTCTTGCATCTGTAAGTGAAACTCTTTGTGTTGCAGGTTTATAAAGAGACAATGACTCATCTCATCATTACTAAGCCGCTAGCAAGCGAGAAGTTCCTTGCGGCATGCGCTGGAGGTTAGTGATGGGGATTGAGGTGGAAAAAAAAAGACTTTATTTGTTTCTTTTTTTAAGCGTAATGCAGTATGGTGGAACTGAACTAGAACAAGATCCTTTACACATATACTGAGACCTGAAACCTGTTTACTCAAAATCTGCTTGAAGGGCAGTTGTTTATTCCACTAATAAACATTTGGGCAAACATACACTATATTGGACAATGTTCCTGGGACGCCTGACTTTTACGACAGCCAGATGTGGTTATTCCCCAAACCGTCACCACAAACCCGAGGCACAAAATTGTATATGTTGTCTTTGGATGTGGTAGAATTACATTTTCCCCCTCACTTTAACTAGAAGCCCCAAACCTGTTCCAGCATGATGATGCCCCTGTGCACAATCAAGATTCATGATCATCAACATTCTTTCGGCTTCTCCCATTAGGGGTCGCCATAGCGGATCATCTGTCTCCACACCCCCCCTGTCCTCTACATCTGCCTCTTTTAAACCAACTACCTGCATGTCTTTCCTCACCACATCCATAAATTTCCTCCTTGGTCTTCCTCTTTTCCTCCTTCCTGGTGGCTCCATCAGCATTCACCTACCGATAAACCTCCATGTCCCTCCCCTGCAAATGTCCAAACCATCCCAATCTCGCCTCCCTCACCTTTTTTAAAAACGTCCTACATGCGCCGTCCCTCTAATAAACTCATTTCTAATCCTGTCCATCGTCGTCACTCCCACTGAAAACCTCAACATCTTCAGCTCTGCTACCTCCAGCTCCACCTCCTGTCTTTTACTCAAAGCCACTGTCTCTAAACCATACAACATCTCAGGTCTCACCACAGTCCTATAAACTTTCCCTTTCACTCAGATACTCTTCTATCACAAAGTCGAACTCCATGATATAGGTATGAGTGGGTTGGAGTGGAAGATCTTGAGTTGCCTGCTCAACCTTATTGCACACCTTTTGAGATGAATTAGAACGCTGACTGTCCCCAGGCCTCCTTACATACCCTACATCACTTCCTGACTTTACTAAAGCTTTTTTGGGCTGAATGAGCATAAATCTCCATAAACACACTCCAAAATCTAGTGTATATTTCTAAATTAAGTGTCGAATCTGTTTAATTCGTCTTCAGAAGTGACATCACTTGGTAAGAGAAAAGAGTTTGCTTTGACTGTACTCTAATGTTGTTTGAGATTAAGGAATGTAATATACCCATGTGTGCAGTTATGGGAAAATATTCGAAAACCGAGTGATGTGATTGGTCCTAAAATACTTTCCTTATCCCCTAGTTGTTTATTGTTCTATAACAGGACAGTTTTGAGATGACTAATGTTAGGATTCTATTCATCTGAAAAACACAACCTGAAGTGTTTTGTTCTGGTTTTTCTATCAAAGTGATTTGAAAACATGAACAAAATTTTCATTATTTTTTTTATTTTTTATTACGAATAGTGCTTTATATATTTGTTTAATCAAAATCGTTGTCTCAATGCACTCCTTACTGAGGTTTGTACAGTAGCTTTGATTTACTAAGTGCTAATACTGGAGACTACATTTCCACACAGGAACCATCACCATATCAACAGTTATTTGTTCATGTGAATTGTCCACCATTCATGTGCGGGTAGAAGTCGTTACTATAGAAACATAAGCAAGTGCGTTGATACAAACCTCTTTATCCAATAACAGACATTCCTGTAATACTGTCATTTTCAAATTCTTTCCAATGTGAAACATAGGTTGGAATAAGACCTGATTATTCCTTTAATGGTTAAATATATGAATATTAATTATATTATTATTAAAGGGGAGCCATGATACTTTGTTATTCAGGAAGTTTGTATCAAACAAGGTATATTATGCAAAACCTTTGAAGTAGCTCCGAGTTTATAAAAGGTCGATGACCCCTGCTTTAATCCTACTTCCTTATTTTTTTTTACTCACCTTTCCATGCTCTGTGTTTTAGGGAAATGGATCGTGACCCCCCAGTTTGTTCTGGACAGCGTGAAACACAAAGCATGGCTACCCGAAGCCTCGTACGAGTTAAACTTCACAGCTAATCCGAACGCTCCTGTGATTGCGAACCCTCCTCAGAAATGGAGGGAGAAAGTTGCCCGAGGCATCATGTCTGGAGCTTTTCAGGTCAGGAATCTAGTGTTGCATAATTTACCCAGAGAAGCAATCTAGAAATTTCATCTTTTTTTTTTTTTTTTTCTTTTCTCCTTTCCCAAATAGGATTGGGTTGTTTACCTTGAGATTGAAGACCATGTCAGGAGAGCCATGTTTGAAAGGTGAGGACCTGAAAGAACTGGAAAACAGAATTGTGTTTATTTATTGTGCGAATGGCATCAAAAGGATTACAGCTGCTACATAAATATCTCTCTTGTTTTCTTTCACTTTCTCTATCTCAGAATACTGAAAGCAGGGAAGGCTGTGGTCTGCACTACTACATCTGCCACAAAAACTCTTACACATGTGTTAACCAAAGCACAACCCAATACCTCTCAGAAACTCGCTGCACCTTATTTCAGCATTACCTACATTGCTGAGCATCTCTTTGGGGTAAATTCTACTTTTCACACTGGTTAATGTTATTTTAATACCACAGCAGTAAATTCTCAAATGAAAGATGTTCTGAAGCTTTAATGGGCGGGAAATTAGACAAAATATGTTGTTTATTTATAAGTAAAAAAAGTTCATTTGAAATTGAATAATTGTGGAATATAAAAGGAAATAATCAGTTATCGGTTGGAGTGAAAATGATTGATACCTAGTTCTACCTTTGGGATGAATTGGAACGTTGACTGCACCCCAGGCTTCCTCACTTCAGTGTCTGGCTTTAGTATTGCCCTTCTGCCTAAATTAGCACAAATCACCACAAGTATACTCAAATCCAGTGGAACATCTTCCCAGAAGAGTGGATTTCATTATAACACCAAATGTGGAATGAAATGTTGAAAAAACACATACAGATCATATGGTCAGATGGATGGATGGATGACAAACTGATAGATGGATAGATAGATGGATAGAGAGATGACAAGCTTTTGTCTTGATAGAGAGATGACAAGCTTTTGTCCAGATAGATAGATAGATAGATAGATAGATAGATAGATAGATAGATAGATAGATAGATAGATAGATAGATAGATAGATAGATAGATAGATAGATAGATAGATGACAAACTGCTAGATGGATATATAGATGGATAGAGAGATGACAAGCTTTTGTCCAGATAGAGAGATGAGAAGCTTTTGTTTAGATAGATAGATAGATAGATAGATAGATAGATAGATAGATAGATAGATAGATAGATAGATAGATAGATAGATAGATAGATAGATAGATAGATAGATAGAAGACAAACATTTGTGCAGATAGATAGATGACAAACTAATAGATGGATAGATAGATGGATAGAGAGATGACAAGCTTTTGTCTTGATGGAGAGATGACAAGCTTTTGTCCAGATAGATAGATGGATAGATGGATAGAGAGATGAAAAGCTTTTTTATAGATAGATAGATAGATAGATAGATAGATAGATAGATAGATAGATAGATAGATAGATAGATAGATAGATAGATAGATAGATAGATAGACGACAAACATTTGTGCAGATAGATAGATGACAAACTGATAGATGGATAGATAGATGACAAACGTTTTTCCCAGATAGATAGATATACCTTTGTCTAGATACACAAAATAGATTTGCTGGCAGGAGCTAAAGAACACAGCAAATCAGGTAATGCTTTGTTCCTCATGTACATCGCTGCCAGTAATACATGATGTGCTGTGTAGACTTTTCTTTATAGCCTGAATAGACTGTTTGTTCATTCATAAATAGAATATCAATGGGTTGAAGCAGTGTTGCATCAGATGCACGTGTGATAACCTGATTGTGAGCGCTGCATTCTTGCTCTGTTACAGGCATTGTGCTCTGGTTTGAACTGCTCCATTAATTCGAACAAAGTGAGCCAGCAGGCGAGTTGTGTTCACCCGGAGGTCACGCAGTGCACATCTATAACGGTGAAGGATGAGCCAATGGATGTTACTGATAATTCCTTTCTCATGATGCTTGAGGAAACACTTAAAGACTACGTCACCAGAATGGAGGTAAATACCGATTTGATTCATCCAGACATCCATTTAAGTAGTTTAATAATAATTACTTCTAATTGCAATTTCCTGACTGTGAAACTTGAATCACAAAAGACAATCCGAATTCAACCATTAGTACCCGACCTTACGGTCACCTCTCGTTACAGGTGCAGAAAAGAAAGCTGCTGAAAGTGCCTGGGTTTTGTGCCTACTACAATCCTGTCTTTCCAACACAGGTGAATAAAAATTTCCCCAGAATCATATTAATACGTCCAACATGTGCTTCTCTGGCAGCAAAGCGAAATGAACATTTGGCTCATCAAGCGGCTCGGGTCATTCAATTTCCTTTGTGTCACTTCTAGCTCTATTAGTCACTTCCTTTTTTTTTTCTGAAGGATACATTATATCCAAGTCACCTGATTTTAAACAGGGTGCTTTGATTGTTGGCCTTGTGATTGACACGTCTATTAAAGAAACACCGATTGTCCTTATTCTCTGCTTCGTGGTCACTGTGGCTTTTACTGCACTGCTTTAACCCGTCTGACTGACGTAGCCATGCTGACCCTGCTGTTCTTCTACCCTTCTCATTTCCTGTCTCTTCTCTCTCTCTCTTTCTGTCTGTGTCTTGTTCTGTGCAGGTCACAGCGGTGGATTTCAGTAATGTTCAGAGCATAGTGGAGTGCGGGCTTTTCCCCCAGGCCCTGGAAGAAGTGCGGGGTTGTTTGCACCCCGGTGTGCTTCCTCCAGTTTTGGTGCTCCGTGAGTGCATGCAGCATGCCCTTCAGGTATGTACACACACCATCTCCACACCTAGGATATACACCCACAAGTGGCACCAACCCATTTGTACGCCATGGACCAGTTTGGTTTTGAAAATATTCTCTCAGAACATTTTATCATTTACTTATATAACTATTTAATTAACATAAAATCTTATAAAGATGCAAGTGCAAGTACGTTGTACATCAACTTGGACTGTGACATTTTATTTCCGGAACGTTCTTGCTACTCTCTGTAGCAGCTCAGCACTTGGTTATGGTCCGGTGGTCGGGGATCTCGGCACTAAACAATCTGTTAGAAAGACATGGGAATCCGTTAAGACCTTGCGATACGATTCCGTTTGGAGCGCAAAAGTGATATTTTTTTATTTTTCCTCCACTTAGTAGGCATTCGTCTAGTTCAAATTAATGTGCGTGCATAGGGTTAAAATAGTGTTTAACAGCTGTAAAATGTACCTCCACACGCAGGGTGAAGCAGAGCCGTACTTTCTCAGCCTGTTTAACATTGTCCTGAATGACATACTGTGTAATAACCCTACGTGGCGCTGTCCTGCGAGCGTCAAGTACTTTTTGAAGATCCTGCAGTGTCCCGAGTGTAAAACGCTCCCGGCGTGGTCGTTCCTACAAACGTCCGTAAGGTACGGAATCGGATTACATTTCTCCAAGCACATTGTCATTAGATTTTGGTTAACTGTTAAACTGTAATTATATTTTAATTGTTATTGACTCTGGTGCATTGAATATCGACCATGATTTGTGACCAAATTGCACATTCTGGTTTTTAAGGTTTTGCTTGGGGAGCACAGAGACCTGTCACTCGCTGCCCAGTCCCGCCTCAACAGAGCTTCTCCATTTCCATGGAAAGCTGCAAGCTTTCATTCTCAGGCTGTTTCAGCTGGAGCTGCACGGCATGGCCACAACGTAAGAGGATAAAACGGTTTAGTCACTTTGAGGGATGTGGAATCATTTAGCTTATTAATTACAAATATATTGGATTACTTCTGTATTAGTTTTTTTTGTTTGTTTGTTCTTTAGAGCATTCTGTGAAACATACTACTCCATACTACTGCTTTAGTCAAGTGTTTTTTATTATTTTAAATACACAGTAAAATCTTCAGTGAAACGAAACAACCTTCCAAAACCATGTGCTACGTAAAGCAACATAAACGAACACAAGACAACACATCAAATCAACAGACCTGTACTGGTTGCTATTTGCATTCTTTTCTTTTTTGAGAAGCTATGCTAGCTTTAAAGCTTTTGTTAGCTAGTTAGGATTAGCTTTTGTTAAGCAGGCTTTGGGAAAGCTGGAAGTGTAGAAAGGGTTACGGTGTTGTATGTAGAAGGGAATGAAACATAATGAATGCATTTGCTTAGAAAGAACTTCTGCAGAATATTGTTTCACTAATACAGTTCATTTTAAATAGATTCAAATCACTATGTAGTTTTGCATCAGTGATCGATTAAAGCCAGCAGTGGCTAAACAAACGCAATACGACTCGAACAATTTATTATTGATAAATGCTATTTTTTTTATTCTCTTAAAATGATTACTTAGTTGACTTTTAAAGGGTCGATGCTAAGCAGATTTCAATATAATGTATATAATTTCAGGTCTAGAAAAAACATAAGGAAACCTGTGATGTCTTTTGCTGGGAAATATTTCGGCCCAGTTTGTTCGATTTTTATATGAGATTAGTTTTTCCGAGAAACACTTTCAAACATCACACACTGCACTTTTCACACAATAAAATGCGTCGGTCATGACAAAGGTTCTGAGTCGGTGTTGTGCTGTGTGTAGTGGGCGTGCGGCGGGCTCGCAGGGCTCTGTGCTCTACAGCATGTTCTGGGGCGTGTGGGAGACGACGAAGCTGAGCTCGAAAGCCCTGCAGCAGCTGGCTGACTTGCTGGTGGAAACCACACTCTGGGCTCTTCACTCCTCTCAGGTATTAAATCGAACTTCTTACTTCCCACTTCTAGTTCCTGATTGCTGTTAATGATTGAATCTATCGACGTGGATGTACATGTATGTAAATGTGTGTTATTTTGGTATCAACTGGTTTGTGAGAGACCGTGTGCTGTGTGTTTGCTTTGATAGGAGTGGAGGTTGCGAGTGTTGGGTACGCTTCAGGAGATCCTGGCTGTAGTGGTGGAGTACTGGGCTTTGGAACACACTCGGTACAACAGCCTGATAGTGCAGAATGGCTTTCAGGACTTTGCAGAGTACATAGCTATCCTGTGTCAAGGTAACAAGCATTGCTTGAACTCACAGGAGCAGTGGTGTTTGAATCGAGGCTTGGAAAATACACTAGATATTATATATGGCATGTTTTATTTTATTTAATTTTTTTCACCAGGATTAAACCAGGAATCACTTTCTTGAACACAATTCAATCAAACACTGTGTTAACAAAAGTATTGGGACACCATATGTGTTTCTTCCCCAAACTGTTACCACAAATTTGGAGGCATGACAATACCCCTGTGCACAAAGCCAGCTCCATGAAGATGTGGTTTACATGGGTTGGAGTGGAAGATCTCCTATAGAGTTCTGAACTCAGCTCAAGACAATGGGAAATAGTCCATTATCTAGTTTTATGGTCAGATGTTCACAAACCATCTGTCCAAATTGTGTATGTAAAGAAAATGGCTATGCTACATTAGCTCATAAAGGCTGCCAGGATTTATACAGTTATCCCAGCATCCAACTAACGCCTGGAAAGATTCAGCATAGAAACATTTGTCAGTCTGCTTCACTGTGTCATCTGGGAACCACCACGATCGAGATTGTCAACGTGGGACGTACGGCCATCTTTAAAACTTTTACACCATTCAAATGTCCTACTGCGGCTGATCGTCTCATCGCCGTAAAGTCTTCTGTAGATATCACAAGAAACTTGATAACCACACGCTGTTCCATGCATGCTCTAACACTGTTGTCGTTCATCTCGATTAACGGTTTACGGACCGGTCCACGACATGTGCGCCACCTATCAGTAATAGGACACACCAATTAATTAAATTAAAAGTCCCGGTTTGACTCAAAGGTCCCTCATGTATTTAATGTTTTGGAACGTTGTGTTCGTAAAACGGCTTCTTTGTTTTCACTGTTGAAGTCTAAGATGTAAAAAAAACTTTTTTTGGACTGTTACAAACCAGTGACCGAAACTACTTTCATAAATAGTCAGTTTTCTTCGAGAAAAGTTCCCTCTATCAGCAATATCTGATGCAGCATCGGTATGCAAGGTGATACATTAGAAATAAGAATGTACTGCAACAAGCCAATCGACTTTGGATCAGCTTTCCTCAACATGTTGCTTAGAAGTGAATGTGATAAATGGAGTAAACGTCAGAAATTCCACAAGCAACAGCTGTCAAGTGTGCAATTCCTGGCAACGATCTAAAAACGGGCGAGAACGTCTCATCGCAACACTTAGCCGAGTATTGATTTTAATGTCATCTGATTTTGTTGGGATTTGCTACATCAAATGTGTTCTTCAGACTGTAGTGTTATTAACAGACAGCACTTTCTTTCTACCTTCCAATCATCCCTTAGACCTCCATCCAGACATTCTTAGGGAGCTGGTTCCTGCCCTCCCATCTCACCGGCTCAGGATGCTCACTGCTGATGCAATCTACAGAAACATCTGCTCTAGGAATGGCCTGATCATCCGGTCAGAGACACTCTCCCTCCACAAGATAGTAATTATTATTTTATTTTATTTTTTAGGTCTTGCCCTGTGATTGCTCTGCATTGTTTTGTTTTTTTGGGGGTCCACTTATAACCAGATTTCACCACGATTCCCTGCATAAAAAAGAACAACAACATATTAATTCCTTGAAGCTTAAGATTACATTAATATATATACTTTTTAGCCACATGATTGCATTTATCACATCACTGATGTTAAAATAATCAATTATACACATTTGAATCTGTTTATTAAGTGTCGCAATGTCTGGCACAAAAGTCCCTGTTTTTCCATGAAGTTTTTAGATCGAACACATTAATGTGCAATTGTGATATGGGAAAAGTTTGTAATGTCTGATTTGTTGCTGCCAGAACTTCTGTTATAGCAAGTTAATGAACACTTTCTGACTAATCTGAATCATGCATTTGATAGCAATGTCATATAATCTGTTTAATTTGTGAAGATGGAGGTAGAATTGGCTAAAAGGGGAAAAAAGGTTTTTTTGAGGGGGGGTTTTTGTTAAATGGTGAAAGCTGAATGTAATTTAAAAAGAAATATCTCCAGAGATACAGAGGAAGAATGAGGGATATTAAAGTGCAGTGTTTGTGCATTTGGAGGTTTTCACCTACCTGAGTGCCCTGGGGCAGCTGTGTGGGTGTAAATCCAGGCATTCATCTGAGCAGCTGATTGAGAGAACCGCCGCATCCAGTTCAGACAGTCAGAATGCGGGGTGAGTTTTGTACGCACATATATATATTTATATATAGAAATGTATGCGTGTAAGTATGTATGTACTGTATATGGGTCAAAAAGAAACAGAACTCTGTAGATCATTGAGGAGGAAGTGTTGGTGTGAAAGCAAGAATTTGCAGCAGATGGAAATAAGATTCTATAGTTCTATTTATCTTTTGTGCCTCATACTCCTGACTATGTTTAATGTTTACCAGGCATGTACTGATTTTACATTCAAAACTGCAGATTTCCAGCACACCTTTACTAATAATGTTTACTATTTGCATCATTCAAACTTGTAGGCAAAATTTCTCTGAATGCATTCATTCACCTGTGCCATGAAGGTCCCTTCAAACAGGGTTTGGCAAACAGGGACATATTACAAATATTACAAATGGATTTGGTGGAAGTTACATTTACTGTGTGTGTGTGTGTGTGTGTGTGTGTGTGTGTGTGTGTGTGTGTGTGTGTGTGTGTGTGTGTGCTCTGTCTGCTGTAGAATCGCACATAAAATACCACATCCTGCACTGTTCTTTGCTTCATTAAGCTGATTTATTGTTTCACTTTGGAACGTGTTCAAAAGCCATCAGCATGTCATTGACCTCATCTTTCTTGGAAGTCTGTTAAGTCAGTGATTGTTTGCCAGGAATTCTAGCTAGATACAATTAATTGCTGGATGAATTTGTTTAGTTTTAATGAACCTAAAACACATACACGTGAACCAGAGTCTAGTCACACGCTTTTACGTTGCTTTTCCTGGTTCAGAAACTCAAAACATTTTAAGGACATGTCTACCGATGTGCACTTTTTCAGCTTTGTGTATATCATCACTTTATTCAGACCACTGTACACCTTTGTCCCTGTAGTTATGCAAATATTCAGTCATGTAGCAGCAGTGCAAGGCATAAAATCATGCAGTGAAGGGTTATTGTTCACCTCAAACTTGCAGGGAAACGTGTAATATCCAAAAACTTCATACTCAAACCAGCCTCTGTGGCACCACAATGAAAGTTCCAACAATTACACCTTTTCTTTTGAATCGAGTTTCTTTAACTTTACCTGCATGAGGTTATGCATTGTGTTGCTGCTACATGATTGGCTGATTAGATGTACAGGTATTAAAGTTTCGAAGTCTAGCTCCGTTTGGGTCTGGTCACTTTCGCCAAATGTTCTCTTTTTAGACGCCTTAAAACCAGTAGAAAAAATCAGTAGAGATTGCTATTGATGGTCTGGGGACAAATTCTCTATGTACAATGTCAAAAAGGGCAATGAGCCTGCACTTGGCCTCGACATGAAGGATGGGTCGCCCACGGCACACTGACAGAGTTCTTGGCAGACTTTGAAGTGGTGTTCCTTCTGCTCCTGGGGCACCAGCATGGGGAAGAACTTGGCAGAAACAGGCCATGTCCAACCTGTTCAAATCAGGCGTGATGATCGCCTGGACTGTTCCATATGACATGCCGACAATGGCAGCAGTGTATTGAATTGGTCTCCGACGATCATCATGCACAAGTTACCGAATGGTTTTGAACATCTACGTGGGTAGAGCTCGTTGAAGTTCTTCCTGGTCGCTTGTCGTCTTCCAGCGATGTTCTTCCACTCTTGAAGCACGCGTGCCACTCAAAACACCACAAACGACTTCTGGCAGCACCCTGCAACCTTGTTTAGTCATCTCAAATATCTCTGTGGCAAATTTGTGCAGTTTCATGCAGAATTTCACTTTTGCTGTTCACTAACCTGCTGTCTGCGTTTTCATCGTGGACGTGGTAACACACGTGGTCAGAATAGCAGCAGCAGCTGCACAGCTCCCGATGTACACAGGACGATGTCTTTTGGCACACTGACTTATGAAGGTCGGCGCTTCCTGTCACTGTGCGTGCAGCCTTGTGCTGTTACAAAACTAGTGTCAAAACCTTTTGCTACCAGCTCGTATGTACGAATATTTCTAATATCAAATCCTCTGTGCTTCTCATTGTCAATTTATATGGCCCCCATGAAAGTGATTTTGAGTTGGCAGAAAAGAGAAACAGGGAATTTATTTTTTAATTTTTTAATTTTTTAATTTTTTCTCTTTCCAAAATGAAATTCATTTATACACTAGGCCTGATTCGGAGCAGAACTCGTGGTATTTGTACCCCAAATACAATCCTCACTATTGAGATTTCATGCTTGGAATTTGCCTGTGTCTGTCACCAAACAATTTTACCCTTAATTATGTTCAGATAAGTTGCCCTCTCCATTGTTCCTCTGTCCTTTCAGTCTTGTGTGAGCCATTATTACGGTATAATACTAATGATAAAACCTATCACAGGCACTATTAGAACGTCTCCCATACATCTCGGGCCTAGTGAAGGTAGTCTGAGAGTGGTGTGAGTGTGTGAGAGAGAGAAAGAGAGAGAGAAAGAGAGAGGTAATGGAGCCATTGTCCCTCATCATGAGATATTAGTCAGGGTTAAGATGGCTAATGGAGAGAGATGGGCTCCTCACGTTCTGATCTGGACTCGGCTTGTGAATAAGAATCACGCTGTTATGTGTGAACAAAACACAGGCAGGGCCAATAAACTAGTATTTTTTCATGCAGTGTGCTGGAAAAGATCTAGCTAATGGGTGGAAATTGGCAACTAAATTGCAAGAAAATGTGGTAAAGAAGGAAAAAAAAAATCTAGGTGGTTACTGTGTCGCACTAGCAGGAATGGGTGCGCGTTTGTCCTGTGCGTGCAGTGTTCTGTGTGAGTCCTGTGCATTTTGCAGATTGCTAATTTTTCTTTTGTGCAGAAACTTTGTTTCAGATTTGTTTTGTTTACCTCTAGTAATCTGCCCTTACGAATACGATTGAAGCTCAACACTGCTAAAATAATTCTGAGGCATACAGTATCAGCACGTATTATTGGCACATTTCGAACAAATTCCATCCAAAATCCTAGTTGCCTCTGTCTGGAGGTCCGGGCAGTGATTTCAATGACCATTCGTATCCGGATTTGAATCCATAAGCAACAGTGTTTTGAATGAAAGTGTGGATCAAGAAGGGAAACTTTTTCCAGGTGTCTACAGCCTTTTTGAAAACACATGATATAAAAACACTTGTAAATTGTCTATACCTATACAATGTTTGAGCTCAACGTATAAAACGTCTTTTTTATATACATGTAGTCCATGACTTGGGAAGGATATGCGTTCCAATGACTCCATCATAATGTAAAAATATGGTAAGTCGACCCAGGAATCTTAAAGGATGCTGATCAGTATGGGGGAGTATACTTGCGAATAATTTAACAAATTACAGTACGTTATTTAGCAAAAAGATACAATTTATAGTATTTTATAAACTATACAGTATGTACACTGATCAGGCATAGCAACCCCATACACAACAAAGTGTGATGCACTGGGTATTCTGACTCCTTACTATCAGAACCACCATTAACTTCTTCAGTAATTTAAGCTACAGTAGCTGGTCTGTTAGTAGCGGGCCTCAATGAGCCTCGGCTGTCTGTGAGCCTGTCGCCGGTTAACCACTGTTCCTTCCTCTGACCACTTTGGATAGAAACTGACCAATGCAGACCAGACACATCACACAAGAGCTGCAGTTTTGGAGATGCTCTGACCCTAGCCAGAGATGCTCTGACCTTGTCCCTCATCAAACTCACTGACATCCTTACGCTCACCCATTTTTCTGCTTTTAACACATCAACTTTGAGGACAAAATGTTTACTTGCTAGTTAAATATATCCCACCCACTAACAGGTGCCGTGGTGAAGAGATAATCAGTATTATTCACGTTAACCCTCACGTAAGTCTCTCTAATAAACTCCTCTCTAATCCTGTTCATCCTCGTCAATGTATAAAGAAAAAAATCCTCACCACTAAGTAGTAAATCGCAGCATTTTCTACTCTGCCACTTCCAGCACCAACTCCTGTCTTTAGGTCTTTAGTGAGCTGTGTAATTTGAGTATGTATTTTATCCAAATAAGCAGCGTCACTCAGTTTAACCAACTGATTAAGTGAAATCGCTAAATTCATTATGATATCAGTCCCATATGTTCTTTAAACATTGACTCTACCGTTTAGTTTGAAATTTGTGAGGTTAGGACTGAAGAAACTGCATTGTAAATGTCTGAAGTGCGAGTGTTTTTCTCCAGCACGGCACATTTATAGCCTCGCTCCACTCAGGATCTCATTTCCTTGTCCTCTTCGGCATGAGGGTCCTTTCACCATCACTGTGTCTCCCAGCAGCGAGTCAGACAGGACACACAGACGCTCTCTCCGAGCCATCCGGCCCAATCCTGCCCACAGTGGAAGAGCACTCACAAGCCCATTTAGCCAGCTTTCTTATAGACTGCTCAGGACTTCAGCTCTGTCCCTGTGGATAAGAGGCACCACAGAGTGTCCCAGTGTGTGCCTTAGTTATGGGCCTCTAAAAGGAATTACACACTTTGATGCCCAGGCCTCCACTTTGGCTTGACAAGATGCTCTCTGGCAGTGGTACTGATCTAATGATACCTCAGGATCCATTTGGAGTGATTGTGTGTGTGTGTGTGTGTGTGTGTGTGTGTGTGTGTGTGTGTGTGTGTGTAAGTGTAAGTATGGTGTTTTGGAGCTGGTTTTATAATGTAAGATGTATATGTTCTTGATCTTGCAGGCTGCGTGCCAGTAAAATCATATCACATATAGCTTTTCTACTCCTCTCTCTCTCTCTCTCTCTCTCTCTCTCTCTCTCTCTCTCTCTCTCTCTCTCTCTCTGTCTAAAAGTTGTGGTTCATGTGTGTGTTCAGAGAAAAAGCGTGTGTGGGCGGCGCCACCTTGGTGAAGGACAACATGCCGAAAGGTTTCCGTCGAGTCAATATAGCAGGTAAGCACTCATCCTTATCATCCTCCACCTCTTCGTCAGGTACATCCATATTGAAACAATCATACAAAGACAGACTGGAAATTCATATTTTGTTAACTAATAAACCAGCTTTCAGATGCTTTTCAGAAGCATGCAAAAGCCAAAGTCTTCAGAAGGAAAAATGTCTGGCAAAAGTCCTGGAAATTACCAACAAGCCACTTTTCTACTGAAACTGCAAGCGAAAGATAAAGCTTACAATTACCTGGTTACAACAAAAAGGCGTCAACATAATACCAGCACTCAGTGTTTATGGAGTAACAGTGTAAGAGTTTACACACATCACTTATCCTGATTTGCCAAGTGTGTATTGCACACTTCTGTGCAAAAATGCTTTAAATCTCTGCAGGGGGTTCTCCTGTGCCTCTTCAGTTCTTTACACTGGTTTTTAATAGCATTCTGACTGGGAAATTCTAAAAACCTTTATTCATTTTTTTTTCTTTCCATTTCTAGATGTCTCATGCAGACCTGCAGGTTTCGTGGCAAAAAAAAGTTTATGTAATAACTCAGAGATTCTGCTCATAGTTGGTTATAACTGCACAATTCAACTGCAATATATAGCTTTTATAGAGCAGTTTTCTATATAAGAAATTCCTATAGAGGAGAT
The DNA here is from genome assembly GCF_946808225.1 of Silurus aristotelis. Classification (NCBI taxonomy): domain Eukaryota; kingdom Metazoa; phylum Chordata; class Actinopteri; order Siluriformes; family Siluridae; genus Silurus; species Silurus aristotelis. The sequence goes on along the minus strand of NC_139596.1, from coordinate 13,528,399 downwards.
TATATTTTAGACCATTATGGGCAAATCAACTGTTTAGTTTTGCCTTACGAATAAAAATGCATCATGATGAAGCCACACCTACTGATAACAATGCATTCCCAATTAGCCAAACCCTTTTATGTTTTAAGTCAATAATTATATTAGTAAAAATGCATCGTTTGCTATTTCCGCTTTTTCTAATTCTACTGTAGTAAAAATTTTAAAGGGACTGTTGCTAGAATACTAAATACTGCTAATATAAAAATATAAACACACTTGTATGATACAAATCCTGTCAAATTAGAGGATTAAAAGTGTATATTGAACAGTCGTTTATTCCCTCTACAGCTTCCCCTTAGCACGATGCTGCCACCACCATGTGTTTTTTTTAAGATGATAAGTTGAAAGAAAATAATTTATGCCAAAAAGCACGCTCTACCTTGGTTTCCTACTGTGCCTTCCTTGGTAGACCTACCTCGGTTGCATCAGAAAAGTCACACACCATTAAGATTACTCAATATTTTCCAGCCATGATGAGAGATTCTTCTAGATAGGAAATGATGAGTATTTGCTAAATATGTACTTGCAAAAGTTTTTTTTTTTTTTGTGTGTTTGTCAATTTTGAGAAACATTCTTTATTTAGTCGCCCATATTCTTTTCGATCTTTCATGATGCATGTAATATTTTGAACAACTCTTTTGTAACTCTCTCCTGATCGATAGATAGATAGATAGATAGATAGATAGATAGATAGATAGATAGATAGATAGATAGATAGATAGATAGATAGATAGATAGATAGATAGATAGATAGATAGATAGATAGATAGATCGATCGATCGATCACTTTATTAATCCCAGATGGAGACTTTTGGACTTTGGCTTCAGCAGTCAGTTGAATTCAAGAAGGTGTAGGTGTTTGGTGTAGCTAATCCTCTTTATTGAGGACAGTTGCATGATCATTAGTTTTTTTATATATATTTGAGCTTGATTGACTAATTTTGAGAAGTCACAGACTTTATTATAAAAGCCGTTTTGTTTTTTGTTTTTTTTGTTTTTTTTTTCTCCTCAGAGTTTTGGATCAAATTATTTGGATTTATCTTGGTTTTATATATTTAACCTGCAATTGTAACAGGGATGTGTACCTTTTATTTATTAATTTTTTTTGTACAAATAATCAACAAAAGTGTCCAAGTCTGCTATTGGTCAATAATTTTACCCTAAAATATTAATAAGAAAAAAGTAAAAAATTAAATTAAAAGTTTGTATCTGCTTTGGCCTAATTAAAAATGTTATGTATATTTTATTTTATTCTACAATCAAGAAATTTTACAGATCAAACCTTATTATTTCAAGGTCTGGAATTGACTTCATATCGTACATACACTGGATAATACAGAGTTGTATAGTTATTATTTTTTTATTGATTTTCAATTTAAAAAATACGTTCTGATGGTGTGATCTCTACAGAATATCCCTTCATTCTGTATTTTCTGTGATGAATTTTTTTTATTTATTTAAAATGTATTTTTTCTTAGTATAACAGTTTTATATATTTTACCCCTGCAAATTTTTTAATCGCATCAGAAAGTGCATTGGACTGAAGGGGCATTGAACGGCATCTTAAAAAGTATGACATTTAACTTTAAACTACCTGCAGACTCCCTGGATTCCTCGCTTTATTCTTGAAGTTTATGAATCATTACCGTGATCACCTCTGGGCTTTGTCATGCACTAGCGTTTGCATTTGACTGCTTGATCCAGACCTTGAAGTGAACACCTCTCAGACAGTCATTATTTATGTACCGCCTCTGCGTGCACATCCATTTTTTGTTTTAATAGAGCGTTTGTCGGTTTCGGAGTCAAAAGCTCCCTACGACGCCCCGCGCCGTAACCCGCGGCACTGACATTTACATTCCGCGTGGTGCGTGTGCACCTTCGGTGCTTTCGCTTCGGGAAGAGAGTGAGAGGTGGGAGGGAGAAAGTACAAAGCAATACACACACACACACACACAAACAACACTTGTCAGATCTCCGGTTTAGGAATATTAAACACTGCAATTAGGATTCTGCTGTGAAGTGGGAGTGAGAGAGATGGAGAAAGGTAGAGTAGAGGGCGAGAGTGAGTGCCTGCTCATCGCTGGAAGTTTTGGTAATTACGAAGCTGGCACTCTGAGTGAACCTGCCGAGGTGTCAGTGCTCATCATCTCTCTACCTGATCAGAAATAGCCTCATGCCAGAACAGTGAGCAGGGGGAGGGCACAGAGAGAAAGAGAGAGAGAGAGCCCTGTAGATTGAACAGCTCGTTGCCTTGCACTGTTCCCCACTTTTTTTTTTTTAAACTACGTGTTCCCTATACTGATGTGCAGGACATCAATTTTTGATGATTCGTCCGCAGGCTCTCAGCCATGTGCTGTATTTCTGGCAGTGCTGCGGTTCTCGCAGTGTGTGCAGGTCCGTGGTGCCTTGTTAACTTCATCCTGAGCTGTCTGCCCACTGAATGCACTCTGCACTTATCTGGCTTAGGCACCAAGTCTGGAGGATTTTACTTGGAAGTGCAGATGCGTAGCACATTATCGCAATCTTGACATTTGCAATATGTTGAAGAAAAAGTAAATAAATAAAAGCAATATACAAATAAGCACTCGGACCAATTTTTATCAGATTTATGTGCTTTTTTTTTTTTTTTTTTTATCCAAAAATCATGGCATCCAAAAACTTTTTCCAAATAAACACTTTTTACCAGTATGATCAATAAATGGTAATATGCTATTTTTGTAACCCAAATAAGCAGAATGTCAATAAATGTCGGATTTACTTTCTCGTCGGACGTTTTGTAGAACATTTGGCAAGCGGAAAGCACTTCATTGCGAAGACTTACAAGGCATTTTCAAATAAAACACAATTGAACCATTTGAGCGTAACTGCTTTTGGCGTAACAATGTTTTCCCAAGGCATGCTCCTAAACCGTTGTGCTTCTCCGTCGTTTCACGAAAAGACCCAAATTCCCTAATAATTTCCCAACTATGCTTGAATTGATGTGACTTTGAGTTGAAAATATGCTCTAATTGCACAAGAACACACCATAACTCCACACCGACAAATGGCTTCCTTTAAATCATTACCTACATCTCTCCAATCCATCATTGCCCAACGTCACACCTTGTTCAAGCAAAAAAAAGTGCTCAAAAAAAGGGGGAAAAAAAGAAAAAGCACCCCACACAATTTTGACATCTCTACTTAAGAGCGAAATGTCGGCTAGTTGGGGAATTTATAGAAAAGGACAGGACAGATTTTATCCTTTCCATGCTTGTAAATGCTGAGTATGCAATTATCCTTATAATGGAGGCGTTGTGTCCAAATTGGAGCCATTAAAATGATTTAACTGGGCAAAGATTGGGCCTGGCATTTGTGAGGATGTGTACACACTGGGAGTTAAGGAACGTTTAATCACTGCGTTTTAGAGCCTATTAGGTGGAGAAAAAAGGACCACTGCAAGGCCAGACCAGCTGAGATGCCAAGCTACTCATTAAGTCATAGTTTTATTGCTTTCTGTTTGTTTCATTTCTTTAGAATCTACTGCTAATTAGCTTGTGGGTTTTTTTTTTTTTTTGGTTTTGTTTTTCCCCAAATCATTTTCACACATTTGTCTGGTTGGCTTTTGGCTGCACTTTTACGCCAGATCCATCATTTTCAATCGGCAGCTGAAGAGATTAGCCTTTTTGGCTTTTTTGAAATTCAGATACGCGCTTCCACTGGATGTTAAACAGCCTGCCTGAAGGTTATTACATATTTGTAAACGAGTGTGAACCGTCGCTAGTTGCTATGCTAACACTAGTATAATTCGTGACTTTGTTTCCTGTGGTGGGATTCAGGACTCCATTGCAGTAGGCTTCAGCATGGGCTGCTCTGTGTTGGCACTGCCACCTTATTTAACAGCTGGTGTTTGATGCACACCAAGCAGACCACCCTCCCGAACACCCCCCCTTCCATCCAATCTACTCTACACACACTCTACATAGATGCTTCTCCAACTATAGCCATACATGGTCCTTTCCATAAAAGCTTCATTTTGTGTTTGATCCGTCTTGAAAGACGCCTCTTGAAAAGCAAAGACGTCTTGATGTTAAAGGGGTTGCAGCATCCCTTTTTTTTTTTTTTTTAAATCTCCATCTAGAAGAAAGGGCAATGTCTGCAGTGTCTGCTTTTCTTCTTTTCCGCCCTTTGCTGGGTTTTATCGAGCCGGGCCAAAGCTGCAGAGAGGCAGGCGCCCTGGTGAGAGCTAGTAAAGCATTTATTAGCAGCTTTGCACTGGCATAATATGCTGGCAGCCACAGAGGCACTCATGCTTGGCCTTTAACTTTCTTGTGAAGTTCAGCCATACATGAAAAAAGCGCCTCAGCACACCCTCTAATATATTCTTCATTCATATTGTATCAGAAGAGGAAGAGGTGGCAGAAGGGGGGTGGTGAATAGCCCCCCCAAAAAATGTAAATATAAAGCCTTTGGAGGTCGGTCGGTGGTGTTGTACTATTCCGGTTGTGTGTCACATGAGTCCATTTGCAAATCCCAGCAGAGTTCCTGAACCCGGCATGAGTGAAAAGTCCTGTTTCATTGGGCTTCAGGCTTTGTGCATTAACTGTGTACCATTATAACCTGCTGTAACTCCACAATATGGACAGGAAGAAAGAAGGAAGCTTCACCCCCCCACCCCCACACCCCCCGCCCAAACTTTGGGGTACGAGCTAGCGTATGAGTGCGCATGAGCTAATGTTGAGGGGGGGGAGTGGAAAAAGGAAAAGGATGAGTTCACCCCATCAGAGATTTTCTCATCTAGAAAATTGAGGTCATTTTCAGTTCAGCTGTAATATTTTGTGCGTGCGTTTGGAAATTGCGGGACCTTAGACTCGCTTTTCTGGTTGCACTCCTGGCATTTAGGATGCTGTCGAGGAGACGCACCCTGATTCCGAGCAATGAATCTTTCTTTTGTGTGTGAGTTTCCTCGATTTCTATTTTTTTATTTTTTTTTTGTAGGGGAGACTCTCTTGCATCAAGCCTGCAAAAGGGATCAGGTGGAGAAGGTGCTGCAGATCCTCAGCATGCCCGGAGTAGATGCCAATGTTAAAGGTAGGTCTCCTCCTTTCTCTCCTCCCTTACACCCTTCCCTCATTAGAGAATGAACGATTCTTTCCAGAGAGAGCGAGAGGTATACGCCACAGGTCTAACTTATAAACAATAGAACAGCTGGGAAAAAATGCTGCAACCTTAACATGTTTTTATCTTCGGACTTTTTTAATGCATCTTAGTATTTGGAAAGACGTAATCTCTGTTTTAACCAGGATTCGTTTTTTGTTGTGTTTTTCTCAGCAAAATCAGAACTGTATTGCCACTAATGGAAATGCTCCACTCTAATAAAAACGCCTATACACATATACGCCTGTGTTGAGCTGTTTTATGATTTGATCAGTAGCTTCTGGTTCCACAAAGTCAACTGACTGTATAAGACTGTATAAGACTGTAGAAAGAACATTACTCAATCGCACACACTCTGGTACTCATGGTAGTTCCCTTTCTCTCTCTCTCTCTCTCTCTATCTCTCTCTCTCTCTCTCTCTCTCTCTCTCTCTCTCTCTCTCTCTCTCTCTCTCCAGTGTTTTTTATTGATTTAAGATTTTATAATATTATAATACTTATAATCACACCCTTGATAGCACCCAAATGAGGATGGGTTCCCCTTTTGAGTCTGGTTCCTCTCAAGGTTTCTTTATTCTTCTAGGGAGGTTTTCCTTGCAACAGTCACCCCAGGATGCTCATCGGGGATAAATACACATAGTTCTGTATAGCTGCTTTAAGACAATGTCCATTGTGACAAACGCTATAAAAATAAACTTGAATTTGAACACCCGCTCATTAATGCAGTTATCCAATCAGCCAGTTGTGTGTGGCGTAAAATCTTGCAGGTAGAGGAAGTGCAAAAAACAAAAGAGAAATGGGTTCATGCTGACCACATGTGATTGGAATAATCATTTACATTTATGGCGTTTGGCAGACGTGCCTACCTGGAGCGACATTTACCTCATTCATGCAACTGAGCAGCTAAAGGGTTTAGGGGCCATGCGCTGGGGCCCGGTTGTGGAAGCTTGGTGTGGCTGGGATTTGAACTCTCAACCTTCAGAAAAAAAAAAGCCTTAACCAATAAGCTACCACGTTCTTATGAGAAAATGACATTTCACAGAGCAGAAAAGCGTCTCGGAATGCAATCGTTGAAGGTTGTCAGGTTACAAGAGCATTTCAGGATTCTGAGGCTCCATAGAAAAAATTATAATAATAACAATTGAGTGGTAATTATGAAAAAAAAAATCAAGACAAAAATACAACAAACAGCTGTTGAACAAATGAGCTTTAAGACATGAACATTGGAAGATCATATAGCGCTGTTGCTCAATAGGTCAGGTCTGTTTCTGTAAAAAATATATGAATTATTTGATATACAGTGTGAATAGATTTTTTTCCCCTCAGTGCTCCTGTTGATCAATACTATAGATTGTTCTTAGACTGTACAGTAGGTTGATCTTATTCCGCCTTCGCTAATCAATTAAGTTCAAGCTGATCATTTGCTGAGGTTAAATCCACACCCCCCCACCCCCCCTACTCCCAATCAGCGCCACAATCTTAACTACAAACCTAAAAATAGTTGAATTAATTGTTATAATTGTAATAAAAGTGTTGCTGGTGAACGTGGAGGGAGTTGTTTTTATTGCCAATCCTAAAATAATCCAGAACACCTGTGTAGACCATGCAGGTTGGACTCCCCTACATGAAGCATGTAACCATGGCAGCGGAGATTGTGTGAGGGCTCTACTGCAGCACTGCCCCGACCTGCAGCTGGACAGCCAGGTGGGAGGAGTGAGTCCGCTGCATGATGCCCTGCATAACCAACACACGCATATCGCCAAGATGCTTCTGCGCCATGCCGGTTAGCGCACACACACACACACACGCACACACACATTCAAACCCTATTGCTTTTTTTTTTTCATCACATAAATGCTGCCTTACTGATCTCTAAAACATATTTGTATCATATTATATACCAATTAGCCTGAAAATCAGAAAATAATGTATTTATAAATAAAATGAATAACAAAAATGTAAAGACCACATGCACAGGGACAAACAATTGGGGACACCTGACTATAAGCTTGTACTTTTTGAACATCCCACTAAACATTCAATTCCCATTTGCTGTTATAATAACCTCCATTCTTCTGGGAAGATGTTCCACTAGATTTTGGAGTGTGTTTGTGGAGATTTGTGCCTCATTCAGCCACAAGAGTGTTAGTAAAGTCAAGTACTTTGTATGTGTGGTTTAGGAAGCCTGGGGGTGCAGTTATCCCAAAGGTATAGGTACAGGGTTGAGGTCAGAGCGCTATAGGAGGCCACTCGAGATGACTCCAACCCCTGTGATTCATATCTTCACTGAGCTGGCTTTGTGCACTAGGGCATTGTCATGCTGGAACAGGTTTGGGTCTCCTAGTTTAAATATAAATGTAATGCATTAACTGCATTCTATATGATTTTGTGTCTCCTACTATGTGGTAACAGTGTGTGGAAGAACTACAAATGGCTGGAAATGGCAGGGGTTTGTATACTTTTGTCCAGAGTATGCATCTCTGCCGGGGTTAAATAAAAATGAGCTTAACATTATGACCAGTGAAGTGAATAACACTGATTATTATCTCTTCATCATGGCACCTGTTAGTAGGGATGTGAGTGAGTTTGACAAATTGTGGCGTCTAGACGAGTGGGTCAGAACATCTCTAAAACTGCAGCCCTTGTGGGATGTTCCCAGTCTGCAGTGGTCAGTGTCTATCAAAAGTGCTCCAAGGTAGAAACAGGTACTTCTGCCACATCGAAGATCATTTATCTTGGTGTTGATATCATATCGTCGTATCTCCTTGCCATAGTGCACAACGCTTACTCGTGCAAATCTAGCACACACACTCGCGCACACATTCAAATACACCCTTTAGATCCAAAGCTTTTCTAAGACTGTTGAATTTCAGAAGCGCTCCCTCGTATTCCCAAGTGTACACTTTCATATGCTAACTGCCCAATCTCTTTCCTCTTCTATGAGCATTATATATGTGAGCTATTCTCTGTACATAGGCATATTAGAATATTATTTGATTTTACTGTGACTCAGTATTTCAGTGCGCACGTTCCTGCTGGAACTCCTATGAGAATCGCGGCAGCGCTTATTGATACTGGAAGATGGAGGCGTCTTTTCATGTAGCACAGAGAGTCAGGATGAGGAGGAGGGGAAAGTGTGTCATCTCTGCTTTAGTGAAGGATGCCAGTGAATACACATTTTTACTTCTTTTTTCTTTTTTCTTTTTTGCCACTGCGCTTAAGTGCATTACAGGTAATGCAGGTAATGGATCAGTGTGTGGACTAATGCTTATTGCATAATATAATAAATGAGACAAGGACGTCTAAATCCAGACCTGCTTTATTCGAGTACTACCTCACATCTTTCCTTTTCATTCATTTCAGCTTGCTTGTAAAATTTGTTTAAAGTTGGCATAATTTTTAAAGCTTTAAAAAAAAAAAACTATATTTTATAGCATGTGCACACACATATGAGACACCTGATTTTCTAGCCATATGTACTGTTTTTTTTCCCCCAAAATTGTTACCACTATATTACCACAATTGTATTGCATGTACAGAATGACAATACCCCTGTGCACAAACCCAGCTTCATGAAGGTCTGCTTTACATGGGTTGCAGTTGAAGATCTTGAGTGGCCTGCTATAGAGCTTTCATCTCAACCATACTGAATGCCTATAGGATAATTTGGAATGCTGGCTGCACCCCAGGCCTCCACACCTCACCTATATTAGTACCTGCTTTTTACCCGCTTTTACCTGAACATCCTTGTGGTTGATGAACACAGATGTGCACATTTCAAAATCTGGTGGAACCTCTTTCAAGAAGAGTGGTAGTTATTGATACACATACGTAAGTAAATATCAGTATCAATATCTTTCTTTTCTTTCTTTCTTTCTTTCTTTGACAATAATAAAGTTCAGCATGTAATTTTTCTTCAGGGCTAAAAACATTAATTTTAGTTTTTGGCAGCTTTAGCAGTATGTTAGAAGTTTTGCACTCAAGTAGCAACACACACTGGGTTTAGCTACCAAAGGAGGACATACAACTTTAAAAACCATGTTTTTGGGTTATTTCAAATGTAGTTTTGGGGTGTGTGTCCAGTTATTTAGACATCATAAAGCAGCGACATTTCAAAAGCAACAAACCGTATGTGACGTGTAAAGACACTGTCGGATGGCTAGAAGACTGTTAAAGGATGAGGCCGGGGGGAGAAAAGGATAAAGCACGCTCTTGTCTTTCCCACACGCCCCGACACCGCTCGCCGCTCTCCTCCGCTCCGACTAATTATAGTTAATTTGATTCCGCTCTCCCATTAACACATGTACATATTCTGGCCTCAAAAAGTAAATTAGATTGGGATTGTTTGGTCCCGGTGAGAGTGTTTTTTTTTTTTTTTTTTTTTTTTTTTTTTTTTTCTCTCCTCTCTCTCTCTCTCTCTCTCTCTCTCTCTCTCTCTCTCTCTCTCTCTCTCTCTCTCTCTCTCTCTCTCTCTCTCTCTCTCTCTCTCTCTCCTTCTCTTCCTCCCTTCCGAGTTGGCAGAGATTGGCCCAATAGAAGCGAGTGAAAAGAGGTCAGAGGAGGATGTTTGGGAAAATTAGAAGTGTGATGTGTCTGGGAAGCATACAGCTACTTGAGTACCCATGACACGTGCATACATAAGCATACTGAGCTTGACTTTGTGCTGCTTGTCATTCTGCTGCAGGACATTGCTGTAGAAATGCAGCGTTGGCTGGAGCTTATTTTAGAGCATCCAAACAGAGCTTTCAAATCCGAAAGCTAATTTAGTGGTTGTGTATGGATGTTGATTTGCACACCGATCTGTTTTATTGGACCGTTGTTGTATTTTCTCACATAGCCATATTAGCTGTATAGCAGTGCTGGTGCATTTGTTGCGTGGTCGTTAATGGTGGTGTGTGCTAATGCAGTAGGAGCTGCGCAGCTAGCTAGCACTGTGTAGATTTTTACTGTCCACATTCTGAATGTGTTCAGCGTACTCGGTACCAGGGGCACAAGGTGAATTTTTCAACAAAAGAAGCAGCTAGACCGTCGTTTTATCGCTTCAGGCCTTGTTTTTCTTTTCTTTTTAATCCCCCTCCCCCACCTGCCTTCTTGATGCTGGCTCTCATCCATGAAGTTGTGCTTTCTGCAAATTGCTAACATCGAGAAGCATTATTAAGCGACTGATGGGAACACATTAAATCACATTTGACCAGTTTGCGAAACCTTTATAGGCAATTTTAATTAGATTTGAAACCATGTACAAATGTGGCTTAGGTTTTTATTAGAGAAAAAAAATCTCATTGTGTGTTTTGTTTTTAATTTCAATTTGAGCTGCTTTTTTAAAACAAAAAAATGTGTCTATTATTCCAGACGTGTGTATGAAAAGCCCATCCCTCACTCCCCCCCCCCCCCCCCCCGAAATGTTCTGTCAGCACTACATGTGTGTTTGATCATAACCTCCATGCTGTGTTTTATCACTCTTTCCCTCAGTCGTCCTTAGCAATGCAGGCAGGCAGCACACTTTCACCTTGCTCGTGCCGCTAGTTGCTTTCATCTAGGCCAAGCAGGTCAACCGTTCCAGCGCTCCAAACACAGCTTTCTCAATTGCAGCATCCACCCCATGAAATAATCATTCCTGCTGGAGGACACGGACTCAGCTACAGGTTCAGCCCCACTTTCTAACCCTAGGACTCTGGCAGGCTGTGACTGAGGATGCCCTTGCACTTATTTTGCCCAGGACACACACACACACACACACGCACACACAAACACACACACACAGAGCACAACCAGCTGTCTTCTTTTTAAGACTTGGTTTAGAATTTTCCACAATGAAACTTCTTCCTGATTGGAATGGAGTGCGACGCGCCAACCACAGCAGCTTAGACCAAACAGCGGTGGTGGTTGCCAGCAGTAGGAGAGGCCTGTGAAAGAGCCTTCATGCGGCCGCTATGACTCTCGCATCTTAATGGAGATGCAGCGGCTGTGAATGCAGGTTTGAATAGGAGACGGCTGGCATGGCTCAGGCTGCTGTGGGTTTAGGGCCAGCTTTCGAACAGACTGCGGGGGTCCTTGTGAAAGCAGGGCAGCAAGCAGTACGGTTTGATTAAGGGAAAAGCCCGAGCTCACGTCAGCAATGAGAAACGATCGTTAAACAGTCGAGATGTGATGGATTCGTGTTTTGCAAGTTTGATATCCATTGATATAATAGTGGTCTGCGATTCATTCTACAACTAATAGGGTTTTTGTTTTCCTGCAGTTATGGAAATATTTGTATGTGTAGGATGTGATCAATCCAGTTATAAATTTGATATGAAAGAATATTACATTTCCTGTATCTCAGTAGGTTATTGCCTAAGGGTCCAATAGGGGCAGCTTGGTAATGCTGGGATTAGGACTCACAACCTATCAATCAGCAGTTTAATCTAAACACTGAAAAAAGTGTAAAAGCTACTATCAATTTCCAAATACTTGCCTTAATATTACTGCCATTACAGCCAGGAAAAGGGCAAGCCAGACAATAATACAGTGATACACTGATAATAATACAAATCACTGATTAAGTTATACAAATTTGACTATAATCTTCATGGATGATAACGTAATTGTACTTTCAAGTGTGTATGTAGAAGTCATTTTTTCTTACTAGAATTAACTTGTCCTGCCATCATGCTTTTTCTACTGCAGTAAGTTAACAAAAATCAACTAAATCAAATGCCAATTACAAATTCACTAGAATAAAACTGTCACAAAATCTTTTGGATGGAAACCAGTCGCTCGTCAGGAGGAACAAATCTTGTATTTGTAATTATAAGAGAGTTTAAAACCAGTCCAGTTGCATGTACTTTGACCAATAAGTAGGACCCATTCAGCAGTTATGTGACAAATGTTGCTTATGAGGCATTTTGTTAAACAGTTGATAAAAGAGACTGGCGGTTAATGACCTTGCTCAAGGATCTAACAGTGCCTCTCGGCCGGTCCTGGTATTTGAACTCACAATTACAGATACCTTTACCACTGCTAATGTGGAACCATCTTTAGATTTTGTGTTTGCCGGGCCAGGTTTTTCCATCGTGCAGATTTTAGTCAAATAGAAAAATCCAATTAAAAAGACTCACAAGGTTCACTTCTGGTTACTGAGATTAAGGATAAGTTAAGTTTGGTTTCGCATTAATCAGGTGCAATATTATATATATTTATATAATTCATAATTGTATTTATTATTATATAAATATGTATTATTTCACCTGATTATATTATTTCACATATACAAATAATGTGTGTGTGTGTGTGTGTGTGTGTGTGTGTGTGTGTGTGTGTGTGTGTGTGTGTGTGTGTGTGTGTGTGTGTGTGTGAATCTGTAATATGTGCCAAAAAACTTGGATTATGCTGGTGTTCTTTCTGTATGCATCTGGGTTGTTTTCATGGTCAGGAAAACATGACTGTGCACACGTGTGTGTGTGTGTGTGTGTGTGTGTGTGTGTGTGTGTGTGTGTGTGTGTGTGTGTGTGTGTGTGTGTGTGTGTGTGTTCACTCACATATTATGAACATGATGCTCTCTGTGTGGATATGACACTCTGCTGCTAGTAGTTCATGTTCTGATCGTCTGTGCCAGATTACTGTTCTGCCTTTTACCTTGTTACAATCTGCAACAGTACATCCAGATTGTGGAGAGATGACGTCTGACTGTCTCATTCTCACAGTCATGTACGCTCTCTGCATACACACACATGCACAGCACACTCACACACACTCTTGTTCTTGCCTCCCCTCCTCCCCATGCTTACTCTGCTTTATTTCTAGTCTTTGCCTGCCCTCTAAAGGCCAAAAGGCTGCTTACTGGTTGTGTGTGTGTGTGTGTGTGTGTGTGTGTGTGTGTGTGTGTGTGTGTGTGTGTGTGTGTGTGTGTGTGTGTGTGTGTGTGTGTGTGTGTGTGTGTGTTTGCTTGCAAGTTCCTCAAGTGGCAAAAAGCGCAAACATTGAATTGCCACGAATTGTTCTGCTCCTGTACCACTCTGTATGTGTGTATGAGAAAAGCGAATGGCATACGGAGCCTAATTACAGACATTCACTTCTAATCCTCCAGGTGTTTTATTTATCTGCCAAGTACAGTTTTTTTTTGCCACAGTAAGCCAATACCTGGGCTCACTTCAATCACTCTCCATGATGCATGAGCCAATATCTTAGGAAATCCAGGCCAATCGTGTGGATGTGTGCACATGTGTGCACTGACAGATGTGGATTTCATGGGCCATTGTGAAGAATAGGCAGCAGCTCATACCATTGTCCTGGGGGAGGGAGACCTGCACGTAGCTTGCATTTATCAGTGACTGTGTGTGTGTGAGAGAGCCTGTTTTAAGGAAAGGTGCATGGCACGGTTAGCTTTTGTCACATTCCTGGTTTCGGGCCTGTCAGACGCTTTGACATGGCGGCGGTAGGGAGCAGCTCTCTCTCTGAGCCAGGGTTTGATACAGGACACCATGGGAAAGTAAACAGAATCAAGTATTGTGTCATCCTCGTTTTAAACGCGACACTTATCTGGTAGCGAACGAGAAAAGCTTTAATGCATTTTTCTTCCCTCATATTCATACAGCGTTTTCAAGTATGCAGATTTTAATTACTTTCCTAAATGCTCAATGTCAGTTCTTTTTATCTCCCACTTTACAGTAAATAAGGCTTCGGCACAGGCCTCGTTCACTGCAACCACTCATGCAGTGCGGTCTGAGTGTTTTGCTGGAGGAATTATGTCTGTTTTTTGGTTTGTGTCCTTGAATTGCTATTTGGCTGGAAATAGTGCTAATAAGGAAAATAGTGCTCTTTTTGAGAAGCAGATGATTTTTTTTGTTAAGAATTTAAAAAATGTTTGGGAAATGGATTATAACAACATTTATTTATAGAGAACTTGTTCGAAGGAATTTGCTGGTTAAAGGGAAAAAACATTCTAGAGAAGCTTATTGAGTCAGGCTGAATGGTCGGATTGATATATTTTTATATATATATAGTTATTTATTTATTCAAATGCCACTTCTTTCTGCTCCTGAAAGAATTCTATTCAGTCCTGCCCACTTCCACCTTTTTTTTTTTTTTTTGTACCTGAACAACATGTTTTCTAGTGAACTCTCTGCTAATTCACTAAATATCACCGTATGTTGTTCAGCACACTCCCATGCTCGTGATGTGGCTTGTCTTTGTATCTATCTGATATCCTGCTTAAAATTTATATATATATATATATATATATATATATATATATATATATATATATATATATATATATATATATATATAAATACAATAATCAATCTGAAGTACGCAAACTCTGCCATTTAGTGGTTCTAAATATCCCGTAGTTTTGATATACTGTATAAAGTTTTTTGTTCCCCCCATGATCCTTTAGAAGGCTTGTAACTGTGCACAACTAACACAGTAGTCAATGTGGCAGGAAAACTAGTTTGTGGATTATAATACGGAATAAATGAATCAAAACTTGTGCAGTAGCTAATTTTCAGGCTCCTTTTTAAGTAGCGTCAAGTTGCAAAATTTTTATTTATAATGTTGCTAAGAAAAGTAGTCTACCACGTTTAAGGTCTACCATAATATCCAGAGAAAAGTGGGGTTTTTTTTTGTTTGTTTGTTTTTTTCTTTTACAGATATGCCACCATTTTCTTTTCATTAAACCTCCAAACTTGGCTGCAGGGAGTTTGGATAACTTTGTAAGTTTGACCCTAATATGTGCTGCAATCAAAAGTTTTATAGCTTTATTCAGCATAAATCTTTTACTTCTCAACAAGCAAAAATGTTCAATACTTGTTCATTACATGTTCTGAAGATTGACTCTGCTGCTTATTAAATGATTGGATTGCAGTAGCAAAAACAAACAAACGAACAAACACTGCACATGGCTGTTTAGCCAAGTTTTGCATCTGTGCATGCTTTGCATCTGGGGCAATGACCTAACCTTCAAAAGAAGCAAAACACATGCTCTTCACAAAACACAAAGATGCAAAGTGCATGTTCTTCTTCTTCAGTCATCCTGAACTGACTTTGTAAATTGTTACTTTGCAGTCAATTGAGATGTTTTACAAACCAGTTGGTTCTGTAAAAACCTGCAGTGTAAATATTTGGAACTCTCTTTTAGTCTTCTTAGGGAGGGGTTTCCTTTTTAAATAAATGTAAAAAAAAATCATCTGGTTTTAGATCCACTATAATAAACAAACATTTGTGGAAACCTAACCATTAGATTTGTATGCGTTTTTGGACATCCCATTCCATATTCAGTCTCCATTTGCAGTTATAAAAGATGTTAAAAGATGTTCCACTAGATTTTGGAGTGTGGTTGTGGAGATTTGTGAATAATCAGCCACACAAGAGTGTTGTTAAAATCAGTTGGTAAAGTCAGATGTAGGTGAGGTGAGGAGGCCTGGGGGTGCATTCAGCATTCCAATTCATCCCAAAGGTGTTCAGTAGGCTTGAGGTCAAAGCTTTATAGCAGGTCCCTCACGATCTTCCTCCCCAAAGCTTATAATCCTGGAGCTGGCCTTGTGCACAGGTGTATTGTCATGCTGGAACAGGTTTGAGTCTCCTAGCTCTCCTGGGGAAAATGCATCCAAAGACATTTTATACATAAGTTTGTGGTAACATTTTAAAGACGGACCCCATATTCCTGAATAGTCGGGTGCCACAATAATTTTTACAAAGAGTGTATTTGCTTTGACGAATAGAGTAGTGACCTCATTATATTATTATGCCTGAAGACGATTGGAAGATTTGGGGCCATTTGTTGTGCCACACAATGAGGAGCAAACCCTCGCACTTCCTCATGCTACCTCATCCACATCTTATCATTTGAAGCCATAGTGTAAGCATATCCCATAACCAAAAGTGTCTCAAAATCCTTATATCTTTTTTTTCCCCTTGATGCATTGTAACCATGGTTACACTGATCGAAAAAATGTGAGAAAAGTAAATATAAGAGGGAAGCAGTTTCCAGCATTCATCTAGCAACTTGTTCACACACTAGTGTCAGCAAACTAAAGCATATTTACCTGGGTTAATTATAGAAAATGAGATTTTGCTCCCATTCTGCTCTCCTTCTTAGGATCCCAGTTAGTCTGGAGTTTTATAACTAATGACTGGGGGCACACAACTCTCGGGTTGAATAATTGGATTAGTTAAAATGCAAAGCCAAATCCTGCTACTTCATATCAGTCTTTCTTTTTTTTTTTTTCTTCCATATTGTTTTTTTTTTTTTTTAGACAGTCTTCTCTAAAATATTTTTATTTATGAATTCGGTGAATAGTTAAAGCTTGTACCTCGCTACTTGATATCAGTTATTCTCACTCAACTGTGTGTTACTGAACTCTTTCTTATTTTACACATCCATGTCTTCAGCACCACATATATTAAATGATTAATTTATTATAGCTACGTAAATGTTTACATGCTGTTTATTTTGCACATCTATTTGACTGCTGCTATTGCTGTTTTGCACAACCATCTGTGTTTACATTTTGTGTTTATTTACAAGTACACTCCTGTATACAGTCCTTTTTTGCACATTGTACTGTATAAAAAACAGTAGGTTTAGTGGCCGTGCTGTTTGGTGTATTTGTCCAACGCTGTCTTGTGTTGTCTTTTTGCACCAGGTTGCACACGATGCACTTTATGTGGCGAGGACAACTTACTTTAGTCCTTAGCTCTGTGTTCTGTTATGTAGCTCTGTGTGGTGTGATGTAGCACCAGGGTTCTGAAGGAACGTTGTCTCATTTCACTGTGTAGTGCGTCAGCTATATATGGTTGAAATGAAGGCCGAAGCTTCTCGATTTGACTAATTTGTATATCTAATGCAAACACATCTGTTTAAAATGCTAATTCTTAGCAGGCTAACATCAGAATGCAGAAAATGCTTACTACTAAGGCATTCAGATATTATTATATTCAGAGATTCTTCAGCCCATTTTTCTAAAAGACGCTTTTTGATATAACCGTAAAAACGCTTAAAAAGTAATATATTGTTTTTGTTTTTTTTTTCTCCAGATTTTCTTTCTCCATTCTCTACCTCAGTAGAGCTTTGCTAATTGCGCAGGCACTCCGAATCTGACGGTGTATGGAGATGACCTGTCGCCCCGCACGTCGCCCGTGACCTCGAACACACACATCTCCCATTACGCCTGCACTTTGCAAGTAATCAATTGTGGAGGAGAAATAATAGAGATGTTTGTTTACCAGGTCTCTAGATCCTCACCTGGCACAGACTAAAAACCTAGTCTTTTTTTCCCCCCTCACATGCACAAAACATATCATATTGGCTTTTGACAGCAGCAATTCTTGGAAACATCAACATTTTCACTTGCCAGATTGTCAGAGTGCTGCTGCCACGTTCACAAATGGGTTTAGAAGTTAAGAGGCTTCAAGTATATTTTTCTTTAGAAAAACAGCGAGTGGAAGCAGAGAAAAAGGCGACACTTGACGTCAAGCCTTACTTTGTGCTCAAATACGGGTTTGAAAGAGAAAGTAATTAATAGTAGTTCGATAGAAGGATCTACACGGCAAACAAGAACACAAGTAAATATATATAAGGATATTTTTTGACATTCGTTCCAAAGGCAAAAGTAACTAGTGAAGTTAATGTCCATGTGTACATTTATTTATTTTTATCAAAATGTCTTTTAGTTCAAATGAAATCATTTCAGCAGTGTCCAAACCTTTGACTTCTAGTGTAGTCAGAGATGTGAAACAATGTCCAAGCTGTTTACCATCAACTCGAACCGTTTCTATTGGGTCCTGAAGTCATGAAACATTCTTTAATGCTTACTTGTACTTGAATCAGGAACCTACAGTAAAAGACTGTGGAATCATAATTTGTATGAGAGCTGACCACTAATTTTAGCAGATCGAAATGCTGAAATATGATTAACGTAATCTAGTTTGTAGAAGTTTTCTACTTAGATTTCTCCTTGCACTTAATCTTCTCACCCTTAAATAAAAAAAAAGCTTATCTGACCCATGCGGTGAAATTCTGTTCATCAGTGAGGTTTTATATGAAGTGGCAGACATGCAGTGTGTGAAACGACACAGCAGCAAACTGCACGATTAGGTCAATGTCGGTGTGTGACTTGATCAGACTAGTCATCATTTCATTGTCGCAACTAGTTTTTCCATGGAGTGTGAAGCACTAGCCCAGAGGAACAAGTGGCAGGCAGATCATTTTGCATGCATGTGTATGTGTACGCGTTTCACGCTCTGTCCCCTGGCTGAACCCGGCTCTGTTTTTCAGTTATGACCTTTAAACAATTAAAATAATTCATATTTAACTTGCAGCCTAACTGACACATTGTCAGAAGGAATCAACACACCTTTTGGATCAGAGTTGTTGAACCAGGATGATGTTTACTAGAATGTTCAGGTAACAACCAGGTACAACAAGGAAGTGCTGACTTCTTGGAATGGTACTTACAGGGTTTTTATCCAGTTATTGGTCCAGTGACAATGGAGAACTATTAGCCAGATGTTTGGGAGGTGGAAAGTTGCTGCAGTAGTGGTGACACGATGATGAATTTGTGCTGTTGTATTATGTGGTTCTCAAGCAGTAGCATGTTGTTCTAACCATGGTACCAAGAGTAGCCTCTGTAACATTGGTTACTTTTTAATTGAAATCTAAAAAAAAATCTACACACACATGTATATGTATATACTATATGTATATATAAGAATGTAATATAATATAATATATTGTCTCATATTTTCTACACCTTCATTATTTACCAGTTTGGTCTTTTCAGATTGTTGCACGTGTCACACTGAGGTGATCTTTTGATGGATAACAGACTTTTCCACAATGTTTTTCTCCATGTTAAATTATATGATCAGAATCTTCCAAGAACAGATCTGTGATTGATGACATGAGGCGAATGTAGTGATTTTCTTCAATCACCAGGCTTGTGCAGAAAACGGGGTTGCGTAAGAAGAAACATTTTTCAAAGCAAGCTTTGTAAACTAAAGTAACATTTTCTTTCTGTCTATTATTAATATATTTTGTTTCACCAATGACTACTTTATTTTTTAGCTGTTTTTGAGTTCTGTGCTGTTCTCCTTTGGAGGCTTTTAGTGTTGGAGCAATGATTATGAGGTAGGAGCTCAGTGGTTAAGGCTCTGAGTTGCTGATCAGAAGGTTGTGGGTTCAAGCCCTGGGATCACCCAGCTGACACTCTTGGGGCCCCACCAGCAAGACCCTTAACCCTCTGTTCCAGGGGCACTGTATCATGGTTGTCCACAGCTTCCTAACATGCGAAGAATTACAGTTTGCTGTAAACAAGTTCCTTTCTTACTTACTTTCTTTCCTTTTCTTTTCCCTTTTATTGTGTGGAAAAATGGGTAAAGATGTTAAATGTTAAAACTAGGAAATAATAGCAAGCAATTTATAAACTTGGTCATTTATATACATTTGGTCTGTTGTGTGGTCAAAAAAATCAGTATATAAGTAGTTCTGGATTTTACTTGGTATTTGGTAAGTCTTTTAACTCAGAAATGTCTGATTTGTCCAGAAAAAAAAGGGGAAAAAACACTACTTGCCAAATAGCTTTGGTCATATGAGTGTCCTTTTGCTTCAGGTGTAGCCCATAAAATGGGCGTAAGGACCAGGCAAATCAAGCAGAAAATTGGCAGAATTGGAAGAACATTGTCTCTCAAAATGTCTGTTTCTGAAGGTTAAAATGAAAAATAAAATATTTTCATCTGCTCTTTCAAAGTGGTACTGTAGATGAGTAATTTCCATGGGGCCCTAACCTTTTCATTTGTTATGTAGGTTCTGTGCTGTTGCAAGTGTATGATGATTGTGGAAAGACACCTTTGGACCTGGTCTCCTGTGCGGCGATGCGTGACGAGTTTATAAGATGTGCTAAAGAAGGAGACGCAACTCTGGCAATCCAGAGATCTGAGGTGAGAGACATGGCATTTGTGGAGACCTGCTCGTGTCTCCTCAGCAGCCTCCTTCTCACCTATTTAGCGGAGCAGTACATCCCCTCATATGAAACTGCAGAGTCAGTGCTGGAGCTCAGTCCCTCTACAGCACAGACACTGCTCCGCCTGAACTCAGAGACACTAAGCACACACTTGGGAAACTCCAAAATAGGGGCTCTGGCCCATGACCTGAGGACTCTGATGAGTATGGAACAGTATGTGCTGCAGCTGAGTCCTGCACTGACACACTGCCAGGGGACACACACCAGTCTGCTCATCCAGCTGCTGAAGGACCTGCAGGCTGAAGGCACGACTCTGCTCAATGGCCAGACTAGACAGTGACTAGAATCTAGTTATTATTATTACTATTATTATTACATTTCATACATAATCTGTTTAAGCTAATTTATAGTTTTTCACTTTGACCTTGAATGTTTTATAACATTTTTTATTGAAGAAAAAAACCAACACTTTTTGCACTTTTGCTATATGGGAAATGTGATGCTGTTAATTAAAGTTAAAAAGTTAATATTTATAAAGTGTAAAAATCTAAAAATAAATGTTGAGATTTCACTCTATCGTGTATCCAGCTGCTTTTTCTCAGTGAAATTACCCTTTAATAAATGGGGATTAGAATAAAAAAAAAGAGACCTTATTCAAGATTTCCAGAATTCCAAAAAACATACATTAATTAAAAACTACAATAATGCATATTAAAATACAAATAATGTATATACCGATTCACCAAGTCTCCAATCAGCACCAAAATCCGAACATAGCATAAGTTCTTTTCGGTGTCCTGATGATTTACAGAATTTAAAACACCATAATTACTTTAAAACATTTACAAGAATATTTTGTCTTCATGCTCTATATTGAATATGGTTTCACTAATAAACATACATTTACATGAAGCATCTATATTTGTCCATGCCCATGATGATTAGTATAAATAACTTGAAAAGTATTAATTTAAGGTACATTTAGAACAGATACAAATGTGCAATTAAGTTGCGATTAATCTCGAGTTAACTCGTGACCATCGTGCGATCAATCACGATTATTATAATCAATTGACAGCCCTAATTTTTTTACATATATAGAAAACAATTTTTTATTGATATACAAGCTCTTTATAAAGCTAATTACTTTTAAGTCACTGTTTGAACTACACTTGCATAACTAGCTTTCTATTTAACCCTCCAGTCAGATGCCTGGTTGACCTGCGTCATAAAGTCATTGATCGAATTGCTTTAGGGAGTTCCAAGATGGCTGCCACACACACTGCTGAGGTCAAAGAGTTCTGAAAAAGTCTATAACAATGCCCAGTTATCAGCAAAGCCGACTTTTTTTAGTAGTTATGCCTCTAGGTGAAGCCCTGTGGCATATCACAGTAAAAGTGGGCATCTAGCTCACTTGAAGGCCATGGTGGTGATGTCTATTACCTAGTGGGCCAGATAAAGGAAGCCTATTTTGTCTTTCTTTGTACCAACCAATCTTAGATATCAATCAGTTACCCATAAAGGGGTCAACTTCTACAGAGCGAATGTTCTCCCTCTCGTCTCCCAGCTGTAAAATAGCTGATGTAATGCCAGTGCATCACACTAGAATGTCGGTACACACCTGGACCCAGTCTTTCATCTGGCGAGACCAGCAGCAACATGACAGACATGAACCGTGGGCATGTAGGCCACACCACCCTACACGTCACGGCAGGGAGCTTGGACATGGTTGAGCTGGCTGTCCAAATCCTTCTATAAAGCTCAATAAAATCATTGTGCTGAGGCCCAGTGAATTCAGTGATGTGTAAAGTTTGGGGGAAAAAAACGAAATTACTTCTTGAAGGTATTGAGGTATGTTTTCGCTTTCATGAGAACGTGTCCGGGTTTACAGACCGCCTCTAGTGATATGGAGGTGAAATAAAAATATTTCGCTTGAGCATTGTTATATTTCTGTTATGCTTTTATAGTATAAGTGGTATAAGCACTTTAAGGTATGGCACCTCACATTTATGTACAAGATGGTATTAAAAAGTTTAGAAACTAGTTGTCTACACGCACAGTCACAGGGAGCCCCAACCTCCATAAGCCATTATCCTGTGATAAGCTGTGCAGCTGGTGCTATACTGACCATGTGCATTACCACGGCGGTGATTTCATCATGGACAGCAAGTTAGAACAAAGAGGAAATGTGATTCTGCGTGAAACTGGGCAAATCTGCCACAGAGAGGTTTGACGTGATTCGGCAAGTTACGACGATGCTGCAATGAGTCGTTCAAGGCGTTTTGAGTGGCACACGTGCTTCGAGAGTGGAAGAACATCACTAGAAGACAAGATATCAAGAAGACCTTTAATGAGCTCAACCACCGAAAAATGTCAAAACTATTCAGCAACTTGTGCGTGATTCACGTTCACGTCGGAGACCATTCCACGACATTGCCATTGTCGGTGTGTCATACGGAACGGTCCTCACGTGTGTTCTGAGCATGCGCCATGTTGCTGCTGAGTTCGTCCCCAGGATGCTGATCCAGAAGCAGAAGAAACACCACATTGAGGTCTGCAAAGATCTCGGTAAGCTCATCGTGAATGACCCAATGACCCGTCCTTCATGTCCAAGATCATTACCAGTGACAAAGCTTGGGTGAAGAGGTATGACCCTGAAATGAAGCAACAGTCTTCACAGTGGAAGATCCTGTCATCTCCATGAATAAAAAAAGGGCGAGGCAGGTCCACAGCTCCACCAAGTGCATGCTCATCGATCGTCTATGTCCACTGTATTGAAAATTCCTCTCCAATTCCTCTTCACACCTTTACTAAAATCAGTTTGATGACTTTGACCTGTACAATCTCCATCTGCACATATTTCTACAGGTCTGCAGATGTGTGTAAACTTTTAGTTTGCCCCACAGCACCTCATTCTGTGTGGTAGGCTATGTGCTGTCTGATGCTTAATAGACCTCACAGAGGTTTAGTCTTATCCCCTCATATCATGGTGGACAGAGATGGATCAGGCTCATCTGGGTGCCAGGTGAGTTCCAGGGTTCAGCCCCTTTCACTCCATTGATCCCATTACACCCCTTTGGGTCAAGAAAAAAGACCAGATCTCTATGAAGTATAGCCCTTTTTTTTCTGGAGGCTGGCCTTCATTGTATGTTCCAGAGGTGACGAGAGATAGGTACGTCGGGACGGAACAAGGCAGGATTAGAGCTAAACCCGAGACGTGCAAAGACAGTCTGCACCTGACAGCGCAAGAGCGATGGTAGGTCTCATTAATAACAAACCGGAGTGTTCTTGCCCCTCTTTTCCTGTGTAGCGGTAATTATTAGCGTCTGGCTGTGCAGTTATTTGTAGCGAGGTGCAGCGTGCGATGTTCTGTGCTCATATTGAATAACAGCAGGGATCAGACAGCGGAGGAACGGCCAGACTAATAAATGAATAGGGTAGGGGAGCATGGTGGCTCAGAGCACAGGAGAGGCCCCTCTGGCCCCTTCCCATGAAACGAGTAGCCCCTCGATCACTCGGTGAGTGGGTGATGTGTACATGTTCGCATCAAAGCCGGGGTTTCTTTGGTAGGAAGCAGAGGCCCAGCTGGAGTCGGGCGCACACACTGCAACGCCGGCAGGACGATTAATGGAGGCTGAAGGAATCAGAGATGACCGATTAGACACACATTTTTGCATCAGGAAAAACGCCTTGCACACACCTGTATTTTATTCCACAGCAGACCCACCACAAAGACTCCGAGAATAGCACTACACCTTGTACCCCACGTGATCTGTCGAGCTCGGAACCTGGAATTCTCTCAGACATTGTTCCCTTTTAATGCAATATTGAGTCATAAATCAAAAAGAATGAGGACCAATACAAAAGCAAGAGATGATAAAAATATTTAATAATCTTATATCTTTTTTTTTTTTTTTTAAATGAATCAACATTCATCTGAGGCATTCACTGAAATTATTTAGCAGTGCTCTCCCATTCTACCCGAACCTGCATTTATTCGCACCTCCAACCATTCAACCACCTGGAGCTTAATGATGATGGAACAGGCGCAGATAGCTGACACATTTATAGCTATACATCATAAACCTCTTACCATTTAAAAGCATATAATATATTTACATGAATTAAAAACCAAATCTTAAACAGATTTTAAAAATATCAGTGCAAATAAAAAGTCCTTTAACCATTTTTCCCCTTTGTGACATTCTACATTGATGGCCATTAAAAAGTTCCACTTTGGTTTGCTTGCGAACGTAACATATGCGTTTGTGGAAAAGAAAAAGAATCCGAGGATGTGGAGATTCACAAGTCACACGATACGATCTACTGAACGATGAAAAGAAAGTTGAACAACACGTAGACATTCAGAAAAAAAAAAGTGTCCCTTTCAGCAGTTACCAAAATGTTCCTTAAGAATAGTCCTTTTTTTTTTATTTAATGGAGATCACTTCGGTGCCATCAGTGTCTTGGTCAGTGGGGAGTGTGTTGTCTTTGTAAGGATATGCTTTCAAACAAATCAATGAGCTTTCCATATGACAGATGTGCTTATAGAAAAGCAGCCATAAGGGAGTGTTTTTACTTTTTCTTTTCTTTCTTTTTCTTTTTTTTTTTTTTTAAACTCCTCATGGAAGGACCAACGCTGAATAGAAGCCTCCTCTGATGGTGCTGTGATCTTTCAACACTTGCTCAGCAGCGATCCCTCAGGAGGATCCCTACAGGCCGAGCCATGACCTCTCTCTCAACCCAGTGGATGAAGGAGACGAAAAAGTATGGCGTGCCAAATTCAGAAAGAGGTTCAGAAAAAAAAAAGGGCATGCTACGCCCTCTTGGTCCTCTTCCCTCCACAGCAACGGTGGTAAACTCCTGCCCTGCGCCGCACCCCTGCCAAGTCCCTCAAGCTACTTGTCACACACTATTGACATTTTCAAGAAAGCTATTCCCTACAATGAAGACACCCACAAAGCCGCCCTCTCAGTTTGGCTGCCTGTCATCGTTTTTTTTTTTTTTTTTGGAAACTGAATCTACAGTTAACCGTGGAAAAGAGATGCCTTTGTAACTTGATTAGCATGCCGCACACCCGCTACACACCCTCCATTCCGCCCACCCACAGTGACATCCATATTAGCAGGGTGGCACCTCGTGGAGACCCGGACACACTGCAGCACGGATCGAAAGAAGCAGGAGAAAGATTTCGTGTGGGCTAGTGTTTAGCAACCGAAATGGAATTTGTCACCAAAACTAATATGGCTCCTGTAAACATGCCAGTCTTTTATTATAATTCTTTTTACCGCAAATACACCAAGCATGCATCATTCATCCCCTTAAAATAACCTGATTACCTAAAACAAATATCCCAGATGAATAAATACTGGCTCTTGAGCCAGGCAGTTTTTTTTTTCTTCCTGCCCCAAACACTTTAGTTGCAGCTATAAATCGAACTGTAAAGAGGCTTAGCTGACAACTCTAATAACTGCTCTGGAGGACGTCGGGTTACAGCGCGCAACCTTACCACGTTGTGGAAATTACAGGGTGTGAACTGCAACCTAACCATCATATTTCCCTTTTGAGACGTGATGTGCCGCTGTGGCTGGCGGTATTATCAGCTGATCCTGCTATTTGTGGTTGAAGCCATTCGCTGTCTCTGGTCTCCCTCTGCTGCGCTGGAAGGACACCTTGGCTTTTAGAGCCATCTGCCTGATGCCAGCCAGTGACAAATAGCTCCTGCCGTACGACTCTAAAAGGGGTCAAGAGTTTTTCACACTCTCCTCTTCACTAAAAGTAAACAAGTATGGCGCAAACCCTCATGGTAATAATTAAAAGTGCTCCTCTAGTTTCACATTCACCATTTGTGCTCCTCTGTCAAGAAACAGAGGATATAAGAGAGAGAGGGAGGGAGAGAGAGAAAGAGAGAGAGAGAGAGAGAGAGAGAGAGAGAGAGAGAGAGAGAGAGAGAGAGAGAGAGAGAGAGAGAGAAAGAAAGAAAAATAGAAATTAAGGGAAGAACACCTAGCCGGTCCAAATCAGTGCCGGTCCTTGGCATGCTAAGTCCGAGTCCATGGGAGAAGGAAAAGAGCTATCCTGGGTTATTTTTCTTTCTCTTATTTGGGCTGTGACTTGGATCCGGTTTCAGCTCTCGGTACTGCACCTGTTAAAACACACACACACACACACACACACACAGACACACACACACAGAATCAGGTGGGCAGTGTTAAGAATGCATTGATAGTGTTTCCATGTGAGTGAGAATCATCTAAAAAGCAAACACCACTAGCTCAGGGTGAAGGGAACCCGCATCTAGGAGCTCCTTTACAAAACAAACAAAAAAAAAAGGTTCCTGTGCAAAACTTTATTATGCCATGCCTATTCATTTTTGCACATTTTTTAATTATAATATTTGAAAGTGTTTTATATTGGAATTACACAACCAAAAACACAACCAGCGCAGTCTCAGAAAGATGGAGTAAATCAGAGTTCCTATACATGGTCTGAATCAAAAAGGTCAGAGAAAGAGTGAAGATTTCCTCGCCAGCTTACGTTTACCGTGTCGGAAATTTCATTTTAATCTCTTCTTTTTTTTGCCGCAGGGCTGGCGTCATTGAAGCGGACTTAATCCGCATATTGTGCAACCCCTTTCGCTCAAATCCCCTCTAATCAATGGACACATGGAAAGATAGTTTACTTCATTACTCACAGATCCTCTGCCAACAGAGGGGGAAAACTAAAGGTCTGTCACTTGGTGAGAAACCAGAATAGTTTCAGGGGCTGGGGAACATTTGAATTAACCTGGCTAGAGCAGAAGGCTAGGGACTGACAACTGTGGTTGGACCTCTTCCATCAGCCAGAAGTGCCTGGGTTGTATCCTCTAAAGCATGAGGAAGAAATTGATCAAAGGGCAGCATTCTCACCCACATGCGTTTACACCTAGGGTACATTTGCACAACCAGTTTACCTAATTATATGTTTCTGGGAGAAGTAAGAAAACTAG
Organism: Silurus aristotelis; assembly: GCF_946808225.1. Classification (NCBI taxonomy): domain Eukaryota; kingdom Metazoa; phylum Chordata; class Actinopteri; order Siluriformes; family Siluridae; genus Silurus; species Silurus aristotelis. The sequence goes on along the minus strand of NC_139596.1, from coordinate 13,501,298 downwards.
AGAACCTGGAGGAAACCAAAAGGCACACTAGGAGAATCTACTAACCTCTAGGCCAAATCATCCTTGGAACAATACAATAGAATGTACAAGGTGCCACTACTGGAATGTGTCCTATTGGTCTTCTTTTCGAGGGGTGTCAAGCACCTTCTGCGAGTCACACTGAATCTATGCATTGGTGTCAAAATGGTGATTTTGTTTCAGCTGGATCTTCATCTTAGTGAAGAAGGTGAAGTTTGCAGGAGCCAAACCTGGTGAGTAGGGTGGGTGCAGGAGTGAGATCATGTGGATTGATCTCCGACAATTATCATGCACAAGTTGCTGAATAGTTTAGACGTTTCCATGGGTGGAGCTCGATGAAGGTTTTCCTCATCTTTCAATGATGTTATAACGCTCCTAAAGGGAACGTGCCGCTCAGAACACCTCAAACGACTCGTTGTAGCAACGTCATATGTCAAACGTTTATCATGTCAAAGTGCATTTTTACTTAGTTTTATGCAGAATTTTACATTTGCTCTTTGTACTAACTTGCTGTCCATGATGAAAACGCAGACGTGGCAAAGCATGTGGTCAGAATAGCACCAGTTAGCATCATTAGTCTACAACATTTTTGATACCACCTCATAGTATGTTGAATTTAACTTTGACTAAATAATCCATTTCAAAAAATGTAAAATGTTAATCCATCAAAATGAATGTAAATGTTCCACATGAATGTATATTAACTGGTTAAAATATTTAATCATTCTTTTTTAACAAAATGCATTTCATTCTTGTGCCAGTGCAGCCAAAGTCCACATACTTGCATCTAATAAACACAACTAAAAGCAAGATTTAAAAAATTGGTGGATTTTGTTTAATCTTAACAATAATGGGTGACTTGCCAAACTAGGAATACGAAGAAGGAAACCTGGACACTTCAAAAGAAAAACAAACACTGCAAACCATGCTCAGTGGTGTTGAAAGAAGACAGGCGTCAATGTGTTTTAACCATAGATGAACAGGCTCTATGTTTCATGTCTGGGCAGTCATGCAAAAGGATCAGCCACAAAGCATCTGACGTCATTCCTGGTGTCTCCTAGAGAAACATACATTCTATCGAAGGGTGACTCAATACGATCATGAATCACCAGAGCTAGTAGACAACGGTCTACTGTATCCGAAGACACTCTCGCTTAAGGTGGAGAACTCATCTATTGTTATTCATCCATCTTTCAGAATGCGATTAAAACTAAATGAACAAACCTTCACACACATCATCACAAGCTGACATCTGAGGAGGCTTTAATGATGCATACAATTGAAGGTATTTGTATGAACATTTTTCTCAGGAATATTATTGAAGCACTCTTAATGACCTCATTGTTTAAAAATACCTGGGCTTTAACATCTGACCCAGTTTTAAACGGAACATAGAGATCATGATGCCTAAAACAGGGCAGGGACATGGCAAGGAGTTTCCAAAAGAGCTGAAAGCAAAGCATACGGTATCCCGTTTTGATCTCGCTAACTCGATCTGCAGCTGACTTTTGGAAACCTTCCTGAACTAAGTAAAGAAAAGTTTGCGTGTCTAGGTGACAGGATACAGATCAATGTTCGTGAACCTAATGGAAGAAAAGAAGTGGGTGATGAAAACAACAATAAAAGTGCTATCAAAACGAGTCCTTCAGAAAAAGCGACTGCCACCCGAGATGCTCGGCACGTTACAGGTTCCATTACGGTTAACGGCTGACAGCTCTGCCATCTTAATTGGAGCAACATGCGTTCACCCTTTTAATGATGGAGTGCTGTCCCACCGAATAGAACCTTCTCTCTGAGAGAAGAGCGTAGACGAGACGAATCGGCTGGGAGGAAAAGACGTTTCTGTAAGGAAGAGGAGTCAAATCAGCGTGGTGAGACGGCAATTTGGAGAAAGTGGCTGGCACAAAGCAAAACATCCATGGGAGAAGACCTTGAGCCGCTCAAAGGCTGCTCCACCCTCACTCCTCTTCCCCATGCTGACAGCAGCAGGCTTTGAAGTGTGTGTGTACAGAGGTGGCGCCATGTTCGTGAGTGCTTCGTTTAACGGGATCTCAGGCACCGTCCCGGGACACGACGATACTGAACGTGCTGTCGCCCTGCTGCTGAGCAGGGATAGGGATTTGAAGCCACAGAGGCGGCAGGCAAATATAAATAAGTAAATGAAAGGAGAACATTTTAATGATACTATGCTATGCTCTTTATACAGGAAGATAGAGGAGAAAAAAATCTTCCCTGCTTCATCTCCAGTGACACCTAACCTAGCATTAGGGCTATTAAACGCTCTCCTAAAAAAATACAAATAAAAAAGGCACAGACGCCCATAGATGAGAGAGATCTGCTCGCATGTGTATTGTCAAGAGAAAGCGACACGTGCAAGCACGGAGAAAACTTTTGTTTTCTGTAGTTTGGCGATGCACGCTAATTGCTAGGTACTTGTACTGCTGATACACACAGATAAGAGCGGCAAGACTGAAACCATGGAACATGAGACCTCCAAAATAATCTGCTACTGAATCCATCTTTTTTTTTCTCTCTCTCTCTCTCTCTCTCTCTCTCTCTCTCTCTCACTACAGAAGCAGATATGCCTTATTCAGGTGATGAATTGGCTTCGCCGTGTACGTCTTTTCATTTGCATACACCGTAATGGCATTCTCGTGTGCTAATTGCTAGCGTCCCACTTTACATTCTATGTCTTCACTGGCTAATGGTATCATAAAACATTCTAGCGATAGGACACGTCTCTAATACTAGGTTGTACATACTTAAGTCAGCAACAAGAGCTGGCCTCGTTTAAGGGACATAAAAGATTCCCTTGGATCAGAGAGCTGGCTTACTCAGGTATGAAATCAAACCCGTTCAACTGAGGGCAATGTGTATAAGGCAAAGCTTGTCTCTAGGCATATTGAATCAGAAGAAAACGCATAAGATAAAGAAATAGGTGTACTTAACAGGTAGCGACCACACAGCAGGTAGCACATATAGGATTCCAGCAGAGGGGGGGGAAAAGACCCTGCAGCTCAGTATAGACTGGTTTTACATCAAGGCTGAAATACTTTTATATCCCTGGAGCTCTTGTGAAAGTCCACTTGAAGCATGCTTGCTCACTATAGCTGCTCAAGCTATATAGTTTGAAACTTTTTTCTTTAGGGGGGGAAATGCACACACATCAAGCACAAAAAAACACTACCTTCTGATGGAGTGCATTATGGTGCCCTTTATATAAAGAGTCATTAGTAGCTCGTGAGCTCGCCGTGTTCTGAGGCTCCTCCAAATGATCTGTAAAGAGCCTGGTGTCTGCAGGGCTGTCGCTGTCAGGGGACAGTGCTGGAGGTTTGGGTCACAATGGGGCCTCAAAAATGGTGCTTCATTTGTCATCTCCGCAAAACACTCGAGCCTGCTCCTGCCCGCAGGACACACCCTGATTCCGCGATGCTTAATTTAAGTCATTGATGTCCCTTAGCAGCGCAGAGTGCTGTCCCCCTTGGGCGCATGTAACCCAGAAAACAGAGGTGAGGTGAGGAGACCTGTGCAAGCGGCTCAGAGAGATGCAGAGCGGAACGTTCCTCGAATCCTACCGCTTCACATTATGTACCTTTCCAACGCATTGGATACATGCCTTTTTTCCGTTGTTTTTTTTTTTTTTTTACAGACTAGCCCGGAGTCAATGTGCAACAACCTGGCACAGATTACCCCTGTGGTTAAATCCTCCGAAGTTTGCACTGACCCTGCCTCATTAGCCAGCTCCTTCCTTCTCCAGGCATTCCTACCTCCCGGAACCTTTTGGGCTCCAGGTGTTGCGGTAGAACGAACTGAAAGCTCATCCAGAGCACAATTTGGGCCTGGCCATAGAACAGCCATGTGGGGGTGAGAGATTATGACCCTCTAAAGATGAAAGGCAGCCTGCCACCCAGGGTCCATCAAAGGCGAGCGATCGGTCCTTGTTCATAGCCGCACGACTCCTCGGCAGTCAGGACCACGGGGCTTAGCTTTCGCTGAGGAAGCCAGATAACAAGCAGCGCCCGTGTTTACGAGCACAGGCCTTAATTGAAGTTAAACAGTGGCACCTTCCCTTACACAATATGAGTGTTTATATGAAGCAGGCCTGCATGACTCTGATCACACGCTTAATATAGAGGCAGAGCGCGAGAGGATTACTTTACTTTATTCTAATGGCTTACAATAACAAAGCATGGCGAGTTACTACACAGCACGAAGTCAATAAATCTGTGTATGGCAGCTGGTGCAGATTTCGCTGATTTATATTAGATTTGAACGGCACAGACTCACAGATCACATAGCCCATTAAGCCTAATTCAAAATGCATTATAGAATTACATTTAATCAATTGGCATGAAGTTTAACTGGCAGAAAGCGACACAATGTAAAAGTTTAAGTGGCGTTTAACCCTCACAGTTCTGCAGTTACTCTTGTTAATATAAGTACTGCACGGGGGTATTATTTGAAATGTATTATTAACACTGATTATTTCCATAACAATGTCATTTTTTTTATAAATAATATTATAAAGTTCCTGAGAATGGTTTTGCAATAGATATGATATCTGATACTACCGTAAAACAATGGATCGGACATTGTAGGGAAAAAAAAGAATAAATCTGGAAACGTGAAAGTGACTTGATTGTATTTTTTTGTGTCAGGAATGGTTATTATATTTATACTTCATTGGATTTAATAGAACACGCACTATATTGACAAAAGTATTGGGACACCGGACTTTTCCAGCCATATGTGGTTCTTTCCCAAGCTGTTACCACGAAATTGAAGGCACACCATTGTATAGAATGCAGATGTCTTTGGATGCAGTAGTATGAAATTCTTCCTTCAATTGACCTAGGAGTCCCAAACCTGTTCCAGCATAATAAAGTGAACTCCATGGTTTACATGTGCTGGAGTGAAAGATCTTGAGCAGCATGCTATAGAGCTCTTTGGGATAAACTGGAACTCTCGCTGCACCCCAGGTCTCCTCATACTTTATCAATGCCCTTGTGGCTGAATGAGCACAAAACTCCACAAGCACACCCCAAAATATAGTGGAACATCTTCCCAGAAGAATGGAGGATATTCTTATAGCAAATAGGGAGTAAACATGGAATAGGATGATCAAAGCGCACATACACGTTAAAGCTACATTTTTGTCTAAGCCCTGTTTTAGCTATGTATTCCGTCCATCAGAAGGAAAAAAAAAAGTCAGCATAATCTTTTTAACGTAAAGGATATCGAATGGGTTTTGTAACAGCTGATTTTAACATCTGACCTATCGTTTGTTTTTGGTTCTTAATTACATGTAGAGCATGTAGTATAAAAATAACTAGGGATTAACCTCACAGGGAATTCCTGCACCTCAAACTTTCTCCGAATCTCCAAAAGTGTGACCCACTTCCTCTTTTCAACAAACTAAAAACTGTATTAGGGTTAGAGGATTTTGTTAGACTTCTGGATGAACTCTTTGCAACTTCGGTTCAGGAAAGGCTCACATATTTTATGTGGTACAAGCCAAATAACATGCTGTGAAGCTCCAGGAAGAAAAATACATTTTGATAGTTGACCAAAGCAAATATAAAAGCAGGTGTTGGAAGGAAAGATGGGGGTGAAAAGTGACTGGCCACTCTATTACACCAGTAAAGTGTGTGCTGCGTAATTATCGACTAGAGAAAGTGCTACTCTACTCTAAGAAAGATGGATAGATGGACAGATAGTAGGGTGGTTGGAGAAATGGAAGGTGCACCTACCACTTGCACATCGGAGGGCACTCTGGAGAGGAAGTCCAGCAGCTCGTTGTTGTCGATGGTGTATGGGTCTCGCAGCTTCTTCGTGAATTTATTCACCCCTGAAAGTTGGGCAGACACGGCAGCATTACACCTCAATGAGGGGGGGACAAGTGCACTTCAGCAGTGTGTCAAAAGAGGCTGCCTGCTACTCCAGCAACACAGGATCAAAAGGCTCTCTGAAACCCCATTTTCTAAGTAAAGATCGGCTGCCATTATGCCTACAAGAGCACTGCTCTCTGGCCTTTAAGAGCTGCTGCTCAAGTCTGGAATAGTGAACAAAGAAGCACACAGACCATTAGCTATAAGGCTGTGTTTGCTCCTAGCTCGTCTCTTCAACAGCATCCCTGCTGTTTTCAATGCCAGAAGTGTACAGATGATAGACACAGATCATTTGCAATTTTACCATATCTACGCTTTTGATTTATTTATTATATTTTAACACACTTTATATCGAATATTAAAATATTGACACACAATTTTTTAATACACATTAACACTGACATCCTCAAGAGACTTTTATGACTTACCCCAGGCCAGGACAATGTATCTGAGAGGAATGAAGTAAACTATAATAGTGGCTACACACAGTGCCACGATGGCCAGCCAGCTCAGAAAAGGCACAGTCCAATTGAAGGTACTGGAAAAAAAAAAAGACACAAGAGCTCAGTCATTTTGCGATATTTAAATTTGATGTATATGTTGCCAGATTGTGTCTCACATGTTGTGATACTCGTAGTCTTTTGTTTTATTTAATGTTATTTGGTTTAGATTGTATTTGGCCTTAGATTGGGATGTTAATTGGATTTGATATTAGTCTAGTCTGGAAAAAGAATCCTTCCCAGAAAATAATAAAGTACACTATTATTTTTGCATTTATGACAATTGGAAGATGCACTTATCCAGACAGACTTATCTCTATATCTCATTCATACAACCGAGCATCTATAGGCTTAAGGGCCTTACTCAGGGACCCAGGAGTGGCAACTTGGTGTGGCTGGGATTCGAACTCATGACCTTTAAATCCAGAGTTCAATGCCATAACTACTAAGCTGCCACCTCGCCCTTATATATTTTTTACAAAATATTAGATGTATATAATACATTAATTATTGAATATATATATATATATATATATATATATATATATATATATATATATATATATATATATATATATATATATATTAATTTTTTTTTTATTTTTTTTTTTGCTTTTTTTTTTTTATAAATTTATAGACTATATTATTTATATTTTAAATTAATGTCGAAGAACTGTAATTTTAACCGTTACAAAACCCACTAGTGAAGCTTTAAAAAATACTATGTACAGTACAATAAAATGAACCAAATGAAATAAACTTCAGAATAAAGTATTTTGAATTAAGAAACAAAGCCGCTTCACTTATTGCATTATATGTGCAAAGTTCTAATCTTGTCACATTTCTTATTAAACGTAAAAAAACAAAGGATTTTTGTTGTGTGATGGGAGTAGAAAAAAAAAACGAAACAGTGCCTCCTCCTCACTTTTTTATTCTCTCTCCGTAGGAGGCCACTTCATCCAGCGCATTTTGCACACTGATGCAAACATCCTGAATGGCATATAACTTGTTTATGAATCCTTTTCTCTCCGAGTCCTGAGAGAGAAAGAAAAAGAGAGAGACAGACAAACAGATAGACATTGAGCGAGAGAGAATAAGAGTGAAAGAGAAAAAGAGGTTGAGCACATGCATTTTTTTAAACCCTTATGAACTAACCAGCACAGTGCTTCAAAGACTTGGAGAGCTCTCTCTCTTTCTCTCTCCACCTACAGTACTCACAGTTCCTCATACAGCATATGTGAAATTGGCAAGTAACCTTGTTTTGTGTGTGTGTGTGTGTGTGTGTGTGTGTGTGTGTGTGTGTGTGTGTGTGTGTGTGTGTGTGTGTGTGTGTGTGTGTGTGTGGAAACAACGAATAAGTATCTCTACACTCACATTTCCAATGTAGATTATATTGATCCTCTGAACTTGCTCTCTCCTTGAAAAGAGTAAGCCATGCTAGACCATTAACTCATGGTGATGTCATTGTGCTCATCCTCATCATCACAGTTTCGAGCAATAAATGTGGAATCGTTCAACATTTGATGGTTGAGAAGAACTTTAAGAAGTGTCCACTGGCACCCCAGTGCATGCCCTGGCCGACACAATGTCCGCTCTGGAGTTTTTGCCAGAGAGGAAGAACGGTCATGCAACACTTAGGATAACATGAGGTTTAAGTAAATGCAGTGATCAAGAGGACACCAAAGCTGCTTTAATGTGTGAACATGCTGGGACATTTAAACACACACAGCTGGTGTCATTTTTATTTTCTAGAAAGTAATGTCATAAAATAACAGTATTGTTCACACCGTAGCATTGTTACAAGTAAAAAAACTGTTAATTTGTAACCTACTTTATATATATATATATATATATATATATATATATATATATATATATATATATATATATATATATATATATATATATATATATATTTATATATACAGTGAGGAAAATAAGTATTTGAACACCCTGCTATTTTGCAAGTTCTCCCACTTAGAAATCATGGAGGGGTCTTAAATTATCATCTTAGGTGCATGTCCACTGTGAGAGACATAATCTAAAAAAAAAAATCCAGAAATCACAATATATGATTTTTTAACTATTTATTTGTATGATGCAGCTGCAAATAAGTATTTGAACACCTGAGAAAGTCAATGTTAATATTTGGTACAGTAGCCTTTGTTTGCAATTACAGAGGTCAAACGTTTCCTGTAGTTTTTCACCAGGTTTGCACACACTGCAGGAGGGATTTTAGCCCACTCCTCCACACAGATCTTCTCTAGATCAGTCAGGTTTCCGGCCTGTCGCTGAGAAAAACAGAGTTTGAGCTCCCTCCAAAGATTCTCTATTGGGTTTAGGTCTGGAGACTGGCTAGGCCACGGCAGAACCTTGATATGCTTCTTACAGAGCCACTCCTTGGTTATCCTGGCTGTGTGCTTCGGGTCATTGTCATGTTGGAAGACCCAGCCTGGACCCATCTTCAATGCTCTAACTGAGGGAAGGAGGTTGTTCCCCAAAATCTCGCAATACATGGTCCCGGTCATCCTCTCCTTAATACAGTGCAGTCGCCCTGTCCCATGTGCAGAAAAACGCCCCCAAAGCATGATGCTACCACCCCCATGCTTCACAGTAGGGATGGTGTTCTTGGGATGGTACTCATCATTCTTCTTCCTTCAAACACGTTTAGTGGAATTATGACCCAAAAGTTCTATTTTGGTCTCATCTGACCACATGACTTTCTCCCATGACTCCTCTGGATCATCCAAATAGTCATTAGCAAACTTAAGACGTGCCTGGACATGTGCTGGTTTAAGCAGGGGAACCTTCCTTGCCATGCATGATTTCAAACCATGACGTCTTAGTGTATTACCAACAGTAACCTTGGAAACGGTGGTCCCAGCTCTTTTCAGGTCATTGACCAGCTCCTCCCGTGTAGTTCTGGGCTGATTTCTCACCTTCCTTAGGGTCATTGAGACCCCACGAGGTGAGATCTTGCATGGAGCCCCAGTCCGAGGGAGATTGACAGTCATGTTTAGCTTCTTCCATTTTTTAATGATTGCTCCAACAGTGGACCTTTTTTCACCAAGCTGCTTGGCAATTTCCCCGTAGCCCTTTCCAGCCTTGTGGAGTTGTATAATTTGGTCTCTAGTGTCTTTGGACAGCTCTTTGGTCTTGGCCATGTTAGTAGTTGGATTCTTACTGATTGTATGGGGTGGACAGGTGTCTTTATGTAGCTAACGACCTCAAACAGGTGCATCTAATTTAGGATAATAAATGTAGTGGAGGTGGACATTTTAAAGGCAGACTAACAGGTCTTTAAGGGTCAGAATTCTAGCTGATAGACAGATGTTCAAATACTTATTTGCAGCTGTATAATACAAATAAATAGTTTAAAAATCATACATTGTGATTTCTGGATGTTTTTTTTTTAGATTATGTCTCTCACAGTGGACATGCACCTACGATGACAATTTCAGACCCCTCCATGATTTCTAAATGTGAGAACTTGCAAAATAGCAGGGTGTTCAAATACTTATTTTCCTCACTGTATATATATATATATATATATATATATATATATATATATATATATATATATATATATATATATATATATATATATATATATATATATATATCTCATTCCACATTGAGTTACATAAGCTACTACAGCGGAATTTTTTACTAGCAGCCAAGAACTGAAATCTGAGGCCATTATGGTCACAGGGTCACCCAAAATAAAAATCAACTGCACTTTTTCCAGCCTTTATCTGTCCAGTTTTTGTGATGTGCCTGGTTGATAAGAGTGGATCATCAGCTGTTATACTGTAGCTCATCCACCTCAAGGTTTGTGCATTTCTGTTCACCATGGTTGAGTTACCAGAGACTCCTCTAATCAACATTCGATTTCATTTTCCTGCACACTCTCCACACATGCTGTTTTTTTTGTCTTTTGCGCCATTCACATTGATAAACTGGACAGACAATTGTATGTGAAATTACTAGAAAATTAGTAGTAGATTTTGAAAAACTTAAACCAGTACATGTAGTGCCAACAACTATGCTACACACCTTTAAGCCCACTTTTTGCATGAATATACACATTGTACACATTGTTGCTGCCAGATCATTAGGACAGCGTGAATGTGAAGTGTTCAGGTGTTTCTAATCGAGTAGACGGATAGTGTATTATCTCATCACTTCCAAATATGTAGATAATTACTCACATGGGACTAGATATTAAAAAATCTGAAAAGAACAGCTCTGGAAGAACAGCTCTGGGACTTATGTAGTTGCCACCCAAAGGTTAATTGCAGAATTGCAGGATCATGATAAACACATTACTGCACTATACAACTTTTTTAGAGATGATTTCAGACAAACTTTTGCTGGGTTTGGACACATATAGTCAGTTCTGGCAACGGTAAATGTTTTATCAGCCAAAAGTTCCTGGCCCGGTTTTAAATGGCAACCTAAAAAATTTTATAACATTTGAATTCTGTGCCAAATATTTGCTGCCTTACATCGATTGACATTTCAATTTTGGCCCAAATTGTCATGCCCATCTGTAAGCACTAGTCCGGGCTCAAGCAGGCTGAGTTGTGATTGTTTTCTAGCAGTCAGGTTCAGCTGAATTCACAACGTTATTTCATATTTGGAAGATAAGCCGGATGCACAGTATCTATGTGTGGCCTGTCTGTTTGGTTGAAGTCTAATTAAAAGTCTAATTAAAACCTGGCATTTAAGACTATTTACGTAACACTAATTATGTACCAAAATATTTCTCTCTTTGTATATACATACAAAAAACATTCATAATTTTTTTCTATAATAATGTTTTCTGTGGCCAAGAACCAGGTATGTGGCATGGAAGCTATCAGGCATATGTTGAGCCATGCCCAGCTCCAGCCTGGCACCACTACAGAGGCTACACGCATGCTCTTCATAACGATCAATTGAAATGTCAATGTCATAGTGGATAATACCATCCCAGAGCTGGGCAGCATCTTGAGCCTAAAGATCAAATGCTGCTGTGCAAATTAGTGCAGAGACAAAAGGCTGAGGGATTTCTATACAAACGCTGTTAATAAGACATTTCCTTTAGTTGACTTTTTTTAGTAGAAAAAGAATGCAACTGCACTGATCTGATGTACAATCATGTATAGATTTTCATCCATTTCACACTCACATTACTGTATGTGCACACCAAACTGAACTGTTCTGCGAGAGTAGGAATGCCTCACATTTTCCTCTCATGTCCTAGAAAAAAGAAATATACTTGGGTCTTATTACATTGGGCTTCTATGTATGGGGTTTTAAAGAATCAAATCTATTTCAGATCTCTTTTATGCGTATTCGCACAATTTCCCATCCCGGGCTTCTTCCTCGTTTATCCTTCATGGTATGAAAAATAACCCATAATATAGCCCACGAAGCCACACAGCCTCCCGAAAGCCAACACAAGACAAATAGATATAACTGGACACTATCCTGGGGTTATATTTCTTTGCAAATATTCAACAATATTTCTTTGTTTCCTTCTTTTTCTTGTTGCCATCTGGTTTGTGTTATCAATTGAAACAAAAGCGGCCCATAAGCACCATTGTATTGGATTTGGTGTTAGTAACACAGCTTTGAGAGATGCGGTATGTGCGTGTGTGTGTGTGTGTGTGTGTGTGTGTGTGTGTGTGTGTGTGTGTGTGTGTGTGTGTGTGTGTGTGTGTGTGTGAAGAGGTGCAGGTCATGGGGCTCTGCAGTCTAAACCATTGCCACATGGCCCTTGAACTATGAGCTCACTCCGATTTCCTGTCTTCAAAAGTGGACTAAAGGAGGCAGGAGGTTGAAATAACACCGGCCTGGAGAGAGGCTTGTTTTCACTGCTCCTCCTCATAGCTCTCTAGCACTCGCTTTCACAAACGTAGCTGCTATACACATGTGTATGCATATGAGGAACCTGCTGAAGAGCGCCCACCACCTTCATCCCTCAGGTCATTTGATGGAGAGGCACTGTGGGAACCTGCTAATGCTGCTCATAGCCATGCCTCCACTGTATAATACTCTACTAACACATTCAGACACGCACTGAGACAGGCTGCGTGGTACAGCCAGACATGTTTAACAAGGATGTTGTCTGAGCACCTATGTGGAGCATAACATTTTTTGAATGATATTTCAGAAACATTACTGGTGCCAAACCTGTGCCTGTTTTTGTGAATTTCTTTATTGGGGCATTTTCTTACATATGGACTCACTGAAAGGAGTATCAAATTAATCAAAAGAAACTAATTAATATTTAGATTTTCAATCCAGTGATTAAAATTGCTCCAAATATTGCTGTTGGCAAAGAGAATTTGGACACCCAAACATTCACACCCATATGTGCTTTTTGAAATTCCTATTCCAGATGTAGTAAAATGATAACAACTTCCACTCTTCTGGGAAGGCTTTCCACTAGATTTTGGAGTATGGCTGTATGATTTTTTTGGTCTGGGGAGGAGCTTTAGCACATAGTCAGTGTATCAATTCATCCCAAAAGTGACCAGTAGGGTTGAGGTCAGGCCTTTGTGCAGGCCACTCAAGATCTCCTGCTGCACAAACCATGACTTTATGGAGCTTGCTTTGTGCACAAGCGCATGCTGGACACATGACGATGGTTCTATAAGTTCCAGTGAAAAGAAATGCAGTATACAAAGACAATAAATACAATTGAATGCTTCCAACAGTTTGCAGAAGAAACACTGAAGGTGGAGTGTCCAAAAACTTTTTTACAGATAAGAGACTAATGGTGTAACTGGTTCTATTCTGACCGCTTGCTTAACCACAATCTGCAATCTTATCATGGACAGCAATTTAGAACAAAGAGCAAACGTGAAAAACTAGCGTGCATACGGGCAAATCTGCCATGAGTTTTTCGAAATGTCGTTGAGTGGCGCGCAAAAGCACATCACTGAAAAGGACGACTGGGGATCAGGAAGACCTTCAACGAGCTCAACCCCTAAAAATATCAAAACCGTTCGGCAACTTGTGCATGATAAACGTCGGAGATTAATCCAAAGGATTTCACTTCCGCACCCAACCCTACTCGCCAGATTTGACTCCTGCAGACTTCGCCCTTGTCCCCGATGATGAACATCCGGTTCAAAGGTTGCCGTTTTGACACCAGTGCGGAGGTCGAGCACGAATCGCAGAAGGTGCTTGACACGCTTCAAAAAGAAGACTTCCAGGACACATTCCAGAAGTGGCAGGAACACTGGGAGCGCTGTATTGCTGTACAAGAGGACTATTTTAAAGGTGGTCGTGTGTCAACGTAGATAAATAAAGTAGTTTCCTGTAGAAAGAACTTGTCTCAAAACGTTTTGGCACTACCTCGTACATGACTTCTAAATCATGAGAATCTACCTACACACTGCTGTCTGTTAACAATCCATTTTAGAGACTGTTACGTGGTTGCAGAGGAATTTGATTGCCATCATGTCTGTTTAACTGCATATTCAGGTATTTCTGTTCAGTATCACACAAACTGCCTGAACAAACACAAAAGGAAAGTTGACTGAATCATATTTACTTGACTATTTTCTGCAAATATACGTAGAGAATCCCTTTTGATGAAATGTTTGGGATCACCACTAAACTGCAAAAAAAACATACTACACTAATATTAGTTAAATGACAAGAAATAAATATACCATTAGCATAATAGCTGCAAACGTAGCCATACAAAAGCAAGAGCCATTCATTAATCGCTAGTTGGGCATACTTAACCTTATATTTAAAAAGATTCTATTTATTTTTAGGGACTGAGAAATGTGGGATTACATTGCCATTCTGCAGTTAATAATTAATACAAACTTAACATGGCTGTACTTTCAAAATGAACTTGTCATGTAGTGTCACAGTGTCATGAAAAATAGGGGGGAAAAATGCAGTGAGAGAACTTCATTTTCTTCTTCACATGATCTTCAGAAAAAAAGTGCATGATGCAACTTTCCTGTCAAACATGTAACTTGTGGAATATTCCAAATATTTTATAGGGGTATGCGTTTGGATAACAAAGATGAGTAAATGCTGGAGGTCATTACCATTTTTCATAACCTATACCAGATAACTTGTGTAAAATGAATTATGAATTCATAATTAATACAAAATGAATATGATTCAATATAGTGTCGATTGTGTAGCATTTCATAATACTTAAATATTTAATTATTATATTTATATTGTAGTCTTAATAAGATGTTTTTTTAAAACTGCTGTCAAAAGATTGACATTTATGACATTTGGCAGTGGTTTTGTCTTGTCCAAAGTGACTTACAATGATCTTATTTCTACAACTGAGCAGATAAGGGATAGGAGCCTCAAGGGCCCAACAACAGAAGCTTTGTGGGGCTGGGATTTGGATTCACAACCTTCCGGTCAGAATTTCAATGTCTTGATTACCGAGCTATCATGTCCTATGGTTGTAATGTTGTATGTTATTTATCTAAAATATGCACGTAGGCTGTTGTAAAGTACCCTTTATCCAATTTCAAGTGGCCAGTAACACTGGTCCAATTTGGCATAATGAAATTGTAATTAAACAGTGTGAAAGACAAACACATCTGTCCAGACCTATTCTAAAGCTTTCCTATTACCAGCTTTCTCAGGGCTTAGAGAACTAGCAACATGTAAAGGCAAGCACAGGCACATCCATCACAGCAAGAGCCCTACATCAGGCTATTCACACCTCCTCATTGCTACAGGAGACTCCCAGGTTCCTCACAATAAGGCACAGCAGGGGCAGTGGGTGGTCTTGATGGGACTGGCAAGGTCTTGGGTGGGCACTTTTGGATAGGGTATAGCTTGTTTGTTAGCAACGACAAAGAAAGAGGAGGGGATAGTGTCTCAGGGGTGCCAAACTTCATTTACACCAAAGCTCAAGCCGCAATGCAAGAGGACAGACCCCCAACTGGAGCTAATCCACACCCACAACCATCATGCTGCTTGTTCGGAGAGAGAGAAAACACGGTACTTTGATCTGCCCCGTGCTGAAAGTAAGGGAAACAAAGCAGCTGATAAGAGATCAAGATGAAAACGGGAATCATTTCAGCCAGGCTATGGTACTCCCAGGATGGAGCTATTATTTGTGCATCTATAAAAAAACACAAGTCTTCTTTTATTTTAAGCCAAAGGCGCGTTGACCCAGACGCTTGAAAGTAGAGAGCTTTGTCCCCGAAGGAGATCAAGGAGTGGAGCTCCACACCTTCAACAGCAAATAAAGCCAAGATGAGCTTGGGCCCCACCTCTAATTACACAAAGATAAAAAGAAAAAAAAGTTACAATTCTTTAAATTTGGATGAGATTATTAATTTTACAAAAGTAGTTCACTGATTCATTATGAATGGAATGGAGGGAAATGATGTACAGGGAAATGCTTGTCAATAAAACCTTTGTGTAGGAGCACTTTGGAAAGGATAATTAAAATTGCAGCATAATTAGATCCGAAGTGTGAGTCAGACTTATGGTGAATTAGAAGTCCCCTGGCTGTTCACTTGATCCCAATAACAGCTAAATACTTTGTGCCAAAATTACCTACATAAAATAATTCATGATCCATGGCACTCCCCTGCCCAAAACAGATCATAAATCACTGATTAAAGTGTAAAAGCTCAAAAGAATTTTGGTTAGTTTGTTGTTGGTATTCTTTTTCTTTTTTTACAGAATTAACAGAAAACAAGTACTTGTTAGCAAATTTTCTTTTGGTGTGTAAACCACATTTATTTGTTCAGTTTTATATTCATTTTTGGCAACTTTGCTAATTATGACATGAGCAAATATGACTAGCAGTGGTTCTTCAATCAGTTCTACATGTACAACTCACATATGCCTGTTTTTTTCTGTTATAAATGTCTTGCTGCATTGTGCAGGTTTGAACCAGGTGCTTTTTTGGAGGGAACATGTTAAGAAATGACAAGGAGTTTCCAGCTATAGATTGTTTTACCCTTCTTAAAAACTAACCAAAACTACTTAAATGAATACCATGTACACTGTAGGAGTTACATCTATTTTCTTTCACACATTAAAGCAAAACTCCACTTAGAAACACAACATATTCATATTAATGGGTTCAGAAATTAAGCCTTTTTCTCAATTACAATTTCCCAGTGATGTTTAATGTCATCTTAATATGAAAGTCAACATACAGTAGAGGTGCAAAGAGCTCATTCCAGGGAGTTATGGCAGAACCTCAGCTATTTACGCAAGAACAATGTTAGAGTTAGTAGAAATGCTAAAGCTTTGATAGCTCTGTTTGTACAGAGTGTACAGATGAGGACTGGCACCACCACCAAGTAAAAGAGCATTGTGCATCATGTAATAAACCTTTAGACAAACTATTGGGTGAACAAAGTTTAACTGAGAGTTTCATCATAAAACAAATCCTCTGTACCACTAAAGATTGCACATTGATAAATATGTAAATATTATTTTGCAATGCAAGTCATTCGTGGTGGATTTTTTCCGTTATGATACTGTAACAAAGGTCAGACTCCCGGCTGGAGAGCAGCTGCTATTAGGCTGCATTGGTAAGCAAAAACAGCTGATAAATATCTCTGTGTGCTTTTGGCACCTCACCAACACAGCAGGAATGAAGCAGATGTTTTGTTTTAAGGCAGGCATCTTTTAAAATAAATTATTTATCCTAGTGAAGTATTCACCGGGTGAAAAGGGTGAATGTACACACTTAATAGGGAGTTTATTAAGTATACTTTCCTTGCGTCGACACTTTTTGACCTTTTTAGTGAGATACAGCTACCATATACCTAGATACACTTCAATTGGTGACCGGAGATAATCTGTCTGTCACCCTTTAACCCCGTTGGCAGTAGAATTGGACCACTAAATGACCGCAACTAACCAGACTTTATTTATGTAGTGGATGATAACACAGATGGTTTGGTGGAAGTTTTAAACACTGTCTACTGTCTACTTATGCTTATTAGACCTAACTTGCAGGTGCACTATGTACAGTGTGAGACTAAACTTCATTCATTTTAATGCACCATATGATTCATCAGCAACATGCTGCAGTACCAAAAACATTATCATAACAGACACGACACACTATTGTCTGTATTGCTGTTATGATCCGGTGAGGATGGTCATATGGGGGTCCCTTTAAAACTAAAAATAGGCAGGACATAGTTAATAGTATGAAGCATCGCTATAAGGCAGCTATATGGTACATGAGAAAATGACCTACAAAGCGTAGCTACAAAGTGTTAGGATTATGAACAGAGACTACATTTCCCAGCAGCCACTGCACATCACACACATCAAATTAGTAATCGTATATACTGTAGCCAGGGTGTCCAATTTTTTTTTTTACAGAGGGCCGGCATGGTTTTCAATCCAACTAATTAAGGGCTACACCTGTTAATCACTGAAAATGAAAATCATTAGATTAAACCAGGTAGAATTTGGTGTTTTTTTGTCGGAATTATTTAGCACTTGATTAAATATTTTCTTGCATTCGCTTCTCTTATTATTACATGCTACAAAGTAAATACACTTGTGTGATAAATGCTTTACATCAAGGTGTCTTGAACTGACTTTACTTCTGTTCACGAAACATGAACTATCTAATACACTATAATAATTATTAGTAAAGTGCTTGAATTAAGTGTTTTTGTTAATTAATTAGCATGTAACAATTAACCAGTGTACACAGGTAACTTTAGGGTGGATTTACATGACTGCAATCAACAGTTGCTTTACTGCCAGGTTCAGAAATTTCGTTGTCTTGGATCGCAGGAATAATTTTATGGATATGTACTTTATCCACGTGTATGTGCATTTGTAAGAATAACGGCTTTCCTTTCCTCTTACAGGGCTGAGTCTGTCGGAATAGTATTTCCAATGCCTAGGGCTTCACTAATCCGGATAAATAAAAAAATGTCTATAAATGTTCAGCGTCCACACTATCAGTTTTATCGTTTGACAAAACTTTCTCATCCACACATAATCGGCTAAAAATGCTTATGTCACTGTACTGCACATGGGTAAACCACATGACGCTTCATCCTGCGTCATTTCCACCTGACGTTTATTCACTTTCCGGCTCTTGGAAAGGTGCAGTCACGTGACTAAGGGCCAAACGGAAAGACAAATATACGATTTCCAACGGAAAACATATTAGTGTGGATATCGCCTAAGAAGCACACTTATGTCAGCACATGCACGCTTGTTTAAAACAGTGTATTCATGCAGATTCAATGTATTATAATTTTTCTAGTTTATTAATCCAAATCTATCAAATCAACAAGTGTGCACCTTTTTACTTCAAAACTTGTCACACATTTTAGAGCAAAAAAGTGTGTAATCCTAAAAGTACTTTTTGTATTTGAACACGTGGTGATGTACTATAATTGTATAAAGACTGCTACTCTGAACGACAGTTTTTCAAAGAATGACAATTCCCAATATCTAGAAAAAAACATATCTATGCCTATGAACTTTTCTATGAATAGGAAAAATAAATGTCTTTGTCTAAAAAAATTACTATCAGAGTACTCTGCCCTCAGCCTGGAGAGCCACCAAAATGGTTGCAGCCTGTGAATTTGTAGCAAACTGTGCACCTCCATGGCATCATTCCATCCACACCACTCTTCTGCTGAGCCTATCGCTGTGATAGCACGGTAAACATGCGTCAAGAAGAGAGACGACGAGCCAGGACAAGGTTTATTTTGGGCCCGACCTCTGCTTCCCACCACTCCCCAACTAAAACAACATCATTAGGCTCTAATGGGGCCGCCGGAGAGTGGGGTTCACCTTCGCCATTACTCCCCAGGTGTCCACACCCAGCAGGCAAGCCACTCCATCAGCCTCAAGGTCAGGCGAAAGTTGCCCCTTGTTTTCCCGCCTACGCTGACACCCCTCACCAAACGCATCTGCACCCGCAGTCATCCTCCGACCCATCGCGATGCCTCCTCGCCCCTGCATCGACCCCCCCCTTTCACCTGCTCTCCTTCTCTCGACCTCTCCAGATCTCAGGAAGCCACTTCATGATGAATGGCAGTCGATTAATTTAAGCCGACACTGCAACAGATTTGTTCCTGTCCTCTCCGTTTTCAAAAAAAAACAAAAAAAACAAAAACAAGGTCGGCATAGAGGAACAGGCATCATGCTGCTGGGCACCGACAGGCTCACCAATACAAACACAATAATTGGGAAATAAAGCTCCAATTATGGCAGGAATTCAGCAGCAGGAAAATCTGTGTCGCCAACATTTTCCCTGCTACATTAACAAAACGACAGAATAACATGCTTTCTGAAATGTCACCAGCTTCTTCATTACACATTAATGTGCCGAGCTGAAATTCAGATGGTGCACAAGTGGAATTTCTACATTCTCAAGGTTTCTTTAAAAGGTACGCTGCTAAAAAATGACAGAAACAGAAATGGCATTCCTTTCTCTTGAAGACAAACATCAAGGATTCACTCTCATAATTAATTCATAACTCCAGTTAAAAGGGTTCTAGTAACTGGCTTCCTTGCCTGTTTGGCACAGATACTGTCCTTTCTAGCTATGAGGTAAGCTACATATTTGCTGCTTGGTTGTGGGGTGGGAAGTGGAGTGGGGTTGGGGGGGGGTGTCACAGAGCGACTGTCATTCAGCCAAGTTCACCACTGGCTGCTATTTAACCGGCTCATGGTGAATTTTTGAGTGCACACTGTGTACTTCAAGACTCTCACACACACAACTAGCAAGGCATGCTATTGCTATCCCCCAGGACTCACAAAGAAGTTGCAAAGACTCAAGCAGAAGCAAAAGACATAGAGACAGGAAACAAAAGACATGGGAAAAAACACGTTCAGACAAAAACTTTCCAGCAAGGTTTCGGAAAACAAAGTGATTAAGGAAAGAAAGCTATTAGCATTTAGGTGTCTATTGGGTCAATTAATGTCTACTACAATTATCAGCAGGTCCTTGTTCTTCAAAATAAAAGTTTTAGCACCCATGATCAGGTTAGCAGTGCACACCTCCTACTGCCACGCTGGTTTCCCAAAGACAAGGGGATAAAAGTGACAACTCAGGACAGAGAGAGAGGATGGCGATGGGAGACACACACCCCTGCTATGGGACAAGACAATAAACCACAGAAGGTACATATGGGACAAACTGACTACACTTACCACCATCACTCGAATCCATTCAAAATGCCAGGAAGCCAAAATATCCTCAAGGATATGGCTTCCGGGCAGACGGTCATCATGGGAAGGGGCAGAGCCCGGGACCTTGTGGACCAGAATAAATTGAGATCTTTTTAAAAGCAAAATTATAAAAGCATTATGACAAAAAAAAAAACATTGAAGGTACTGCATGAGCGACCTTGAATGAAAGAAAAGAATGAAAAATCAATCTTATGTGTTTGGCAAAAATAAGAGACAGGATTTTCTTGTATAGAAGACAATGCTTGAGACTGTTAGGGTTCCTCCTTGGTTTTTTCCCCCTTTTTTTGGTTTCCTTAATAGCCAAACGTGATTAAAATGCAGTTCCTAGGAGTATCAACCAAAAATGAAAAAAGGGATGGAAAAAACAAGTAAAAGAAAAAAAAAAAAACATCTTTTACAGTCTGCAGCTTTTCATCTTTTAGAAGCATGAGGAAGAAAGAAAGAAAAGATCTCAGAGCAGCGGAAACTTTTCTTTCCTTCTCTCCCTCTGCATTTTTTAGGACTTTGGAAAGAGGGGGAAAAGCTCTTTACCTGAAGATATGCATAGTAAATCACAAGCTCAATAGCACCAGAACAAGTTCTAAGTCACAGTTTTTCAAAGTGTTAAAAATAATCCCCGTTGCACTCTTTAGTCCAATTACATACTAGCACACAGCTATCGCCCAGATCAACCCCATCCGTCGGATCCGCCGGGCTTAGCGCTCCATGTGCTATCTAAAGATAAGCTTTGCATGAAATGCTAGATTCCAACTGACATAATTGTGCATGAATTGGGATCAGATTTTCTGCATTTCACGGTGCAAAGAGGTTAGCTTGTGTTTCCCCCTGTGATTGTGGCCCTGGTGGAACTGCAGAGAGATGAAGGGAATGAGCAGTGGAAAAAAAAGCCGATGGAGATAGACATAGAGAAGGGGAGATCTGGAAATAAAATGGGTATTAGGCTTGTCAACAGGCCCAGAGGTCATGGAAAATGGGAGCATGTCATTATGGCACCCCACGGGCAACCAAGACTAAGATACCGCAACAATTATTACCCAGCATGCACCTGCTAGGGCATCGATAACCGCCCTGCTTCTATCAGAGAGCCCCAGCTGCTCCCATCAGCCTATTAGATGCCTGATTACTGATTGTAAATTCCGATGCAAGTCAAATTGCATAAAAAATGCCCTTTTCTCACTTTTTTCAATGATTGTATCTGATTTTGACTTAACGGGTAACAAATTATTGCATATATCACAGTAGGAAGAATATAGATAATAAAAATAAACAGGATTTGCACAGTAAACAATGTGTCTGTCTTTCTTTTTGTGCTCGATGTCCCATTCCTCCGCTGTATTTGCTCGTTTTACACACAGGAAGTACCACACATATACACTCCTTGCGCATTCAACAAACAGAACAAGAAGGAAAAAAAAAAAAACTTACAAACAGCTGTTGGACATGTGAGGAGGCGTGTGCTGGTTGTGGTAAGCCTGTGAGCTCAACATGATTGCTACATGTATCTTATCTGGGATGACTCCTCCCAAGGCTTTGTGTGTATATATCTGTGCTGTGAGTGAATGTGTGTGTGTGTGTGTGTGTGTGTGTGTGTGTGTGTGTGTGTGTGTGTGTGTGTAAAAGAATCGCTCCAGTGTTCAGCCATGCGTGCAGACCTAATCTGAGCGCTCTTCCACTGGCTCTCTGCTCTTTCCCCTGGGATAGTGAGCCTATCATCTAGCCCAGTGCTTCCACACAGGCCCTGGAGCTGATTAGTCTTCTACACACTCTGAACACAAATCCACACACCGCTTGGCTTGTGTGTTAAGGCATAGCGTTAGCCTCAGTCCATCAAATATCGTTCGGTTTAAAATCAGATACCCTATAGGGGGATGTTTGGAAATGGGATGAGCGGCAGAGGAAGACCAAGTACTGACTTTAAAATGACACATGACAAGTCCTTAGAGTTTAACAGCTCGAGTCTATTTGAATGCATGTTCTTAATGCATATTAATTTTATGTACTTTAAAGTCATGGTTTTCACATTAATAAATTATATATTGGGGTTTGGGGTTTCAGATTGATCTCAGGTTACTGCCATTTAACACATTTTCTCTTCGCATGGATTTCCTCAGGGTTCTCCAGTTTCCTCCTACCTCAGTTAAACATGCATTTGGGTGGACGGGCTACCATAGATCACACCTTGTGTGTTTTTGTGTGTGTCCATTATCCAGAGTGTATCCCTACCTTACAGAACATCCGTTGTTCCTGAGATCCACTACACTGAGGATAAAGAGCTTAAGGATCAATTATACATTTTGAATGTGAACAATAAAAATGATATAAATGTGCATCCCATGAACAATCCGAAACACCACAAGACCTGTTGGTGGGGCTAAATGTACATTGAACTGTCTTATTACTAAATCATTTCCAGCCCTAAATGGTGCAATAGAGATGTAGTCACACCAACATTGGGTGTGCGCGAAGTTTGAATCCAGATGACGCTACAGCCAAGAGTCCAAGAGATAGCCATGTCATTAGACAATTGTGAGAGTCTGTGTGGAAAAATGTAAATAGCACATTGCTCCGTCTGTGCTGTGCTGCCTTGTGTCCCAACTTACAATGAAACCAACAAACAAAAAAAATGACAATGCTGCGCGAACTTACTATATATACAGTATATATTTTTTCCGTAACGCTATAGTAATCATATGTTTAAAAAATTGTACGTCGAACCGCTCGGGAACTACCTGTATTGTGCTTCAATTGTGCTTTCGTAATAAGTCACAGGTTGAAGGAGGTGATGTAAAATGAGTAGCAAAGTTCGCAATGAATAATTAGTGCAAAAAATTAATTGCAAATAAAAATCTTTATACAAAATTAAATACATTTTAATTATTGGTTAAATAATAAAGACCATAGCCATTAATTTGTACACCTAATAATCACTTAATTATAATTACAAATAAATCTATTAATCATTCTAATAGGTAAACTTTTATTGTAAGCTCTGTACAATATAGTGTAGACTACATTTTACGATTACAATCTTGGATTTTAAGATCATATGAATTAAATTGTTTTAGATGAACATTCTCAATAATTCGTATAAGAAACACAATGAACATGACCTATTGACCCTTGGGGCAAACTTCAGATGCGCACAACTGCAAGGCAGCTGTGCTGCCATATTGACTATTAGCCCTAGTCGCGTAGCACTGAGCCCCAGTGCTCCTATTTAAATCCACACGTATGTATTCAGCGAGGTTCAACAATAACACTACGGCGTGAGGCAAAGCTCATTATCACCTGGGTAATTACCTGCCGTTCCGTCTGTGTGTTTACTTTAGTTTGGCGGAGCAGGTGTTAAAGATGTTTCGCCTGTTATTATGCTGGTTGATGATGTCTTTGGTGGAGACAGTGAGTTCTCCCGAGACAGGCTTTTTCAACACAATATGCACACACACAGACACAAACATTGGCATGAGCCTGGTAAACAGCGGGGAGGAGGAGAATTCAGCAAACACATGGCTTACTCATGTGATGTTTGAGCATAGAGCATGGCCCGTTGGCAAAAAGAAATGGATTTATTTTTACTCGAATGTGGATTATAAGTAACTTTCTCAGGCGAATAAAGTAAAAAAAAGGCCTGTTGAGTTATTGGGTTCATAAAGCAATAGATCATGTAGGCAACATAAACAGCAGCCTAGATAGACTCGTTGACTTCAATCCCACATCTGGTGAATAGGAAAAAACGTATTCCAGATTCATGCACTGCCACAAATCTAAATATCTAGGTCTAATATAAAGTGTTCATTTCACCTGGACAGGTGTTTGGTCAGATAAAACTACCCTGTGATACTTTTTTACTGACCTAGAAGGAGCTGCTGGTTCTTACATTTGCTCTCCTTTTCCCTTTCAATCTCCAGGTGTCTGCTCCAGTTTAACAACTCAGGTGTCCCCATCAATTAGCCTTGAATTTAGACTTTCATGGAGAGTACGCGAGTAATATCTACACTGACTCAGAAGAAAGACACTTTTCATGACCGCCCAACAATCTGCTGAGTGAAAACACATGTCCGAAGCTCAGGCCCTGCCCGTGAGGGGTCCTGGGTCCAATGGGAAGCAGGTGCGCCACTTTTTTGCCACGTAATACCCCATTTAGCCCCAGGGCCAAAGGTTATGCAGCTAATAGCTGCCTGGTGCAGGGCGGGGAAGAGCCGAGCATGAGGCCAGGCTAAAACATCTGGGACGTATTGCACATACTTGCAACATATGCTTCAGGTTCAATTAAAATGAGGCCTTGGCACATTTATTCATCCTTTTTTTACGCTGGAACCTTCCTCCAGTAAAAAAGGGCCTCCCCTGACCTGACCTTAATATTTTACTATTTGAGCAAACAGAAGAAGTAATGAGAATGCAGGGTCGTAGGCTCTAAGCAAGGGAGTGAGCGAGAGAGAGAGAGAGAGAGAGAGAGAGAGAGAGAGAGAGAGAGAGAGAGAGAGGTGAAATTCCACATATATTTCGTTCACCCTTGAAACTACAGCAAACTTAACCAGTTTTGAAGGAACAGGACAGTGTCAGAGGAGTCATAATCAAGAGCACTAAGACAGGAGAGGGGAAGAGGGGAAGAGGGAAAGGAAAATGAGAGAAGAAATAAAGAAGAAAAATATCCCTTTTCGACTTTGTAGGCAGTTAAAATGAGACATTGGCAGTCAGGAGCAGAAAAACTGTACAAATATGCGCTCAGTGAGATTTAGTATACTGTACGTTTTGTAGTGTATGATCTAGTCGGTCCTTAGTGTCATGATAATCATGATCACAGATCCTCAACTTAATACCACTGTTACTTTCACTAAATACGGTAACCAAACACCGGGGTTGGCATAGAAATAAAACTTCTAGAGTGAAATCGCTTTTGTGATTAAGTGCCCCATGACTAACTTGGGTTTGCTGTGTGGTTTTGCCAAAGTAAATGAACACTGACCAGTACACCATATTAGTGTAATTGTAATTGTAAGACAAACACAATATACGCCATCCAGACAAAACAAATGAAAATGTGGGAACAATCACCACATGCTGGCACAAGTTTAAGCCTAATTTGTTTCCACTTCAATCCAGGTTCACTTAATCATACATGACACAACCCTACAAGGAGCAGCTAATAATCAGTACTTTAAATTTATTTATCTAACTACATACTCAGATGAGACTTTGCTGACATTTTCTTGACCTTCCTGCTTGCTGGTGAGAAAGTCAGATTTTTCAATTCACAGGATAAACATTCAGTTACAAACATACTGCAACAAGGCACATGATGTGAAAGTATGATTGAGAACTAGCCGCAAACATGAACATTGCATCTTGGTGCCATGATATTGCATACAATTAAAACAAGATCTTGTTCACCAAAGACAAACTCCAAATTTACAGATTACACTAAGCTTCAATATAAAGACTCTGCATTACACCGACTCATTTACATACAAAGAGAATATCCTAATTAGTCCAATTATCGTAGTTAACTATTAATTACCCTTTATTGGCCTAAAAAAATGTTAGAAGCTCAACATTGAGACTTTCAAACCAGGTTTATTCATGGCTGATTCATTTACCTTCTATCTGGGCTTGAGGAAACATCTTAGTAGGTTCTTTGGACCATTTGAGCTCCTAGTTAAAGAAAAAACCCCACAGCTGTCGACTTGAGCTATTTGTGATGTTCTCGAAGTGTCAAAAGCTCAGTAAGAGAAAACTTTCATGAAACGCACCTTAAGCATAAAAATAGATGTTACGACGTTTATTCAATCTGATTTTTTTTTCCATTTTTTTCCCTTTTTCTATAGTTACAAAACAAACATTTGAAAATAAAACACTGTCAAAGACACCTTGAGTGCTGGCTGAATATAGGAGCTTTCGCT
Source organism: Silurus aristotelis (assembly GCF_946808225.1). Lineage (NCBI taxonomy): Eukaryota > Metazoa > Chordata > Actinopteri > Siluriformes > Siluridae > Silurus > Silurus aristotelis. The sequence continues at coordinate 13,474,799 of NC_139596.1, read as the reverse complement.
AATATTTTGTTTAGCCAGCCACCTAACCGTGAAGCTGCACCAGACCGCAAACCATAAGTCCCTGTGAGTGATAATTACCTTGTCATCTCTGTCAAAGTCCTCATCTTCACCCTCCAACAGATCCTCCACTGCTTGCTGATGAGTGTGAAAAAGAGAGAAACAAATGAGAATCAATTTCATGTGCACAATGACTAGCATTACTACATCCATTAAAAAATCTGTTGTTTGTTAGACAAAGTAAAGCTTTGAAGCATCAGTCTAGTTTCTAAGCCTATTATCTATATCCTTTTGAGCATGAGACTAAACCTTCACTTGAACCTTCAGCTTGGACACGGTGGTAAAACATATATGCTTCAGTGAACCAAGACCACAGGACAAGTAAAGTGTCCTCCAACCCCCTTAACCAAACTTCTCGCCACTTAATACCCTTAAAAGACACACAATAAGGAAGAAATGTAATGGACAGGACCCATTTCAACAATCTCAAATGAATTAAAGCTGAATAGAAGTTGTAGCGTGGCATCAATGAAAACTCAAGGTGAACCAATATTATCCAGGCTACAGAGGTTAATTATGCTCGCCTGTTTAGCACTGCAGAACAGCCAGATGTGTAGTACAGCCAGATGTGTAGCACAAAAGAGCTTTCCACACAGTATAATCTATTGTTAAAAACTGGACACGAACAACCTTGAAAAAGTTTTATTCATAAAGGTTAATATTCAGTTAATTTAAGTATCAAATAAGCTTTTATTTTTTTTCAATAATGAATTTTAAGATTTTCCAGGAAAAATACGGTTGGCAATGAACAAAACTTTTCTTCTGTGAATACCTATTTTAGTCTTTAATACACTTGTAGGCCTGCCTTGTATATTGTTATTCATGTGAAAGAAGTTGTAGTGGACTTGAGTTCTCTTAAAAAAAAAGAAAAAAAAAAAGAAAAATAGAAAAAAAACCTTGACCCTAAAAAGACTCTTAAAACACGATCATTTTCTAAATTTTAAAATATGTGTGTGTGTGTGTGTGTGTGTGTGTGTGTGTGTGTGTGTGTGTGTGTGTGTGTGTGTGTGTGTGTGTGTGTGTAATATATATGTATAGGATATGTGCTCTTTTATATATACAGTGCAACCTCGATACTCGCGTTCTATGACCCCTTGCAAGGTTTTGACTCTTCTTTTGATGGTTTCTTTTTTAAAGGGAAGTGTACATATACTGTACTGTAAACTCAACATAAATTGTGAATTACTCATCAAAAATTAATTTATTTACAACTTTAAATAAATAATACAATAATTAAAGAGTTTTTAAATTTTTTTAATGTAATTTATAAGTACAAACTCTGTTTTGAACTCTTACTCCAAACCTTCGAGCCCCTCGCGGCTTCTCGCGACTTTCAGATTTTTTGCAAATTCCCAAAATGAAAAGACGCAAACTATCGAGGTCACGAGTATTTAGATTCCACTGTATTTGTACACACAAGCACACACACACACACATATATATATATTTCTTGTACACATACAATGAAGTTAAAAAGTTTTTGTTACCTATGGTTTTTGGGTAAAAAAATTATTTCTAAAATAAAAAAAAAACAAAAACAAAGAAAGAAAGAGTGAAAGAAAGTATTAAATGGCTCATAATTATGTATGTATTTTCTTAAATGTATTTAAGAAATATGTCATAGGTTGATGGGGAAATCTGTACAGTGGTTGTTGGTGCGGTGGGGGGTATTTTACAACTGATCCAAAAGCTTGTCAGAGGTATGAAAGGTTTAACTGGGTGCCTATGTTCACTGTTCAACCTAACAGTGTGGATTGTTATTATTATCATTATTATTATGATTATTATTAATAATACTATAAAATCTGTCGAACTTTTTTTTTACCTTTTTTTTCCCCTCCCCTAAATATAATATTTAAAATAACACAGAAAGTACAAAAGATCCTTATTTTCCAAACATAACCATTAAGATTGTTTTATCAGGTGAGAAGTACTGCATGTATTACAGCATTAGAACCCATAATATGATCAAATGCAAAGTCAATAAAATATAGTCGGTGAAAGTAATACTGTCTGTACTTATATTGTAGATGGATTGATTATTCACACACATCCCATCATAATTTACCGAGCCAGATGAGCCAATACAGAGGTGCAGGCACAAATATCAGGCAATGTGCTGGCAGACATATAAAGAGTTTATCTCGGTCAATTGAAAACACTCCATCAAGCATGTGTGGCCCCTGGGAGCCTGAAAAAGAGTCCATATCACATGCCTATTTTCATTGCCGGAGGAGGGAACATGCACAGATCGTTATTTCTCTTCTTGGGGCTCGACTTGTCAATCACACATCAAAAGCTTCAAGGTCATGTGTAGGCTATTTACATAAGGCAATTTCTAAAATACCCCCCAATGCCTACACCCCCAAATCTATAATTTCTTTCTTTCTTTTTATTTATTTCTTTTTTACTTTCCGAGTCACGTAAATGAGTTTTCTGTGTCATCCAAAAATTGTTACTTAGCAAACAATAGGTTTTGTTCCTTTGTCTTGACTAAAAGGCAGAGTGCATGCTGCCATAAGCCTCTTATGTAAATGCTGCTAGAGGCAGAAACAAAAGGAGGGTTCAGGAGAGATGGAGGAATTGCTAGAAGTGAACTGATGATGCTTTGTGCTAAAGGGTGCACAAATCTACCAGATTAATGTGGTTTCAATAGCAGGGTTAAGTAGAGGCTAGTCTCGATTATTTGAGTGAAGAAGACAATCAATCATGCTGTGCAAATTGAGCATTTAGCAATCAATGAAGAGAAGAAAAAGCATTTTTAAGGGGGAAGAAAAAAACAAGGTCATGAATCAGTTAGAGTGGGTCTTTTACTGACAGTCACTGGGAGGGAGAGGGAAAGAGAAAGCAAAGATCCTCTGCAGTCTGGCCTTTCAGCTAGCTTTGGCACCATCCCCAGCTCTACTCGGTGACATCCATCTTGGCGGGTTAATGCACTTTTTCTCTCCTCCACTATCAGCAAAGGAAGAACTGTGCTATCTGTGCTTTTAATTCTAACCTTCACCATGACAGGTGCGCCGGGAATAGACGCCCAAGCCAGACAACCCATCCGACATGAAGATATATACTTTCATTTTTTGCCCCCATCCCCTCTCCCCTCCTCGTGCTCCTCTTTGAAATGGAAGACATCTCTAGCGTCTCCAGCTGCTCGGGGCATGGTCCTGCTTTGTATGCAGCATGTGGATCAGGGGGACCCGGGAGAGCCCAGGCCTGGAAGGCTGATAAGGACTCTCGCCGGAGCACCTCCAGCCCAAACAGCCTCTTCATAGGCTGTCAGAGCACTGCTGGTCAAAGGGAGGGCTTGTGCTCATGCCAATGTTGGCTGACTCTGGCTTGACCCCTGCAGAGGCTGAAGTCAAAGACTGGTGCTCCTGGCAAAAGAGGCAGATTGAGAGGAGAGGAGCACTAATTGATCAATGTATTGATTTAGCAGAAGAATAAACACTGCTTTTGCCAACCAGACTTGGTTGCGTAATGCAGTTACGCATGCTAAGCAAGCTAAATAGGCTAAGAAATTGGAGGTCAGACACAGTGCTGTACTGTGTGCCAGAGACACGTTGTCTCTTTAGGGCTGAGTGTTACAAGGCAAACACGCTGATCAGAGGACTTCGTAGCAGTTCAGAAACATGCCAGGGTCATGTAGTCCCACAAGTAAGAAGCCTCATCACAGCTTTTCATCCCATGACTTCCATTTTACTCTAATCTGTAATGTGGTACAGACCCTGAGGATACCTCAAAAACACAGTCAGTGTTCTGTAAACAAAAACCCTGGCAGCAAGGAACACGGCTGCATCAACAACAACAGCAACAGCCATGACAAAGATGTGTACATCATCCACATTGTTAGCAAAATCTCAGGTACAAAAGTTCACAGGGATGAAGTGTAGGGAGCTGCCAAAGTCTCTTCTCTGCTCGCTTCAAACCTCGTCTGTGAGCGAATCGGAGCCACACTGGCACGGGGGAAATCAGCGGGGCAACAAACGCTGCCAGTTCAAAGTGACATGACCTTTTGATTTTGTCACCTGTCAGGGGCTGGCACGGAGGAGCAGTGACATGTCTGCCAGGCGCACGAGATTCTACGTCTTGCTGGCGGGAGTGCAACACTGGAAGAGGTGGTGGCACTGAGGTGGATTAAAGGCCCGAAAAACCGCTCCCCTTGTCTTCCTCATCCTCCTCCTCTCTCGGCCCTGCCATCACACACACCCTTTTTTTGTGTGCCATCCCAGTCGACTCAGCCCACAGCCAGAGCACCAGGCTTAAAGAAGAGTTAGCATGGAGCACGATTGAGAGACAGGCTCTCATTTAGTTTCCCTTTATATTTTACTGTGCAGTGATTGACACTGGAGGTGGGCTTGACAGGCTCAACATTTCCCCCCAGAGCAACCCACCTGTACCAGAAGACGGTAAGGAAAAACACAGCCTATACTTTATTCATGAAGCTCCATCCAAGCGGTTTGTTTTTCAAATTACACACACAATAGGAAAAAAAAGACAAAGCACACCTCAAACCAGACAAAACGAAGAAGAGGCAAAGAAAAAAACTTTATTCAAGTATTTGTTTACCTGTAACAAAAACGCAACTTACTCGGTGCTCGGTGCTTCAACAAAAATTCACTCGGATTATATCGTGATCACCTTTTCTCTAACAATGAAATATATATGATTTTGTGTCTTTTATCATGCTGTGCTTTTTGCTGGCCACAAGAGATGATGGCAGCTCATTCCATGTTGACGTCAGCCGGGAAGTTGGACAGGGTGATGGACCCATGACAGGCTTTTTCCTGAGATCAAGCCTCATGGGAGACACTGAAGCTTCAGGTCTTTCAGCTGTCTGTCTACATCACAGTGTTTAAAACAAAGAACAGTCCTAGATTTGACATCGTAGAGACTTTTAGTGGTCGCGCATTATTTAGAAGCAATACCGCATGGAAATACGTAAATATGGTAAAATGCATAAACAAACAAACTGTGTTTAAATAATTTAAATAGTCAAAAAAATCCTTGTAGCATTGTCGGACCTTGAATATGCAAATTCAGAGATCCTTTGTTTCAAATTGACTTACAAAAGTATGAAAAACATAATGACATCTACCACATATTCCTATACACGCTTCATTTCAGCAACATGAAAAGCAGCCTGAAATAAGACACAAGAGAGACAAAAGCATAAGAAGTACATTATCCTTGCCCTCGAAGCACTGACAAGGTTACCGAGAAATACCTTAAAATGCTTAATTGCATACAGGATGTGAAAGAGATGTCACTATGTTTCTTCAGCTCTGGCAGAATTTGCTATAATTAACACCTTTGAAACATCTGGTAAAGTGTTTTCCGGGCCAGTGGATTCAGCAGCGTGGGTCTTTCAGGGCCTGCCATGGGCCCTGCTCCTCTCAATTCCAACTGAGCTGTCTAACGCTTGACTGAGTCCGAGTGGTCGTTATAAAGCCCCACCAAAACCTCCCAGGTCTCCAAACAAACTGATTTGGAAGCTGGGGGTGGAGGGGAGGTCAGTGAAGGCACTGAGATCGCTGGCTCTCTACAGGAAACGGGCCAAACAATGACAGGTAATGTCAGCCTAGTTTTGGTTGCCAAGTTGTGGCAATCTGACCTGTATGATAACAATTCTAACAATCACCAGTAGGAGTCTCCACTGTTATATAATGGGAAATCATAACTGTCACGAGATCTGAATGGAAAATTAAAATACTGTTTACAGATCGATAGAATTAGTCTACATTTGTTCTTAAATGGGTTCTGATGATTGACAGACCTGGTCCATTTTTTTTTCCTATGATGATCGACAGGCTCGGTTCAGAAGTCACGATCTGTCTGACTTGCATCCAAAGGTGGTGGTACCCCCTTTGAACTCCTAATTCATCCCCATAATATCCATTCACTGTGGCTTGGAAATTCCCGTCTAAGGAACCAAAGGAGCCTACTTATACAGTTCTCAGACCTGCTAAACATCTTTCATTTGGAAACACCAGTTTGAGAGTATACGCTTGTGTTTAGAGCATTGCCTTCCCAGATGGTAAAAAGAGCTTTTAACAATAACAGGCTCTGACAGAGAGGTCAGGTAATTGGTGGAGGGGTGGGATGGAGAGCAAAGGGAAAGAATACGAGAGTCAGGGGTCAGCTGACTACAGGTTAAGAGTTGAGCTAGCATGTCAACCCTTGAGGTAACAACCCTCTTCAATTAAATGACAGCTGAAAGTGGGATTTTTTTTTTTTTTTTTTTTCTGAATATATTATATTATACTATATATATATTTATATGATTAAAAAAAACATTTAGATAAAAAATCTTCCTCTTGGTTAAGGGCTGAGTGCTTGTGTCTTCCAGAGAGAATTACCCTGTTACAGGCTTTTGAAAAATCATAACTTTCCAAATGTTGACATTTGGCGAAGGGCAATGGTTTAATTTTACATGTTGTTTAAAGCAATTGGCAGTGGTTACGTTTTTCCTTCTTTCCCCTTCCTGATTGTGTCAGCGCCATGACTTTGGTTTCATGAAGCGGAAACCACACAGAGGAAAACCACATAACTAGACGTTAATTCCATGGCACATTTATAAAACTGTTTGACACACAAATGGTGGGATCCCATATACATGAGAAATGATGCACCTTTACCTTTCTTATAGTGTGCTTGTGTGTGCTTATATCTTCATAGGCACAATTTTTTTAAAAGCCTATATTTATTGCAAGCATAGACATATTACTGTGGTATTGGAATCAGCTAAATAGACTCGCACACAAACAAAACAGCAGGGGGGTAGTCGTAAAATACTGGGGAAAAGATTTACACAGCATGCATCAACAGCAGTTCTAAATTAAGAATTATATGGTAGGCTGACTAATTCAAAGACGCACAAAGTTGATACGATATGAAGAGTTCCCAGTAGTAAGAAGTAGAGACTGCATTAAGGGGATAAGTGATGGCAGTCTCATGGCAATTTGTTGACTGAATAAATATTCTCCCTCCTGCAAGTCATCAGATATAAGAACATGCCATCTAGCATGCAACTGTCACACAAAACCTGCACATTCTACTCACTGTAACTTCTAATACAAGTGCATTCTAATTCATATTCATGTTACGTTATAGAATATCCCAGCCAGGTGCTTATACAGATATACCTGGATACCACAGAAGCCTTGCAGTAAGTCTTACAGGCTGGGCCGATCTTTAACCTTCAGTGAGAGGCAGGCTGGCCGCTGCGTCCTAGCAGCCTGCACTTATGTGTCAGTGGGTTTAGGAGAGGGTACACAGAATGCTATTTGAAATTATATCCTGCCAAGCACCAGGGGCTTGGCACCACTACTTAAGTGACAGAAAAGCGTGAATTACAAACTTTCACTAGCTCCAGATCGGTCTTTTAAATAACAACAAAAAATAAAAAAATAAAAAAATAAATTAATATATATATATATATATATATATATATATATATATATATATATATATATATATATATATATATATATATATATATATATTTTATTTTATTTATTTTTTTTACAGCATATATATATATATATATATAAAGGGCTGTAAAAATTGTACGCAAATTAATTTTAATGGCATCAATTTTATTAACGTGCGATTAATGTAGCACACATTTATTTTTGTCAATTTCTTAAAAAAAAAAAGAATATATATATATATATATATATATATATATATATATATATATATATATATATATATATATATATATATATATATATATATACTTATATACTTCACTGAATAATTATTTTAAATCACTAAACATTTGTTTTATTGATGCGCCAATGATCAAATCAAGCACCAGAATCCGTTTTTATGCGCATATTCAGCAAATAAAACAGTCAGTGTGGAAACACAGCAAAAGTTGCTTTTGATGTCCTGATGATTTACGCAAAACACCATAATTTAAAACATTTACAAGAGTATTTTTACAAGCTGCCCTGTCATTTAAAATTGTAAACAGGATTGTGTAAATAAAATGCTCAGTGCGAAGAAAGAGACACTTGAAAAGTATTACATTGGGGTACATTTATAACAGATAAAAATGTGCGATTAATACGCAATTAATTACGAGTTAACTCATGACCATCATGTGATTAATCGTGATTAAATATAAAACCCCTAATATATATATATATATATATATATATATATATATATATATATATATATATATATATATATGTGTGTGTGTGTGTGTGTGTGTGTGTGTGTGTGTGTGTGTGTGTGTGTGTGTGTGTGTGTGTGTGTATATAAGTATATAAATATATACAATTTTGCACCTTTTTAAAATCCAAAATAATGGATCACTGACAAATATCAACACAGGGGATATTTCTGTAGAGAAAATAATAAAATTCACATAAATTATATTAAAAGCTATTAAAAACATATCAGTTGCAGCTAAATAAAAGTACAATTGAAAAGAAAACATGTAAGGTGGGGTACTGAAGTGGGGCTGTGACCGAAAAAAAAAAAAAGTTAAATAATGAAATGAAACATTGAATGTTCAGTAAATAATATTTTGCATTATCTCAGTGTCACTTTTTTTTGTTAATTATACCTCAGTTGTAGAAAATGTATAATTTTTATTGAAGCACATGTTTAGATGATACTGATTGAAAATGAAAAAAAGTTTGTTTTTTTACACAAACTTGTTGAGTGCATGCTGATTTTAGTGTGTGCTTTTATTAAAGCATTGTGGAAAAAAAATATATATATATGATTAAAGTTTTTTCATATTGCACTTTTCATTCAAGTTGTTGGTGATAATATGACATGTATAGCAAAATAGAAAAAAAAAAAATAGAAAGGGGAATCAACACTTTTGCACTCCACTGTACATGATCTGTAATTAATATATTGATTCAAACACACACACACACACACACACACACACACACACACACACACACACACACGCGCACATACACACACACACGGACAAGACCCCATGTCCAAATAATAGTAATAAAAAAACGCTTGAATTTCTTCCGCTGGAGTTTATAATAAAGTAACTTCCTTTTCTAAATGACTGTGAGAGAGAAAGTGGCCAAGCTCATCAGTGGGTTTCGTTTTAATGAAAAGCAGACCCCATGTGTATGTGCTTGTGTGTGTTTGTTTATTGTGTCAGTGAGCGGAACTCTCTCGTTCTTGCCAGCCCCACGAGTGGCTCATCTGTTGTGGTTACAGTCGTCAAAATTGCAGAACAATAGAGTGTAAGAACGACAGAGGACTCGTGGGGCTGCAGCTTTCACATTCTTCATGCGTTTTATATCCACAGATCCCAATGGTATAACCTTTGACCCATTACCTGGTTTTGAAACCTTGTCTCCTGATCCAGATTAGTTTACAGTAACCAGAAACACGGAACAGCACATTGTATAAACGAGTGGAATAAATAATTATAGGTTTAGTAGTTAACAGCAGATGAATAGCACAAGCAAACAGGTAAACAGGTATTAAGCAGGAGTTTGTGTTTATATTGCCTGATCTATGCAAATATAGCCTTAAACTTCGAGCCTTTATGTCTTCATTAGATTTATTAGAGCAAATTAAAGCAACTGGAGATAAATGTATATGTGAAGTGAACAGCCAGCTAAATATATGAAGGAGATTTCCTTTATAACACTGGTTTCAGAATTTTTGCAAACAATGTCGCCATCTACAGGAAAAAACAGGGCAGTCGATTTGAAAGTGATTCTTCCACTAGACAGGGATTTTTTTTTTTTTTTTTTGGGTTGCTTTATTTATTTATTTATTTATTTATTTATTTATTTATTTATTTGTGTATTTATTTATTTTTCATTTTTCATTTTACTCGCTTTGACTGACATGCATGATATGAAAACTTAAAAAAAAAAAAAAAAAAAAAAAAAAAAACGATAAAGGAAATTTTTATAGGGAAAAAAATAAATCCCTTAATATATCCAGAACACCCAGAAAAGTACTTATTTTATCTTATAAAGCATTTTTCTATAAAGTGAAATCACTGAATAAATTTCTTTTTAATGTTTTGTAATGTCAGTAATTTTCGAGTGTTTTTGGAAAAAGCTAAAAAAATATTTTTTAATGTAATAGTTACTACTAGAAATGTAAATTTCTAAAATAAAATTTAGACAATGTTTAAATTACATTTTTAAAATTAAATTAAATTAAATAAGATGTAGTAAATTAAAAGCAATTAATTAAAATTTAAAAAGTGATATAATCAAACTTCTGTAAATAAATATTTCTAATTGCAGATAAAAATTAAAATACTATTTTGAACAAAGGTATTTTAGGATGCTAAACTTTATAGCACAATTTTTTTATATTGAATATTTATATAATTTTATTAAATGTATTATTTTATCTATATACTTTATTTCTAGAATAATAAGACATAAATACATAAATATACTTCACTGTCTTTCTTAAATGTCTGGAACATCCACAATAAATAAACTGCTTCATATTAGAAACAACTACATTTTAAATTTTAGAAATATATAAGTTGAATTATTTATCATTTTGATATTGAATGTTCGAAATGCAATACAGTTCAAATTTGAAAAAACAATAAACAAGTTTAAAATATTTAATGCTACTAAGGTTATTTTTATGATAATGAAAGGACACAGACGGTGTGTCTATTATTAAAAAAATAAATAAAAAATGCTGAGACGCTGTTGAAGCGAGAGTGAAAGTTCACTCACCACGTCTCCCTGTCTGCTGTCCTTTCCCGAAGCTATGAGGATGTAATTCCAGGCCAACAGGAGCAGAAGAGCCAGTGGGATCATGTAGAGCTCAAAGTTCCACACCACCACTATGAAGAGCTGTCAAGATGGACAGAGAGATGCCGGGAAAAAGAAAAGACCAGACATTAAAGGACGCACAGACGTTTCTAGAATTCTCTTTTGTTTAATTTTCTTATTAGAGTGCAGGCATTATTCATAAACTCATTATTACATTTTAGTTTTTTCAACCTGGAAAAATTATTTATATTGAGCTATATAAGTTACATCTAACTGTACAATTTTAATCGTATAGCTCCTGGCTTGGAATATAATCATAAGAAAAAGCACATTTCATATTCAGCAAATATTCAATATAATTACACTGTGCATGAGGCATGAATATACCCTAGACATATGTATAAACAGACACATATTAACATATAGGGGTAATTTAGTGTAGCCACACCATGTTTTCTGGAGGCGTGAGGAAACTGAAGAACCCTGAGGAAACCGGCATGGAGAAACCACACAAAACTTCATACACACACACACACACACACACACACACACACACACACACACACACACACACACACACACACATAGGCACATATAAGCCAAGTTAGGGATCAAACAAGTGACCCTGGAGCTGAGAGTCAGCAACCCACTGTGCCAAGAAGTCAAGTCACCAACTGCACCACAGCCTCCACAAAAAAAATGACATATTTTATTTAGAATTGAAATCGAATCCGAGCAGAATATCTATAAGGTCTGTTTGTCATTTGTGGCAAATACAAGCACACAATTTTGCAAAAGGGCTTCTTTCTCCTAAAGTGGTGCACTCACACAATATAAACAAACTCCATATATTTAGAACCGAACCGCAGACAGACCACTGGCCTTCCGGTGAACTACAGCGACGTGCCGGGATACCGCACGCTGCCCTGACTGACTAAATGTTTACGCTCCCTTCCTCCGCTAAGGAACACAAGTCTGCAACTATACGACACTAATCCACACTATACCACTGCTCATTTCTGTAAATAACGCAGGCTTTAAAGGTTCGAGGAACACGCTGCTTCTCAGCCTTGCCGATTATCTTATCAATTTCGAAGCTCTGCAATTTACGAAGCTGAGATAGTAAATAATGACCACTCTGGACGATCAGCTAAAATTGATGTGTGCCATATAGCACATTCGAATTGATGTACTCCTTTTTAATTAGCCAAACAAGACAATAAGAAAAAAGAAAAAAAATATATGCAAGCCCCGACTTAGGACTCTATCTATGTTTCATTGTAATGTTTATTCATCAAAACCCGCAGTTATGCCGAAGAAAAAATTTAACTGCTCATCAAAAAAGCACCGGCCTCAGATGAAAATTTCCACACACTGATTATTTTGGTGAAACGTATTTACAGCTAAATATGAAGCACAGCAGGGTGTGACAATTTCATTCACCCGTGATAATAACGAATACGGCAGAATGAAATAGATGATGAGTTATGATGTTTACTACAATGAATATTAATACCATGGAAATGTAATATGGTTACAAAACGATAGATAGATAGATAGATAGATAGATAGATAGATAGATAGATAGATAGATAGATAGATAGATAGATAGATAGATAGATAGATAGATAGATAGATAGATAGATAGATAGATAGATAGATAGATAGATAGATAGATAGATAGATATCCCACTCTTTAAAAAGAGGATCCTGCTGCAGCGCTAAGTGGACTCCTACTGATGACCCTTGCCTTCCTCTCTTAAAAACACACACACACACACACACACTGGTGCATTGGTACAGCGAGGGGTCAGTAATATGGCCATTCATCGCTCCAGCGATATCCATTACCGCTCTGCATGAACACACACCAGCAGCATGAACACACACCGACACACACAGACAGACAAATATATTTTGTAATGATAATCATAATTTAATCTATTATTATCCACTTAGAAGTGTATATAAGAAAAAACAATTTAATCATTATATACTATGTAGAATTGTAAAGCATAAATATACAATGCTTCGATAAATTCATTTTTATTATTCATTATGTATAACACTTAGAGCAAAAGAATTCCTGTACTGAGTGTGAATGTAGTGTGTGATAGTGAAGAGAAGAGGGGAAACATATTACTGTGTTTTAGGGTTTTGTTTTCCTTTAATAAAAATGTTTTCAGAGAACAGAGAAGAATCATTTTCAATAATTCAACAAGCTTTAAGGCACGGACAGGCACACACACACACACACACACACACACACACACACACACACACACACACACATATATTACACGCATACACATATGCACACATACACATACACAACTATATTTTTTCTTTTCTATCATTTCGTGCTCTCTGTTATTTATTTGAATGAATTCAGCATTGCTTAAAGCTTCCGGGAAAACACCTAAGTCTTTGCAGCGTTAAAGGGATGTTAACCGTGTTTATTCCTTTTGTGCTCTAAATCTCTGTGTGCTACAAAATACTACTATAATATTCAATTCTGAAGAACAACATTGCAAAAAAGGAAAAAAAAAAACACCCTCCTACAACAGATTCAAAATAAAATCTTTCAAAAACAGCCTAAGGTAGAAATATAGAATCTCTTGAGATAAGAATTAGAAACCTATGAGAAGAAATACATTTCATATTTAAGTGACTACATTATCATATTTTTTATTTCCTTTTTTGACATTCCCTTATTTTTTTATTCCCTTTTTAATCTAGTGAGAAAATATATACAGTATATATTCTATATAATTGTAATATATATTATATAAAGATTATTTGTAGCACTTTATTATATTATACAGTAATGTGTGTAAATATAAATAAAGATATATATATATATATATATATATATATATATATATATATATATATATATATATATATATATATATATATATATAATAAATTTCATTAGTTGATTTATCATTTTGAAAAAACTTTTTTTACCACATTTTATTGCATTTCTTTTCACTCACACGAAGCCTATGGATAATATAAACTCCTAATGAATCATTTACAAATTTCTCACTTACAAAAGCAAATGGCACGTCTTTGTTTCATCTCCTCAGTGTCCATGTTGTTTTCATATGTCTGGGCAGTTATTTAACCTGTCGTTGGACGCACTCTGTGGAGTTTCGGATTTTAGCTGAGGGCCAGAGCTTGATTGACGGCCGACGTTAGTCGACACCTCGACCGCTCGGAGGTGACCCTTCTCCCTTACACATAGACTGATGCCCAGACCGGGGGCCTCCAAAGACCCCCTCACAGGAGAGAGAGGAGAGCCATAACCCCCCTTCCAACAAAAATAGCCCACGAACCACACTGAAAGAAAGAGGACAGAAACCAAATCTGTGGACGTGCGACTGCAGGCTTTGTCAGAGTGCATCCAGGTAAGTCATAATAGCCTCCGACTGTTCAGTGCCTCGCTTAGACAATTCCCCATGTGGGTTTTAACTCGGGTCCAGCACACAGACTGTTCAGACCGTCACACCTGCACAAAGTCTCCTGGTGTCCCCTCGGTAACACAATATGCAATGAAAATCATCTTTTTTTCAACCTATTGTGTGTTGCTGTTTTAACATAGGGGAACACTGGGAATATCTGGAAAGGTAATGTGCAGGACAACTGCAAAATTAAAAAAAATTTTCCACAAAAATGTTTTTTTTTTTTTTTTTTTTTTTAACTACTCTTTTCAGACTATCCCTCAAAAAGTAACTTTAGCAGAAATGCCCTTGACTTTACTACCGAGCACTAATAAAATACAAAAGTAAACATCCTTATAAAAAAAAAAAAAAAAGACGAGACAGCAATAAAGCAGAACCTTTCAACAAGCTTCATTTTCTAATTGCTTTGCTTTAAATTCCCAAGATATAGTCATCTAGTTAAAAGATAAAAGCTACATATTCATCTTCACAGTAATGCGTCATTATTAGTTTTTTAACAGTCCTTGTTTTCCATTAACACGGTTTTCTGTTTAATCACTGTAGCACTACTTGTTCATTTTAGCACATATAAGTAAGCTGCAGTCATTACGCTCATCTCCGATATGAAGAGCTGCTGGAGTAATTTAAATATTAATTTGATTTTAAACATCAGTCATAAAAAAAAAGAAAAGAAAAAAGATCAATTAAAAATCTTTCGGTTTTAGAGAGAAACATATAAAACAGCCAAGTGTTTCAAATTGTCCTCCATTTTTCTTTCTTTATTTATTTATTTGGGGGGATTTTTTTTTTGGGGAAAAAGAGAGTGGACTGGACAGTTCTGGCAGCCGATTTTAATATCGTTTTGGCACTTGCAGTTATGGAGTGGGGTATGACCACTTTGGAGAATGCATTTGAGAATTAGCACATTAAAAGTGTGTTACCAACACACCCCGCAACAGCTCTTCTACTTGGAATTCAGAAATTGAGTCATCATAGTGGTGTTGATTATTTTAAATGGTGCCAACAGTGGAGAGAAATATGCCAAATGAGAGGCTGATTATGGACGTCAATAACTCATGCAGAGCTTTTTTGGCTAAGCTTTTTTTTTTTTTTTTTGGGAGGGGACCACACACACACACACACACACACACACACTGAGACACACACACACACACACACACACACACACACACACACACACACACACACACACACACACACACACACACACACACACTCCAGTTGAGTGATGCTGCACTGCCACCTCCTGGCATTGATCAAAAGTGAAGATTTGTCAATATCCACTCAACCTTTGTGGGGATTTATGAAAAACGAAGCGGCTCAAAAACGGCTCACTTCAGTTCATTTGCGGGTGTTAAATCATGTAGTTAGGCCGCGGTATCAGATACTTCATTCTTAATGGATAATTAGATAAAAGGATAATCATTTATTATGCTTGAATACTACTTTTTCAAATTTATTTATTTCATTTCTGGAGAAAGCTTACTCTCACTCGTGCTTGCCTTTGTTAATAATAATGTTTAGTGATAAACTTACCTAAAAGTGCCGCATTAAAGAAAACAGTGTGAAGACTAACAAACACACAGACACATGCACACACACACCATGACACATTTGTTCCTCTCTTTCTCTCTCTCTCTCTTTATTTTTTTTCTTGGATGGGTTTATTTTATCTAAATGCAAAGCAGGTGAGGGCTGCTCCAGTTTCCTGTAGCAGCAGCTCTCTTGTCCTAGCTCTCCCACTGATAAGAGCCCTACTTTACCCCACATGAAAGCACCGGGTATCATTTTCTTACCTCCTCCTTCCAATAAAGCCCCCCACAGCCAGAACACACACACACACACACACACACACACACACACACACATCCGTGCAGCGCTCCTATTCCCCATGCACAATACCTGCTCTATTTGCTCCCAATTCATGGCCAAATTGCAGCTAAAGTTACAGCAAATTTGTTTGGAGGAAGAGTTGGTGAGGCTTGCCTACTCCAGGGAGCACCGGGGTTCAGGGTGGGGAGAGCTGGCATGAAGCGGACGCTCTGAACCCGACACTGCCTCAGCCCACAGCGGGCCACTTTCACACGCCACGGATGGGTGTCAGTACGCTCGGCTTACAGGTGTTCAGAGAGGGAGGAAGAGTGTGTCCCCTTTCGGATACACATACACACAAACTCAGGCTTTGTCATTGTTGGAGGTTGTGTGGTCATGAATGGCTGGCACTTTATCACCATGTGTGTGTGTGTGTGTGTGTGTGTGTGTGTGTGTGTGTGTGTGTGTGTGTGTGTGTGTGTGTGTGTGTGTGTGTGTATACATCCACACATGAGGGTACTCCAACTCAGACAAGAGGCACAAGGGTTTCTGACATACAACAGTGAATGTGCAGTAAAAGTTCTCGGGTTTACAAGTGTTCCCAGAAACAAAACAACAACAGCAAAACAACAAACACAACAGCCATGCAGCATCCTTAAAAAAATAACAACAACAAAAATATATAAAGTCATGGCAAAGGCCTAAAAATACCAGAATAGCAAACCGGAGAGCTCAGTTCACCTCACCTTCATGTGTGCAGTGCAAGTGTTTCTTTTGCTGTGGCTAACTTTTTTTGTATAGGAGAAGCGAAAGATTTAATAATAAACAGGAATATTATAAGCTATGTATCAAGCTGAAGTCAAAATCTGGCACAGCTTTAAAATTCAGTGCAAACTTTTACCATTTTTAAAACTATTCAAACTAGTTTGTGTTAAGGCCAGCGAACATAATTTTTTTATACTGATATGTTGATCAAGTTTGATTTAGTTTTATGGTTTAGTTGGAAAAATATAAGCCAGGAATTTAATCCTGGGTTGCTGAACATTTGTGCTGCATTGTGCATTGTGAAAATGTCTGAAAATTATCTAAAAAAAAAAACCTTTTGCCATATCGCAGCCCTACCCCTCCCTGCCCCCACCTTCCCCCGCTTCCTAGTTTTGTACTTACATTTCATCAAAAACAGACCAGTCTTGAAGATAAAATGGTCGAATCACCATGCAAACATTTTTGTTAAATATCAACTAAACATCAGCAAAGAAGCAGGTGTGACCTCATGTTTTTAGCACACTCTCTTGACATTTCTCTCTTTGGCATTTTCATTCATGTATTTTTTTCCTCCCCTTCGACAGCCAAGAGAGCGTCGTCAAAAAATGTTGAACTTAAATGTTAACAGATCGATGCAGACAGCCCCTTCTAAACTGTAGCAAAATTAAAATGTGTCAAGCAGCAAATGTTAACGGTTGACAATTCGGCCATTAAAGATGTGCTAACGTTTCGATGGACAGATCCTGACGCGTGTTATGCGGTGCCACAGAGTGGGATTAGCACGACCGTCCTGTTAGCATTCAGTCACACAGCACGCTTAAGGGAAGGTGTCCTTTAAACGACAGCTCAGCTGTCCAATTATACTTCCTGCTCACTGTGCAGGAAAAAGTTTCAGAGAGATGGACAACCTGCACTCTGAGTGTGCACAAATTGATACACAATTCCAAAGGTGAATTAGCAAAAATCTGGAAATTGTTGTGAAATGAAAAATATCTATGTGAGAGAAATAGGGACAGAAAATGCTGGATCACTGCTCTCATACCTGACACACTATACTTCAATCTAAATGCCATGCCAATACCTCAAGGCCTTTAAATGTGTGTTTGTTTGTGTGTGTGTGTGTGTGTGTGTGTGTGTGTGTGTGTGTGTGTGTGTGTGTGTGTGTGTGTGTGTGTGTGTAAGGCTCCTTACAAAAAAGGCACAGATGCTTCTCTGAGGAGACTCCCACTCGAAGCAGCTGTTGATGTAGCAGCCTGTGTTAATGAGGAACATGATGCAGCGCCGCATTCGGTTAAAATTCTGAAGTAGCAACTGGAAAAAGAGAAGACACATGTCAGTCATGTGTTACATCCATACCTATTTGACAGACAAAGGAAGCCCAATATACAAGCTAAAAAACATCCATTTTCAATCTAGGGCTGGTTCATATTTAAGAAAATAATAGTTGAGATGGAGGTGAAGAGCATCAAAGTGGATGCAGCTTTAATTTTAAATATCATGAAAATACTAGTGGTTTTATTTTTACTCATCCTAAATACTACTATCTATAAGTTACTTATAACTAAATTCATCAATATTTCATGTAGAGATATTTCCAGTCTCTTTTTTAGCACTTTAACAATTAAAATGGGGAAAAACTAGCAGGTACACTAGATTTTTGGAAACACAACCACCAGTTTAGTAGCAAAAACTCAGTTACATGTTTTCCATTCATAAACCATTATGTCAATGATTACAATGAAGGGATCAGACCAAAGACTTTTATACAGAGGAAGAGACATTAACCAGAGAAGGAAGAGCTCTCCCAGATTTATTTTATTTATCTCTCAGGTCTGTTTCATGCAATGATAAGAATTTTTAATTGAAAAGTCTTTTTAGTTTAAAGGCAACTGGACAGATAATTCGTAGTCCTTGCATAAAATTTAGAACAGGCATCTCATCTGTTTAGAAGACCTGAGATTCAAATCATGACAAAAGTATTTCTGTGAAGGACTGCTTCAAAACACATCAACAGTCAAGACTTACCTAATAAGTCATAATCTGCATTAATTATTTTTGGCATGCTTACAATATTGTGAAAGAATAAAAAAATATATATATATATATATATATATATATATATATATATATATATATATATATATATATATATATATATATATATATATATATATATATCATCCAGTTTTCTAATATTATTTGTAAGGAGGAATGAAACAGTAAAGCTTTAAATTAAACAAATTAATAAACTTATTGTGGCATGCAAAACAAATTACAAAGAAGTGGATAAGTTTATTTTGGCAATTGTTACGTTGCCATTTGCATCAGGGCGTCTGGCATGCAAAACGAGGTAAATGAACAGAAACAATCGAGCCACACTTTGAAGTCCCAGTTCGAGTTTTGGCAAATTTTCAGAGACTGGAAAAGCACTATTGTCCCTTGATATTGTCAGCTAGGAAAAATACCAGAAAACTGCACCAAGTCGAAATGGCTTTTCAATCACGCCGAGAATCCAGCCAAGAGGGAAGTAGTGGGCAGCTTATATCATTTTATACATTATATTATATCATAATTTAGAAACATAAAAGAGAAATACGCTGCCTTGTTCTTTTTTACCAATATAGCATTATTCATAATTTGGAATTAGTCTGAACTCCAAATAACTGTTGTTGTCTGGTGTCGCTGGCGAGATGAAACGTGTGTGGTCGCGTAATGGCTACAACACTTTGATCAGTGAAAATATCTGCATTTACTTTGTCACACTCTCAGACTGAGACTCTCTACCTTTTAACTCGGCTATTTTGCATGCTATTACGGCGACCGTGTGCGTGCAAATGAGAGTCACGAAAGTGCTGAAAAGTGCATATATAAAGAATATTGTTATAGGATATTATGGGAAATATAAAAGAACAGCATAAGAATTGAGATGTCAACTTAGACTTTAGGCTTTATATGGGCTTTCTTACTAGTGCGGGAAACATTTGTTATGAATCTGTATGCACATGTATGTATTCGCATTTTAAAGAATGTCAAAGTGCAGAGTCTGCAGTTTTTTGGGGGCTGCTCGGAATCCTTTGACTGTGCTGCAAACTGTGTGTGTGTGTGTGTGTGTGTGTGTGTGTGTGTGTGTGTGTGTGTGTGTGTGTGTGTGTGTGTGTGTGTGTGTGTGTGTCAGTGACAGGTCTGATTTGGGACAGCCCCTCCGATTCAGCTCTTTGTCCGAGGGGGACACATTGAGCAGGCCGACAATGAGGTGCATTGCTGCAGTGCCACCAAGGGCCAAACTAAAGGATGGCCAATCTACTTATGCACTCCAACAACTGACAGCATGACATTTCTATTCACCAACTCCAGAGGAGAGAGAGAGAGAGAGGGAGAGAGAGGGTAAGAGGGAGAGAAAGAGAGAGAGAGAGAGAGAGAGAGAGAGAGAGAGAGAGAGAGAGAGAGAGAGAGAGAGAGAGAGAGAGAGAGAGAGAGAGAGAGTGACACTGCTGGGTATGTTGCCAACCACACACCATTTTTTTGATTATCACTGTGTTAATGACAAGGATTTCGATACCTGTTTGGAAACTCGAGATTCTTCTTCGATATATTTCTGCTCGATGGGTATCAGTGTCCTTAGTCCTGCTTTAACCTACACACAAACATCACGTTATGAACAGAACCCATTTCCGCAATCACATTCAAATAGCGTCTCGTAGATCAGTACATTAATGCCGATCGGCCACTCTTCCTCCATTTCACACGCTCAATGCCACACAGTTATGTGCTGCTCTCGCGCCTGCCACCTAAAATGGCGGCCACGACAACGCACACACACACGCACACACACATAGTCACACAAACAAAAGCCTGAGAAGAGAGAAGCCTTGGGTAATTAAAGAGAAAATGAGGATGAAGGGGACAGGGAGTGTTCAAACAACAGGAATGGCCGTGTTGAAGTGAGCGAACAGAAAACGCGAGAGATAGCAGGAGGGGGACAAATAAGAAAAAGAGAGAGGGACTTACAGCATTATAAATCACGTCTATTTCGAGAAAGATGACCCCTTTTGTTGGCCCTGTCAGCTCCTTGCTTTTCAAGGCGTAAGCTTTCCGTTCACCATTTTGGATCTGTGGGAGAGGGACATGACAGCCGTCTGTCTGGCAATACCCAGCTGAATACACTCGCCGCGCGACCTTTGACCCCCAGCTGCTGCATCTGACAGAGAGCCCAAAACAACTGTGGCGGCTCTGACAAGTACCTGTTCATTACGCCCCGACCACTGTCAGCCACAAATTAACTATCCTGGGGGATCAGCCTGGGAGCACACATTACCCTCTCTAGTTTTTTTTTTCCCTTTCATTCTTTTTTTTGTAATTTTTTTTTTTTTTTTTGGGAGGGGTTAGTTTTATCATACTCTTCAGAGTAAGCAGAGAGTCTTTGAAGATTCTGCTACTTATTTACTAAATGTTCATATATTTAGCAATTGCATTTTAGGTAATACACTTTTCTTTATTTATTCAGTAATGTATGTTCAGTAATAAGTCTCAGGACTCACACTTAACAGTGGAATTGCAACTTTGCCCAGGAAGTCGGCGCTTCGGTCTCGATCTTCGTCATACACTGTAACCTCCAGCACGGAGTGGATGTCTTTCACATTGCTGATTGAAAGAGAAAAGTGATTGAAAAGAGAGAACGTCGAGCCACAATGGGAATGGAAACGAAGTCACTGACTAATATTAAAGATTCAAGAATATCTTTGAAATCATTGTTTAAAAAAGAAATAAATAATACGTTTATTTAAAGCCATGGCGACAGGCTCCATTGTGCGAGGGTTAAAAAAAGATGCAGCGATTCTCCCTGTGAAATGCTATCTTCAAAAAGTAGGCTAAAGAGTGGAGGAAAATGAGGTTATTCTTAAAGAGACGGGGCACTCCAAGGAGAGGCTAGATTACCCAGCTTTCTGTGGGAATTCACAAATGAATTTCCAGCCGGGCAGATTGAAAGATTATGAAAAAACATTGATGGAACAACCTCTAAATTTTAAACTAATATGAGAAATTATGTATGGCACATTACTGTATTGTACAATAATTGGACTTGCAAAGGGAGTGTAATTTCATCCTTAGGTTAATCTCAGTCCTTAAGGAAAAAATTGTTACTTATATCTCACAACTCCATGTAGAGCTACGGGCATGAAACTAAATTAATATGAGACTTAAATCTACTTCAGCTCTTAATTGTCTTCTTTCTCCAAATTTCAATACAACAATTATATTTTTAATAGAGAACAAATATTTTATTATGTAGCTGTAATATTATGGAAGATGCAGTAGTTGAATAATAACTTTTGCCTACAGTGTATTTATTAATCAGTGATTGAAAAAACTTTTAGTATTTTTTTATATATCTAAACTTACAATGTGAAGACTTTATTCCATTCTGGGTTGAGGTTCTTGTACACAGTGTGTGTCTGTAAACGATCATTGCTGAGCTCCACAACACAGAAAGGGTCACTCTTGCCTGTAAGGGACAGGGACACACAAACACATTAACTTTATCAACTACAGACTGGCGTAATCCACTGGCTAACGCGTTGCAAAATGGCAGTGACTCCCACTTCCTGATAAAAAACAGGCAGGCTGAGCCGAAGGGCTACATTGTGCCCACCGCCTTTAAAACACATGTCACCAATGTTCTGATTTGATGTATTCTGTTTTGCTTGTCTGTAGTATCAGGGTCTTGTGTCCCACTGATATGTTGATTTATACATAGGTAGATAAGAGCCTTGATTACAGTGCTGCCCATGGCATTAAAACTAAACAAACAATTACATATACACTATAACAGATGCAGTTGGCCATACACAGTGGGTTGATGAAAATAAATATAGCAGGCAGCACTTTATAATGATTGAATATCATAAAAATATTTTTTTACAAGGTGAGCCAAAAAAACCTGACATATTTCCCCAAACAATATTTCCTGGCTCCTAATATCACAAGTTCTATAAATACAAAATAAAAGAATGGGTTATGCATTAATTTTCAGATTGCCATTGATCTTCATAGGCTGATAAAAACGGTGCTACAAAAGCGGGACATTTACGTTGACGTGCAGAATAAATGTCACTGTGATCAATGGAAAGTCCTGGCTGTCACAAACCCTATCAGTTTCAGGAACTCATTGATCGGCTACTGCTGGATAAGTTCATATTTGTAATAAATGCAGTGTATGAAACCAATGCAATGTCTTTTATGCTGTGCTTCAGATCAAATTAGAACCATAATTGCATAATTAGTATAATAATATATTTGTTTGCTTATATATTGCCGTTTTATCAAAATGATTAATACACATTACACACAGTTGTGCTTTCAAAATTATATATATATATATATATATATATATATATATATATATATATATATATATATATATATATATATATATATATATATATATATATATACGTATCCCAGATACTCTGCAAATAACAATGTATAATAGGTGAATAAAGCTATTGTAGATGTTTCAAATTATTTTTACACGCACACTGATTCTCCCTTCATAATCACAGCAGTGATTTCGGCACCTTTAGCCATGCAGAACAGCATGGATGCTGAAATTAATGCCACTTGATAGGCAGAAAGATGTAGAGACAAACTCCACATCCTGCATGGTCCTCCCTGTAACGTGTGGTTGTCCCAGGCGATGAACTTTGGCCTTATTTGTGAGGTGGCTGTCTGAGCGCATTTCACGCTTTGCCTCGGACGAAACTTTGACTCTCCAGGTGTGGCCGGCAAGACACCGCGTGTGGGCTAATTTTGGCTCGGCTCCTGAGATGAGTTCAACCTCATTCTGGCTCCAAATGGATGCGCAGTAATTACATTTTATAGCTTAAATGAAATCCAGACGTAGACGGAAGTCCTTATAACCGCCATATTGCATATAGGGTCTCTAAACAGTTGTTGCTTATCATTAAATCTAGAAGAACTTCATAAAAATAAATTTGTAGAGCAGTTATGTTATGAAGCAAATAGACAAATTCATCCTGGTGCATGTACTGCACCAGGATGAATTTGTGTATGTGCTTGCAAAGCCGAATTTATGAGAGACACTTACAAGATCCATCCAGTGGAAGCATCACTGAATGAAGCTCCTTCTCCCTTAAACACTGTTGGTTTTACACACTCTGCCCATTTATCCTGCTGCTTTGGAGTGGAGGTACTCCAGATAAATGCCTCAATTAATTACGCCAAAGAACAGACCGAGTGAGGGGAGCAGACCGGCCTGTTATACATTGGAGTGCAAGTGAGGTAAAAACAGAGCATGAGAATAGGTTAAGATCTCCCTCAAATCCTCTCTTTTTTCCTCTCTCTTTGCTCTCTATTAGAAGAGGCACTGTTCCATGTCCCGTAACCCTGTGCCATGGCCGATTGAGACAGCGGGGCCCCGAGAGGGCCGTGCCTCTTCGTGGAGCTTGTGTGCGGCGGCTTTATGGCAGGAAAGCAGTGTGAAATCAGAGCTCCTGAGGCTGTCTTGGTTCTCCTGGGAAGACCGGACCGGGCTGTGAAGTCTACGTAACAGCCGGACCTCCAGATCGCTGAACTGTTACAGAGAGCAGTGTGTGTGTGTGTGTGTGTGTGTGTGTGTGTGTGTGTGTGTGTGTGTGCTGGAAGGGATTTCTACAATCCAGCATGTCTTAATTAAAGATGGTTAGAGAAGCAGAACAGACAGACCATGCTGAATAGGTAAAGAGTGTGCTGCATTCAGGATACTACTGCTCAAATCTCTTTCTTCCTTTCTTTTATTACCTAAATACGCACGTCTAATTGTGTACCTTTTCAATAGCACTTGGAATTGTAACGAAAACAGAAGATGATATCTAGATAGACGACACAAGAAAAATTCTGGACAAAATTTAAGCACTATTATGGTGAAAAGCTGAAATATAAACTTTATAATCTTCTCAGTTAGATGCAAATGATGTAAAAAAAAAAAACGAAAGAAGAAATGACGAAATAAAAAAAATTACAGAACCTTTGATGAAGATTTTGAAGCTAATAAAAAGTCAAATTCCAAAAACTACAATAAAAAAAAACCTCCAGGACACAGGGCACAAAAAGTCTTGCAAAAATAGCTTCATTTAAATATAACCTACTCGGACTGAAAAATTATTCGAGCAAGGAGGTCATGTAGTTTCTAAGGGACTTGGTAATGTTCTTTTCCTTCTTCATTTTTTCCAAAAAATAAAAAAAGCGCATCTGTACGTTTGGTTTGTGCTCGTGGTGTATTAGCACGAAGGGGGGAAAAAGATGCTTGCCGGTAAGTGTTTTTGTTAATGGCCTTGTCTCTTGTACTCCAAATAAAAAACGGTGCTCTGCGTCGGCTGCCATCTCTTTTTAGCTCGTTAATACATACTGCCAGAAACTAGGCCTGTCCATGGTAGACTTAATTAAAAGGAAGAATTAATGGAAGAGGAACAGAAGCGTGGGAAAATGTGTGTCAGACAGACAGATCGGAGCGTTCTGTGTATGAGTAGAGAGCAGGAAAGATTCAATTCTTGCTACTGAAATTGCTAATAATGTTTATATCACTCACCAGAGAAAAGTGGAACTAATGCTTGAAATTTGAGATTCTTGTGCCTGCCTGTGTGTGTGTGTGTGTGTGTGTGTGTGTGTGTGTGTGTGTGTGTGTGTGTTCACTCTTCTCACCTGTAACATCAGCTGCCATCAGTCCCTCTGCCCGGATGACTTTCACCTGCACTAAACCGACGTCTTTAATGTTGTTAAAGGATCTCAGCAGACTCTGGAGGGGGTCAAATGCATCAGCTGGTTAATCATGACAGCCTGAACTCCTTCTGAAACGTCAGTCACACATACCATCTTCCGCGCACAGCGAACACATTAAAATAATTACAGTACGTTCCTCAAATGCAATTACAAAAAAATACAATAAAATTCAGGACATCCTCGATTTTCAAGTAAACACCAACCTTTGTACAAAGTATTAAAATTATAGTATTTTATCTATACTTTTAAAGGGGGGAGTAAATTGACTTTGAGAAAATGCAAAAATATAACGGCCACCACTAGAAATTATTGTACACAAACTGATGCTTGTTGCCGTACTGCGTATTTTACTTTAAATGTTTTAACTATTAACTATCACTTTCAGTACCAATTAGGTATAAATGGGTTTAATATAAGGTGGCACAGAGACTATTCATAAACACTGTGAAGATTAGAGAATGCATAACTTGTGTGTTGAAAATAACAAACCATATTTTCCACGTAAAGTTCCAGGCCTGTAAATGCCCATATTTAATGGTAAAGCAACGATTCCAAAGTTTATAAAAACTGCAGTGTTTCTGCCTGGGAGAAGAAGCAAGTATATTTTGTTCCCACACACATGAGGAGGATGGTTAAGAAAAAAATACTTCCGAGGATCACAGTTGGAGACTCGCAGAAAATGGTAGCATTCTATGGGTCACCAAATCAGGATCCACAATTAGATACAACATCCATGCCAACAAACAGGCCCGGATACTTCTGGAACCTTGTGTGGGACTGGGTTCTGCGTTTAAATGAGGCTTTAAAAAAAACAGAGCGCTTTGGAAACAAGCACGCAGAGTGGGTTTGGTGTGAAGCAATCTATGGTAAAACTGAAAAGAACCTAATCCTAAACCTAATATCTCGTATGTAAATAAAAAAATAAACATCACGTGGCATCTGGGATACTCCTCTAAAGGCCACTCTTGTGATGACAGCGGAACGGAAGCCCGGAAAAACTATCATTATGGATTTTTGCCAATTAATCTGTCAACCTCTACTTATGTGTACCACAAAGCATTACAGGAATGAATGTGGTAGCAAAAAAATATTGAGCGAAGTACAAAAAAACAAAGCTGGAGCACCAATAATTTTAGCAATTTTTTCAAGATTTTCTTTTTGCCATTATCTTTGAATTAATTTATGTCCAATTTTCAACCACTAAATTTTTTTTGTACACATCTAACAAAAGGTACCAACAATTCTAGCCCTCTTATGCCAGACCTATAACTCTGAACGCACATATATGTATCTATGCACGCTCGAATATCGACTGTTTTCTAACAGAGGGAGCCTACTGAAGCCACCTACATAACTGCCTTCCATCTATAACGGCCTTCCATCTATCAATCATGACCCCATCCTGTTCCTCCTAGTCCATTAGAAACCACCGCAAATGACAGACATTGAAAGGGTTAAACTGTTCAAAGGAGAGCGTCTTTAAGACTTATGATTTATGAGAGGGCTAATAGCACTGGTCCAGATAAAAGCCATTCATTCAGACAGCATAATGCTTCTTAACTGCTCCTTTGTGTGTCCATTGGAACATTAAGAGGGCTGACATGTAGTGATGAAACAAGTGCTGAATCGTGCACAAGCTGCATGTTTGATCGAGACAGAACACTCGTCTCTGCTCGCTAATATGTGTGTGTGTTTGAAGCAGTGAGATAAAAAGTCTATATCAACTTGAAAAAAGAAAACTCCTCCCTCCATCTACAGATATACTGTACATGAAAACTGTACATGGCCACCACATCAACTTCATGATTTAAAAGACTTAGGGACAATCTTATGCCTTTCATGCACAGACTGTTCATGTGTGCAGAAAAAAAAGGTCATATCATCCGGGTTGGCTTTTAAATCAGGCCAAACGTACTTCACTTCAATTTATTTTTCTGTCTGGCATTAACCTCCTCCTCCACACACACACACTCTATAATGCATACACACACATGCAGAGGAGTAATAATAATTTGACTTTTTCAAGTCGGGGCCAGAGTACAGATTTAATTCATTATAAACTCCAGCTGCTTTGACTCAATATTATTGTCCAAAACCTCTCTGATAGAGGATGAGAAAATGAGGAAGAGGGTGCGGTAAAGGGAAATTCGCTCTCCACATAACTTAAGCGCACAATTGCCTTTCAGATTGCATGTTATTTACGATTATCATGGTGAAAGAAAAAAAAAAACATTAGATAGGCAGGTGCATTTGCACACCAGAGGAATTTATTATCAATCTATAGACCATTGAGGAGACGAGAAACTCTTATAGGAGGACACAGGATCGGTCCGATTACTGAGGGGGTCGGTATGTGGACATGGCAGGAAGTGGGACATACTCAAACACACACACACATTTACACACCGAGAACTGTTTTGGGATGTGTGGACCAAAAGCTGGGGGGAGGGGAAAGCGGCGGGGCTGTGGCTTGACTGACAGCTTGTCACTGTGACGTCTTATTCCATCTCTGTTGTGGAGAAAATGAATGTCACCGTGCCGAGCCTTATGACTTGCTGTCATCTCGCAGCCGCTCACCTTTTATCAATGCTCTAAATAACATTTCAAGCCCACCGTCTCCTGCCGGACAATCCGGTCAGGGGACATTAAATCGGATGACTGTGAAATGTCATAATAAAAATGGAATGCTAACAGCTTCCCCCCTCCACCCCTCCTTTACCTCACTCCTACTTTCCCTTCTTTGCTCTTTCCTTCTACTTCCTCTCTCACTCTCTCTCTCACTATCTCTTGCCTACACACAAATACACACCCACACTCCAGTGCATTTGTCCGCTCTCTGATTTTAAAGCGAGAGACAGGATGAGTGTGGAATTGGGTGCCACCACTTGAGCAGAGGTCACCCTGGCCCTGACGCCCATTAACGTCCATTAAACGCGAGTCCCCCCAATCCCCCCCCCTTTCGCCTTCCCTTATTAAAATGCATAATTCCTGTCTGCTTACAACAACAGCCATGAAGCAAAGCAGCACCTTTTCTTATCAGCGGAAACACATATCAGGAAATACGCCGTATTTTCAATACGGGATCTTCTTATGGGATCAACTTGCTGACTGCGCTCTATATTGAGCATTTTTTTTCAGGGCTTGTTCTTAAAGAAGACTGTTTTTTATCAGTGGAGGGATGAGGAATACAGCAAAAATAGTACGATACGTACGATACACCGTACAACACGATACACGGAACATATAATAAGGTTAATGTTTGCAGTACATTCAAACAACACCAAAGGCAACCATTGTCTTTGTATATAAAGGTAATTATGGACACTATGACTCTGTATAATTAAAAATATTATATTATTATATTGAAAATATATCTGAATTTCAGACACAAACAATTTTCACCCTAAAGAATTAGACATCTAAATGAAATATATATTCGTCATATATTTGGAATATATAAGGGCTAGATTTTCATCTTGTCAACATTATTATTGAAAATCAGTCTTAAATGTTTTAAAAAAAAAAAAAAAATATATATATATATATATATATATATATATATATATATATATATATATATATATATATATATATATATATATACTGCGCTTATTTAATTAATGCTTTTAAAGCTGAAAAAAAAATATTTTTTTGAGTTTTTTTAAGTGTATTCATTATTATGGAAATCATAATTGCAGGCCTTTATATGATTTTTCCATATGTGTTGGCCTTAAAATTCCCCAAAAGATCTAAACAAAAAAAAAAATAAAAAAAAAATAAAAACAAATCCAACAATAAAGAGGCTCCAAACTCTGGGCGAATCCTCAGGTGTGCTGTGTTTTTTCCACACTGAACCCTAAATAAAAGCGTCTGAGGTGTGACGTGACTGCAGGATGACAGGTGGAAAGCCTTTTAGCAGGAGACATCTTTATCCTGCTTCTAGGCCATTAATACGCGGTGATGAGGCACTCAGCCGCCCAGCCCCACTCATCCCATATGCAAACAGCTGAAAGTCATCTGATATGCCTTTGCCACTTTAATGATGTACGTGAAGCCACGGCGTAGCTGCATTAAGAGATTTAATTGTGTTTCTTGCTAGCTACGGCCGAACCCCAACCCCCCCTTCACATTTGTAGATGGCTACAGTTTCTACGGAGAGCATCTGTGGCTTCAAAGCATCCCCATCTACGTCAGCCTCTCCATCAAACCCCCCTCTGTCCCTCAACTGTAACTGCTTTCTTTGCATGGGAGACATCAGCAATGGGTCCATGCTCAACTACATTAAGGCACTTTAATTCATGTGGCCATCTGATTTTATGGTGATAGAAAGGTGGAAAACGTTTGACGCCTACCTTTTCCCGTACCTTCGTTTTTTTTTCTCTCTGCAACCACAGAGATCTCTTTAAGCAGCATTGTGCTGCTTGAACACCAGCACTTCGTGTTATCTGCCCAACTAGATAAGGTACATCTTTATTAAATTCCTTACTCGGAAAGAGTGACAAGCAGAAAAAAGGGAATATGGTAATAGTGGGGACAAATTAAAGTCCCTATTTTAAATCCACTGTCCTCCCTCCCATCACTAGACCGGCATATCTCCCCATCAGACTGCAGGCTAGGGTGCTAATGAATGCGTAGATGCAGAGAGAGAGAGGGTGGGAGGACAAGAAAGGGGGAGAAAACTGAGCGCAAAAATGGGAATGAGGGAGTAAAAACGTCTATCCTTTACCGGGGTGGGAGTGGGTGGGGGTAACGAAAAGGTGAAATAGCTTTTCTTTTCATTTTGCACACCTACCCCTCCCCGACTCCTCACCCATGGCCTGCCTCTTATTCTTGAAAAGATCAGGATTATTCTGCCATTATCGGTCTTAGAGCTCCCCCTGTGGGCACGCAAGGACACTGCGGTGGTGTTTAGCGCACAACTGCTAGCCTTTTATTCTTAGAAAGTAATGTGGGTCAAACCACCTGCCGTTTGGCCTGTAAAACATTTCTATTTCTACAGACGATCAAACACGACATATAAAACAACTCAGAGTTAAAGTAGAATTACGAGTAGAAAACCCTTCCCATGCTCTCCATCTGACGGTAGCTAGGACACCTAGCTAGAGGATTATGTTGGCCTTTTGAAAGCGACTGTGAGACAGAGCCTTTAAGCTAAAAAAAAAAAAAAAAAAAAAAAATTCAAGAGCTTCATGTGTGCCATTATACCCAAGAGCAGATGCATCAGAGGCGGTTAGCAGCGTGATGTGCCCCTTTTTATATAAACCCTGTCCCCTGCTTTTGGCATGTAAAGAGGTGGCAGAGAGCCGCAAATGGCAGCGAGCGAAGGGTTAACAGGCCAAAGACAAAGCAACAGGCTGAGACTATTGTACAGGCTGGAGGGCTGCAGGGCCCTGGGGCCACAGAGGGCCAAAGGCCCTCACACAGGACAGTAGGCCCTTTCAGTCTAGGCCTTTCAACAGCAAGCCCAGCCTCAAAAGAGCCTGTCACAGCACTGTTTCTCCCCCTCTCCTCCAGCACTCTCTACCCCAATCAGCTCCTCTCCTTCTCCCTCTCTCGCACTCCTCTACTCTC
This sequence comes from Silurus aristotelis, assembly GCF_946808225.1. Lineage (NCBI taxonomy): Eukaryota > Metazoa > Chordata > Actinopteri > Siluriformes > Siluridae > Silurus > Silurus aristotelis. The sequence continues at coordinate 13,443,604 of NC_139596.1, read as the reverse complement.
CTCTCCTCATCCCTCTCTTCAGAGAGCAAAGAGGCCCAAGGCTCTCCAGGCCTGAACCAATCTGCGGCCCCCAGAGGTTGAGCGCCTTTGAAAAAGAGGTCACATCATTGAGGTGCTGCCAGGTCTGAGAACTCGGCGCCAACAGGGACACAGTTCAACCCGCAAGCAGAATATGTAGAACAATATATCTAAACAGAGAGGATGAGTCGGTGCATTCATTGTGGCTTTATGGTGTTCATTTACATTTACATTTTGTATATTTCTTGAATTCCCAATTGGGTTGGTTCATTTTCTATTACCGCATCTGAAAGAAAATGCAAGACTAGTTGCGAGGCTGAACACACGTATTCAAGTGTTTTTTACTAATAAGTAGAATTTATTTTGCTAGATTTGAACATTACTGGAAGGAGTCCCCAATGTCAATGTATTGCAACAAATACTCTTTAAAGTGTTAAATCTGTGTCTGGTGAGGAAACAAGGTTGGTTATGCAGATATTCCATATTAACAATAAATAGATAAAAAGTACATTATTCATTGGAAACTATAAATAGATGGTAGTCTAAGTAGAATATAACACTTTGCTGTTAAAGGAAAACACACACCACTACAGAGTGTTAGCAGTACATCTGGTTCATGTTGGGCCACATAGAACCACCTGATGTAATTTTTCCATAACAGCACATACATTTTATTCCTCGTGTCTATATTTATTCCATTTATCACACTTGCATCTTATTAAAGAAACAAATAAGCACTCGCACCATCCATACACAATACAGTCCAATCCAGACTGACACAGACACACCTCCTGTATCTCCTAGCAATGAAACTTCGCTTGATCCAAACTCTACAAACATTACAAATGATTATAAAAGGTATTTCCTACAGTTGCATCTTCATGCCCCTGTGATTTAAATAATACTAACCTGCTTTAGGCCCAAATCCCACACTTCTGTGCAATTATTTACCAATACACTGATCTGCATTCTTAGTCGAGCTTGTTCACACTTACATATCTGTGCAGAATATCTCTCCTCTCATGCGGGTCGTCGAGCATGTTGACAGAAAGGTCTGAGATGGAGACGGCGGCTGAAGCGGTGAGGGTGACCAGTAGCACCAGCATGCCCTCGCCCTCCTCCAATTGCAGGTCCAGCTTGTGTGTGCACTCCTTAGATAGGAGAGAGAGGTCCACTTGACACCTGGTATGCACACACAAATACACACACAGGTATTAATGTCATTATTATCTTCAGCATCAATTATACTTAGAGACGGCCTGTGTCACATTACACTAACACAACATTATGAGTGGTAACATGAAAAGCTGCACTAGTTGCAACCAAGTGCAGGTAGTCCCTGACTTACAATGGAGATGTGTTCAGATGACCCCATCATAACTAAAGTCGAGACATGGCCTAGCCTACACAGGAGTCTTAAATAATAGTGATCAGTATGGGGTAGTATACATTAATTGGTAATAATTTAACAGAGCTATTTAAACTACCGTAATGTATAAACTTTACAGTATTTATGTATGTGGCAGTGAGTGTGCAGAGCGCGCCAGTTCGTGAGTGTCTGGCAGCGCCGATAAAAGAGAAAATTGGGCTTTGAAACACCGAAAAATACAGAAAAATTATATGCTTTAACACCGAGACAACTGAGCTCGGTTGACCGCTGGTGAGAGTAATCACAGGGCGGGAGATGCGTACATTCTGACAGCATCCCAATCATCGTACCGAAATAAAAATGGCGAGCAAAAAATGTTAATACAATTTCTAATAAAAAAATAATACAATTCCGTATCACAATCGTCATAGTAAAATCGAAAAACTGTAAGTCAAAACATCGTAACTGTGGAACTACCTCTATATTAAAAACAATGTAAAAGGCGCACTCTAGACAATGTGTTACAGAACAGTAGGTTTCAAATCCTACTGGTTACAGTTTTGTTCATTTAAACACGGGTGAATCAAAAGTTTGAATTTAGGGAACCAGGAGAACGTCGGACACTCCGCGGCACATGTTTGGACTAAGGAATGTATTCGAGAATTAAATCCAATTTGTAGACAACTCAGAGATAAATGTAATCTCAGTCAAATCCAGAACTCCAGGAAACGCTGATGAAAAAGAAAGAGAAAACCACATTACACTTTCGCTCTCCATTTCCTGCAGTGAAGTGCCAAGCTTATAGTCCTGCATAAGCACCTGACCTGGCAGGCCACCGTGTCTGTAGTGTGTGTAATGGAAAGCTGCATCTAGCTCTGTGAGAACCTAATGTGAACATTAGTAACAGACCAGACAGTCCAGCGAGAGGACCGGAGAAGATGAGTATTTAAGGAAGGAGGGAACAGCCAATTACAAGAGTGACAAGCGAACCCATTTAGACACGTCATGTCTGTGAATGGAAATGTGCACAAGAGAAAAAGTAGAGAAAAGACAAGCTCCACAGTAAATTCTGCTCCCTCATTCCCCACTTCCCTTAGCCATTAGCTCTCATGTCTCTCACACTTATTGCTAGATCGTCAGGGTTAGAAGCACGGTAGGTGTAGAATCGTATTATTGTGTCTTTAAACAGTCTTAAAAGCGTCAAAATTACAATCAATCACTACAATCAATCGTTTTACAGCTTATTGAATTATCTCTTAGCATTCCATGCACAATCAATCTGTATCAGTCTGTAATTAAAAGGAACTCCTTGTACACGGTTAATGAAAATAGCATTCATAATTCTGTATTTTATTGTTTCCAGAAATGTCGGTAGGTATCGTACACTTACTAATCCCTCCCCAACCCCCATCTTCCCCGGAGCACATTTTACAGCTGCTCTGACAGTTTTATCGGCAAGAAAATGCGTCTCCCAATGGATGCGCCTATAAAATCTATAAATTTTGATGCTTTCTCTGGAGTCAGACCAGTAAAATCTCTAAAGCATCACATTTTGGCATGACTATACACAATTTAGGGCTTTGTTTTTAAGTAGCCATAAAGAGTGTGGACACCAGAAAACTTTTAATATTTCGTGATAACCATAACCTTCGGCTAATCAATCATGAATGCGAAAAAAATAATTTCAGTCAAATCTGGATAGAAAGTACAGGACTAAATAAAACTGTTTAAATGCTAATTAAACAAAGAGAAAAAAGAACGCACCATCTGCTTGTGTTTTAATAGTCCCAATGTGATTTCACTAGTTTCTGATATGAAAGTGACTGCAGTACTTGGTGTTTATGTACAGCATAGTCTTTAGATGAATACAATTTGAATTGTATGAATACAACCTGTATATGCTATTGGGTAAATAATAATGTGCCAATTGTATATCAGACAAACACATAACCCACCTGCCCATAAAGTCATCTCTCTTGCCGGCGTCTCTGTCCCACACAGTGACATCTATAACGCCACCTCCTTCATCGTACAAATGAAAATCAAACTGTTCTCTCCACTGAGGGTTCAACGATTTGTGTATTATCTATAGAAAGCACATGGGAGATTGTGTGTGAGGTGAACATAATAAGGAAAACGGTCTACATGAACTCACACAACAGCAACGTAAAATAGTAATTATGCCCTTATTATATGAAACAGACTGAGCGGCTTTATAATTAATCTCATTTTAATTGTAAACAATTAATTCAACTTAACCAAGTGCAAGTGTAGCTAAAACACTGTTAACATTGTTTTTAAGTCCTTACAGTCTAGAGCTTGTTATATTGTTATTCCTTCCATAAATATATTTATTAAGAATAAGTAATCTAATTTAAAATCTACACTGCCAGTTAGAAATGTTTCACACTTGGATTTGTTTTATTACATTACATTACATTTCAGTTATAATACACATAGTAAGTGTAATATCAAAGGCCTATTAATCAAATCTTAAATCTGTTTGAACAAGGACATATTCAGTAATTAATCTAAATTCTCAATCCTTATTAAGAATTTTACATGGTTCTTACTCTAGTCTTAGCTACTCTGTATTTGCCTCAAAGTTAATATCAGACATTGTGATTGATGGTATCAAATGTGAGACATATTTACGATATGGACAAAATTTTGTGGACACCTGAGCTTAAAATTTACCTGCGCAATTTTAAAAAGCCCATTCGACATATGCTGTTTTGATAACCCCCACTCTTGTTCTAATGTTCCACTAGATTTTTGAGTCTGTTTGAGGAGATTTGTGATCATTCAGCCACAAGAGCATTAGTAAAGTCAGGTACTGAGTAAACGAGGAGCCCTGGGCTGCAGTCAATGTTCCAAATCATCCCAAAAGTGTTTATTAGGGTTGAGTCAGAGCTCTATAGAAGGCTACTCAAGATCTTCGACTCTGAACCCATGTTAACCATATCTTCATAGAGATGTCCTTGTGTATATATACACTGTACATATACAGTATATATACAGTATATATCACAACATGGGGTAGACAGTTAATCATGGCATTCATTCATCCAAAAAGTACATTCTTAATCCACAGAGAAATTACAGAAAGGCTCATAAAATTGAAAAGGGAAAAAAAAAAACTTTAGATATATAAAGTGTATATATTTCAGTGAAAATATATATCAGGTCAATAATACCTTGCTTTTGTACTTCTGGTGTCCCATTCTGAATTTGACATACGGGTCACTCAAGCCGTTAGTGTCCATTGGCTGGAGGTTACGACCCTCGATTAAACTAATGCTGACAATTCCTCTCCACAGCTGGGCTTTCCTGTGGACATCTGATAACCTTAGACTCTGGTACTGCCAATTCAAAAACACACACACATACACACAGATATATGATTACTTTTTCAAATCCGACATGCACATAGCCAGGAACATGAACCCATGCTTTTATTGACTACAACAAATGGAGGGGCTGCAAAAAAACTCACATAAGCACAGGCATGTGTGTAAGGCAACTAACTTTTACAACTAACCATTACTATTGAAGACATCATGCTTTTCTGTCCAAAGTAATACAGAAAAGACAGGCAGTGTGTGTCCGAACTGAGCTGTATTTCTGAATGCTTTACCAGGAAAGTATAAAATTAACCAGTATTAATCACACACAAATATAGCCAACAACTATGTCTCAGTTTCTGTACCTAATTTGGAAGCCTCATTAGCATAGCATTTGTTTGAAGTGCATTTCATTAAACTGTACAAACAATTCAATGGGGGAAAAAAAAACACTGCATAGATATTGGGAGCAAGCAGCTAATGCCTTTCTCTCCAGATATTAGCGTTTAACATGCTGACTCTTGCAGAGCCATTGTAAAGTCCCAATCACTATTAGTTTCACTCCAGTAGCCAGAAAGCCAAGAGAGCATCCAAAAGCCAATTGCAAACTTCAGAATGCAGCATAGGATATTCTGCTATACTAATTGCACGTAAAAAAAAAAAAAACAGCTGAAGGTTGCAATTACAAGTATTTGTGCTGAAATCATTGTCATTCAAAGTGAGGCAGACACTCATAAGCAAGCAAGCAAAAAAAATAAGCCAGCAAAACAGTTTAAATGTAAAACACTGAATGTAAATTACAATCAGATGAGCTGGCTGTGCTAGCATTAGTGTTACTTTAGAGAATCTCACAGCCTGCACGTTCGTACGCGTCGATATTAAGGTTGGAGTGAAAACCTTAATTTCAGAAGCTGCATCATAATTACATATCTTGCTTGGTTTGCATTTGCTGAGTGCAACGTTTACAGTGCTTGCACTTTATGAAAGAGAGATGGGGTGTATAAATAGATACAGGCACCCAGGAGTGAAGGGAGAGGTCTGAATGTAGTTAGTACTAGCAATGTTCCAGCATTCCCGAGACCCACCCAACGTGGCCCAGTTTGGAGCTTCAAAGACGGCTTTCAGCGGGGTGTCCTTTCTCATATGGTGAAGACAAACTTTTTGTAATTCCGTGCCAAAATTCGGGTTAAACTTTAACAGGGAATTAAATAGCTTGCACACAGCTGACCAAATTAAAATACACATTAACGTCCAAAGGTACATTTCAATGTCAGGATACTAAACATATACAGAGAGACACATTTTCTTTTCAACAAACAAGACATTGATTTGTACCACAATTTTTTACCACAGATACATGCAGTTACACTGAGACGAGCCCCAGAAAAGCGCATGCCTGTCCATTTACAACACATCTGTGACGGACCGTCAGCTCATAAGACGTAACGTAAAGCCATAGAAGATGGAAAGAAATGAAAACACACAATATAGCATAAATGTGTAAATGAATAAAAAACAAGAAGCAGCTCAGATCTGCATGCTACTGTAGTAAATAGCTAAAAAAAAAAAAAGATTTAGCTTTGCTTTCCTCGCTGAAACATAGTGTGTAACGTGTAATCACATCCTAAATTCACAACCTAAAAATAATTGTAATATTTCACTTATTACAGACTGTTCAAATATTTCTTTGAGGCCCTGAAGCAAAAAGACTGAAAATCTACTAAAATAACAGCTCAATATTTCAGCCTGCCACAGTAGTAATCACAGTAACTCCATGCACTCTGGTAAGAGTAAAAAATTCAATCTTTATAAAGATGGGAAAACTTTGTGAAGGGATAAAATGCATTGTAATCACCAGGCTCATGCTGTCGGTCAATACAAATACTACTGTTGTAAGTGATTTCATAGTTTATAAGTGTAGTAAACATTTAGTTTCAGAGAACATCTGGTGTAAGGTGTTGTGTGAGGCAAAATATATTGGAGATTATGATGTGTCACATTTACAGCATCTTTTCTGGTGGAGAAAATGCTAAATTCATAAACTCTGGAGTTTTATTGAAAATGTGTGATATCTGTATGAGAATAAAGAAGGAGCTTTCCTTTTCCAAATGTCATTATAAGAATAGCAAATAACTGAGCAGTGGATTGAATCACTTATATCTCTTTAATTTAAATTAATTTGAATTTTATAAACTACTGATCTCTATAAAGCTGGAACTATACAGGACTGACTTATGGCCACCGATCAGACATAACATTATGACCGTCTGCCTAATATTGTGTTAGTCACCCTTTTGCTGCCAAAACAGTTTTGACCCATCGAGCATTAACACCATTAACTTTTTCAGCAGTTTGAGCTACAGGAGCTCGTCTGTTGGATCAGACCACATGGTTCTCCCATGCCATTAGGCTACTCAATTCACTCTGACAAATACAGAAATCCCACTGGCCTGTCCTGAATATGACGGCTGAACTGCACCCTTTTTTTTTTTAGTATTCTCTTGTGCAATAAACAGACTAATCATGTGCTATTTATTCACTCTCATCACATATTTATCACAGATAGTCCTTTTACATTCCAAACAATGTGAACATTTTATCATGTAATAAGCCTTTTGTACCTGTAAACTAACATGCAATATTTCTTATATTTAATATTTGTGTGTCTATTGTGCTATGTGTATTATTTTTGGTATTGTCTAGTTTACTGTTAATTGTGCTTTCTATTGGTCTATTTGCTACCTGTCCTAGCTGTTGATTGTTATATGCTGTAACTGCACAATGGAGCTTTTGGAGAAGCGCAATTTTGTTCTGCATTGCAACCTGTTGCTTGTCTGAATGGCAGTTAAACTTTGACTTTGACTTTGAAACATCACACAGTCCAAAAGTAAACCATAACAGCAAAATGTTTCATAGAAAAGCATTAGGCTAATCCCAAATACTTAATATTTATTAAACACTACATTGATGACATGGTCACTGCACAAGTGATAAAGTATTTTTCTACACACCGCATCATGTTCAAGAATGAAGCAGCTTAGCTTTGCAGCCAAAATGAAAACAAATGGTCTGAAAATGAAAAACTGAATGCAAAATGAACAGCTTTATTTTCTTAGTTGCTGCAATACACAGTGTAAAAATAGTCATTTCTTTCCCTTAAAGTGCTCTTTATATTTTACTTATGATCTATTAAAACACACATCCTTGGAGATGTGTGTTTTTTCTTCTTAGATAACAATTCAGTTTAACTAAAGGATTTAATTGTGATGCTCTGGTCAATAATGGACATGGATGCTAAGCAAAGCGTGGCTGCAGCCACCAGATGGCGTTAGTAATTCAGCTGTATATTGCAAGTCGTAGAAAATAAAGATCGCACATGAAAATTAAAGTGACTAGAATTAACCGGCTAAGAAGAGTAAGGCACAGACGCCCTGTTTGGTCTGAGGCAGAACACTGCAGAGCTTAGGGAGTGAAGGACCTAATTACCTTACTGGATCTTTTCCAGCTCCTTCTCAAAAGCATGGTCTGTAAATGAGACAAAGCCGTTACATCGCCACTATCACCATCCCCAGTGCGATGAGCTCGTTAGAGATAAGAGTGTGAGATTAGTTAAGCTTTTAGGGAGTACACTGAAATGAGTAATCTGTGTATTAAAAGCATTATGACATCTTGTAATAGATGTACTGTTAAACGCTTCCAGTTTATTAGGTGTTAGGGTTGTCAAATTCTTCGAAAACATCCACTAGATGTATAATGTAAATGCAATTTTAAATATATATATATATATATATATATATATATATATATATATATATATATATATATATATATATATATATATATATATATATATATATATATCAAGGTTTGCTGTGATGTGATACTGGCATGCTTTTGTGCACACCATGGCTGTATGGATATTTTATATTACACCTGCCTTGCTGTCAAATCAAACCAGTCTGGTCATTAACCTCTCTTATCAACAAAGCATTTTCACCCACAGAACTAACGTGTGTGAAGGTCCCTGGGGTGCAGCAAAAATGTGTTTTGTTGATGCTCAATGTGAGCATTAACTGATGCTTTTGTACTGTATTTCTGCATGGTTTTATGTATTGTTTGTGTTTGGCAAACTGCATGAAAATACAGTCGCTCATGTGCTCCTATTAAAGTGGCTAGTAAGTGTGTAATCTATTGAAATGTACTGAATTTTTGCAGTACCTAATAAACTGGCAAATCTGATCTGTTAATTAATTAATGAAGGGTATCACAGAGATGTCATAAACTTTTTTTGCAAAGACCTGGATTAAAGCTGCTGAATGATAAACTGGTAATTGATGATTAGAGCAGGAGCAGCCAGGGGAAGCTGAGGACAGCAGCCTCTGCACAACCTACCGTAAACAAATCAACAAGAGAAGGACTGACCGTTCCCAGCTCAATTCATACACACGTCCTAAAACTCCATCTCTAATTCAGCCTATTGGTGGCTTACGAATCCCAGTGCAATCAGTCATAGTCATTTACAGCATTATAAAAACAATTAGACAAAGCAGCATATATTTCTCCTGTGAGCTTGCTCCAGCTCTATTACACATGTAGGGGTGGAAGAATTAGCTATACCAAATCAGGTAGAAATCTCTACACAAAACTCTAGGCAAGTCCAAAGATGCAATTAGGACGGACCAGCCAGCGCTGAACACATTTCTCTTCTCGAGAGAGGAATTCTAGCGCTTTTATTATGAGTGCCTTTTCTTCCTGAGCAATATATTTCTTGGCTTGAGATGAAATATGGATTATTTTACTTCAGCTAGCCCACTAAGCCTATTTGTCATGTCCTTCAAATTGAATGACTTATCATGCGCTAAGGAGAGCAGGTAAACTGCGAGAAATAAAATAAGTTCAGCTACGATAACTCCGGCTTAGTTTTTATCTGCATTTCACTGGATGCCATGATGAAAATCAATCCATTTTAATGCAAAAGTAACAAAAGACTCAATTCTAAAGTACATCAAGCTTAGGATACTGACACATATCAAATAAGATGCGTGACCTCTTAAAAACCTTCCAAAAGATTAGCCGAATCAAAACATTCTTCATCTATTTACACAAATATGCAGAAATCTCAAAATGAACGGCTACAAAGGAAACCACAAGTTCAGAATCTCACACATCATAGATGGAAATAAAAGAGGAATAAACCAGAGTAGGAAGATATAAGAGAACACTTACAGCTTCCCGAAAGTCTCCTTCCTTAGGAGTAAGAGTGACCACCAATTCCAGAGAGCCCAGGTCATGGTCAGGATAGTGAGGGTCCTTCAGCTCAAGGGTTACCTCCAGGGATCTGAAGGAAGCCCAATAAAGTAACAGTCAGACATGACTAAAAAGCATGTAGATAAACTTGCCTTTAATCAGTAAATCTGTGTAGTTATAGCACAAATGTAAGTACACTGAATGACAGAAACATATCTGGGTCTAATGGGGTCTGGAACATATCGGGGCCTGAATCACTGATATGAGCACAAATGCTAGATCAGCTTTAATTGTGTGGAAAATACTACCTGCCTGCAAGTACCTTATTTATGTGTTATACATCACATATACATTTGAATTACATAAAATATGAAACTGCACGTATTCAGTATGTGCCTGTGGGGGTTTCTCCTGGTCCTCTGGCTTTTGAAATCGTCCCTATATCTAATTATGTGTGCACATTCTGCTCTGTAAAAGACAACAATCCCATCCATGGTTTATTCCCACTCTTTAGAGGAAAGTAAGAGCTCAGTCGTCAAGACGTTGGACTTCTGATTTAAAGGTCATGAATTTAAAAGCATCTGAATCTTAAAAGCTAGATAAAAGCATCTGCCAAATGCCCTACATGTAAATGCAAAACATGATATTTTACACCCAGTATTCCTGGAGTACATCCAAATCCACCATAATCCTGTCCTAAAGAAAGCCTGTACTCAGGATATACAGTATAAATGAATGAATAAACAAGTTTGGAAAAATATGGTCTATCAAGGGATTTTTTTTTTGCACAATATCTTACTGAGGGGGATATCCATGCATTATAATTATTCTGAAATTCTGTTCTTTATGAATTAACTGTTTTTTATTTTATTTCCATATCTATAAAGAAGAATAGTTTCCGTCCAGTTCCTTTTTCACTTGTACATCACTGTATCAACTTGCTAATAAAGATCTATGTCTATTATTCACATCTATAAAGTACCAATTAAAACCCATCACCTTTTTCTTAATTGGTTTCTACATGCATTTTTTTATTGCTCTACTTACTATGTGTAATTCTGATGTGACCAGATGTGATTTTGATTAAACAGACATAATAAAAACAATAAATAACCAAAGAAAACTTTCCATAAAGTAAAACTGCTCAAAAAATCTGAATTCTTCTGTCAGTTGTACTACCACAAAGAAACACTAGAGGTCGGTCTCGATCTTTTCCAACCAAGCATGTTAACATGCAACATTTGCATTTTAAATATTTATGCCATTTAGCAGACACCCTCATCCAGAGTGGCTTAGAATTGAGGGTTATGGGCTCAGCAGTGTAATCTTGGTGATGCTGGGATTTGAACTTGTTAACTTCTGATCCAGAGTCCAAAGCCTTAACCCCTGAGCTACCAAATTTTAACTTGAAAGCAACAGTATGTAGAAAAGTGATAATTATGGACTGTCATAAAGTTGGTGAAGGACCTATGTTGTTCCAGGGACTCCAGATGAAGATATGCAGAGCCCATGAAATCATCCTGCAGGCCAAAATCGTAGTCAAAGACCTGAAGTAAAGAGTCAGAGAGTAAGTGTAAGACAGATACTTAAAAACAGATTATATGAATTTATTACTGAGAACGAATACAAGAATATAGATCAGGTGATGAACACAAAATCCTAATGCAATTGTAGTGTAAATGCAATTCAAACTGAAAATTTCAGCACATTGTCCTGCACTTGGGAAATAACTGACAACTGTACAGAGAATAGCAGTGGATGAATGTTTATTTCAAGCATATTTTTTGGAGCACGCTTTCACTCTTCAGTCAAATGCATATCTACATGAAATCGGTGTAAATGACTACTTTCGAGAGAAGTGGTTTGTCACTAAGCTGTAGTTATGTAAATCAGACAGCTTTTGCAGTAGATTCTGGTACATTTGGTACATGAACATGACCTACTATCCTTACTCACCATCAAGTTAGACTTTTTTTAATCTACTGACTACATTTTTGCTTTAAAAAAGTCAATTTTTTTGCTTCGAAATGTTCAAAATTATATATTTCTGTCAAACACCCATGTATGGACTTTTGCACGTAAAGAAAAGCATTAAACCCATTACACTTCCACATTCAACATCCTGAAATCCTGAAAAAGATATCAGACACTCTGTGACCATGGGCGTAAATTTCATTTAACAGTAGGGGGGACAATAAATATAAAATGTTCCATTTTTTCTTTTCTTCGTCATTTTATCTAGTCTATAATACTGCAAGGCAAGTGTATTTATACTGTAGCACATTTCATACACAATGGTAATTCAAAGTGCTTTACATAAAGAAAGTAAAACTATCATAAAAAAATATTCACAACAATAAAAACAAGGAATTCAAAAACGTTTAAAATTGTATTTAAAATTAAATAAGACACTTAAGAACAGAATAGAAATTGATTATACAAAAAGTTACAGTGGGGTCAGTTGGGATGTAGCACAGTGCTCATTTAGTAAATGCACAGATAAACAATAATTGTGTGTTAATGTTAAATGAACATTATACCAAATCGCCCCAAATAAAACACTGCATGGGAAACAGGTTTGGCGTGTTAGTGTCAGTGCACTATGCTACAAGCTATTGTAAACAAGCTAACGTTTACTAGATAAGTCATATTTTAATCGCTTATATAACAGATTCATGGAAAATCACATCGCTAATCAGCATCTTTGCCGCAACTAATTTATGAATGAATCTGCATCAACTACATTAAAGAGAATCGCTTTATTTAAAGTGAATAAAATCCCCTAGTTAATTGAGTTGAACATTAATTGAGCAGCAGTCATACACCTGACTCGTGTGTGTAGAGTAGGTGAGATGAACCGCACACCTGACTCGTGTGTGTAAAGAAGGTGAGATGAACTGCACACCTGACTCGTGTGTGTAGAGAAGGTGAGATGAACCGCACACCTGACTCGTGTGTAGAGAAGGTGAGATGAACCGCACACCTGACTCGTGTGTGTAGAGTAGGTGGGATGAACCGCACACCTGACTCGTGTGTGTAGAGTAGGTGAGATGAACCGCACACCTGACTTGTGTGTGTAGAGAAGGTTAGATGAACCACACACCTGACTCGTGTGTGTAGAGAAGGTGAGATGAACCGCACACCTGACTCGTGTGTGTAGAGCAGGTGAGATGAACCGCACACCTGACTCGTGTGTGTAGAGAAGGTGAGATGAACCGCACACCTGACTTGTGTGTGTAGAGAAGGTGAGATGAACCGCACACCTGACTCGTGTGTGTAGAGAAGGTGAGAGAACTCAATTGTTTCTAAATGCATTTTTTGCGTTTTTTTTCTACTTACACATTTATTTAGGTATACATACATTTATTTAGCACAATAGAGCGTGCGATATTTAAAAAATATCCCCCATGATGTATGCCCATGTCTGTGACTAATAAGTATAAATCTGATAAAATTTTGTCTCATGTCTGTTTTATAATAAAATATTAACCGTAGACTTCCAAAAACCTTAGTTTCAAGTCAAAGATTTAAGTTTTTTTGCTATTTAGTCAGTGTAGGAACACGGACATTCTGCAAAGAAGCCACAGATTGGATTTGTACAGAATAGGGGTGTAACGGTACACCTATTTGTACCAAAACTTTTTTTGTTGAAATATAGTTAAAATCCGAGCTCACACATGGACGTATTAAGTGGCGGACAACAAATTTGATTAGTCCCTGCCTCGGAATTGAGCGAAGTTTAAAAATTTTAAAAATATTATTTTTATATATTATTATTTAACCAAGCAAACATTTGATTCCAAATTGTTTTGAAATTTTTTACTTTTGCTTACAAATGTTCAAAATTTTTAATCATAATAAACTGCGTTAATAAAAAAGAACAAGGAATTGTATGTTATGCATTTCTTCGTCCAACTGTACTGAAATTGAACCAAACTGTGACTTAAAAAACCGAGGTAAGTACCGAACCGTGAATTTAGTGTACCGTTATCCTCCTAGTACAGATTTAACTTATAAATGCTACAATATTCATACAGCAAAATACCAGTGAAACATTTAACATCTAAAGACTCTGGTCTCTATTATTCTGACCAGAGAAATTGCATAAAGTAAAACATTTGAGGTCTGTGAATCATCAAACAGTGAAAAAAAAGACCAAAGCATTACAAGAGTCACTGCATTTATATCAAGCAACAGCTTTTCTGAGTTTATGTGAAAGATCACAGTACCACAGAATCATCCAAGTGTCATATTGCAAACAGACGAAACCTTGGAAAAACTGTAAAGACTTACTTCCTCCACCATCCATCATATCAACGACTTGGTTCAGCTCAGAGAGAGTCCCCCTGGCTCATATCTTACCTTAACATATAGGGGTTCTTTTAAATTATCCACCAGCAGGGTCACTTTCTCATCCCATATCGGGTTCAGGTTCTTATGAATGGTCTTACTGCGGAAAACCTCCTTCCCTGTGATCTTGAACTTCACATAAGGGTCGCTGGTGCCTAAAAAAAAGTGACATATCAGAACAGTTATGGTTTCATCGGCCCAGAGACCACAGTACTGTGTGTGGCAACATGAGTCATTGTGGCCTGTCTACAGTCTGCGTTCTCAAGGACCCAAGACAGAAAATCAATAAAATCTGTTCTTGTGAGAAAAACACCATGTGCAATGGCTTCTCTTAATGAACTTAAATAAATTAATGCAAATTTCTGAATATAACAGTCAGAATAATTAAGAATTATTCTTTTTCTTATTCTTATTCTTTCAACTTTTCAAGCATCTTAATCCATTTAGGAAAAAATGTGCAAACCAGATGGTATTTCACTTCAAGATGATTGTTAAGTGTGGCCTCTATTTGCCCGAAAAGTCACCAAGAGTGTCACCAACAAGGACCACACATTCAGGGTCTGTCCATTCAACCTCTCTACATCTAATTTCATAATTGGAGTCATCAGAACAAAAGACGGTTTACCACTGATCTAATGCACATTCCTTGTGGTTCTTGGCTCATGCAAATCTCTTCTTCTTTTGTTCTTCTAAAATAATGGTTTTTCACCATTGTCTGCCACATATACAACATTTATGTGGATTCTAATTTGTGGTGCCGTAATTCGGTAGTGTCTAGAGGCCGGGAATACTAATAAACGTATCCTTTGCAGCAGAGGTAGCTCTTGGTCTTCCTTTCCTAAGATAAGTCCTTATAAGAGCCAGTTTCAGCATAGCATTCGATCATTTTGGAGACTGCACTTGGGGATACATTAAAAATTTTCAGATTATCTGACATTCATGTCTTAAATGATGGACTATCAGTGGTGGGCGGTCAGGGCCAGCAAAACCTTCTCTGCTGGCCTAAACACTATCAGAAGCACTGAACCTCCATTTACAACCTAAATTCTAATATTTGAACCGTGAAATTGTATTAATTCAATCCCAACAGTTTATTCTCTTCATTACGTAGCGTTTCTCTTGTCTGCACTTTTTCCAATACATGTATGTGGATGTTAGATTTTTTGTCCAATCAGATTTCAGCCTATATGTGCTGCCATGTCAATCTAATCTGCAAAGTATGGCTCTTTGGCCATAGAGAATATTACCAACGGGGCTGTTTGTTTAACCAATCAGATTTCAAATTTGCATCACAGAGCAGCTAGCTGGCCCAGAATATTGTCAGCATTTTTCCATTCTCTGATTGGTTGGTCAGAGGGAAAATGTTACAGCCAAGTTCAACTGGCAAAACACGTGTGTAGCTCTGCTCATATTAATACACCAGAGTTAGACTTTTTTATGCCTACGGAGGAAGAGAAATTGATTTGGTCTCGGAAATACTTAAAAATATTTCTTGCTTTAGTAAAATGGTATTCATCCTCCATATGTGAAATGTCTCTCTCTCTCTGTAATGCCACGCGTTGTTATATTGCGTTTTTTTTTATAGTATCGATGGTTTCTATAATTGTGACATGATAGTGGTGGTATTAAGAGGTGGATTAAGTTAACATGTGACTCGGTGCAGGCAGTCAGTGAGTACTAGGTTCAATTGATGTGCAGTGGCTGATGGGTATTGTAGTTTCTGTCCAGAATTCTGACAGTAATATATAGTACAATTACATAGTAGTTAGTAAAGTTACAACTAGATTGCTCTTCTTAAATTCTCTCCTGTCCACTAAGCTTCATCATATCTAACAAGGCATAACAGACTAAATAGATCCTGAGACACATCTCAATGTAAAACATTTCAGGCTCCTGTATATAGGAACATTTCTTTCCCTACCACCAGAGGGCAGCACTTGCCATGGTCTCCTTGGCTGCTTTAATTTTGCTTACCGGTTTTGTTTTTATGCATAAGACACACAACGTAGGTTCCAGTGGTGGAAGACGAACACAAACTATGTAGTTGAGTTAAAGTAGAGATGCAATAGATAAAATATGACTCCAGTAAAAGTTTAACTTTCACTTAAATAAAAGTATAAAAGTATTTGCCTTAAAATGTACTTAAGTATCCAAAGTACTATAATTTATTATTGGTATAATGTTCAGATTATAATTTTTGTCCTTCTTTAATCATCTCAGTTTATGTGAAAAATGTTTACCTTCAGCACACTGATTTATTAATAGAATGATATTAATAAATTAAACACTGATTGATATCTATTAAAATTATCATGAGCACAAAACCTTCTTTTCAACTAATTAAAAAAATAAGTCCACGGGTGATGTGGCAAGTTTGAGTCAGGAGTTTGTTCTATCAAATATTGCTCTCAAAATGATCTGCTTGCTGTTTAACTGATGCTGAACTGTATGTCAGTGTAAGTAGATACACTAAGTGCGAATCAGAACAAGTTTAAAAAAAGAGCATGCGCTTGACCCTGATTGGTGGATCGCTGCATGTTTGACTAGTTATATAAATAATAAATAAAAAGGAACGACTGATTTCACTAAAAGAGAGTCGAGTAAAACGTAAGATATTTGACTTTGAAATGTAGTGAATTTAAAGTCTCCCCAAATGGAAATACTTCAGTAAAGTACAGACACATGAAAAAGCTACTTGAGCACAGTAACAAATTACATTTACTTTGTTACTGTCCACCACTGGTAGGTTCTGCATTTTCAGGTCTTCTTTGTGTAAGTTTATTAAGTAACATGCTTTAATAAATCCCCTGCTTTATTGTTCCATATTCAAGTTTCCTATTTTAGCCCTTTTTTTTTCGTTTTTGGCTTTTTGCTGCTATTGTGTTTTCCATGAATGTTTTACATTTACGACATTTTTGAAAAAGCCTAAGACCTCCTATGGAAAAAAATATATAACCTCCTGGCATTTTTTTCTTAGAAGCTAGTTTATCTTAGTATATGAAATGAAATGAAAAAATGTATAGCAGAAATCTTAATGCAGTGATGCAATAGTTTTATTGATGCTTGGTAAAAATTCAGTCTACATTTTTTGTGCTGATCTCAGAAAAGTATTTGGTTTGAGAAGATTTCCTTTGAATTCTTTAGTATTAGTTCTTTAAAAATCCTTTTTATTTATTTATTTTTGTTTGTTTCACAGGAAAGTGGTAGCTCACTGCTTAAAGTTCTGGGTTACTGCTCGGAAGATCGGGGGTTCAGAAACCATTATTGGCAAGCTGTCACTTTTAGCCCTTGAGCAAGACCCTTAACCCTCTGGTTTGCTTTTGAAGGCTTAACCCCAGCTTCTTAACATGTGAATAAAAAGTTTCACTGTGCTGTAATGTACATGTGACAAGTAACAAGCCCCTTTACCCTTTTCAGGTATACCTCTCCCATTAACAAAACCAACAGCAATGTTGTAAATTGTCCACTAGATGGCACTTCTGTACCATAGCAGTCTAGTAGTAAAGTCACATCAGTTATCTTGTCAGCGTCTGCAGCTTCCCCTTTGTCCTTATCAGCCCACTTAATCCATGCAAAGCCATTTGGCCTTCCATAGATTTATTAGATTCATCAAGGTTTTATCGTGAGCCTAGAAAATATGCTGCCATATTCAGATGACAGCAGATCATAAGAAAGAAACTGTGATAAAAAAAAAAGTCAAAAAAAGTATATCGAGGTCAGCAAACAAACAAATACAATCCCTTTATTCCTTATTAAATACCTAATTTAAACAGAAGATTCTTTTGTGGAGAGATAAAGTACCGTTAGTTCAGACTGCTCCAGATTTTCAACTAAAGCCATCCACGGTACAGCCTGTATATAACGAGCAGCAATGTCCTATCATTTAGGATAATGTTCAGGTCAATAATAAAGATGCCAGAAGGTTCCACATGGACACATTTTTGATACTGGCAAGGTCAGTGCACTGGTCTGGAAATTAGGTGATTAGCTCCTACTGGACCCATATTAGACAGATGTTCAGATAGATGTAGAGGCCAAGACAGGGGTTTGCGTGTGTGTGTGTGTGTGTGTGTGTGTGTGTGTGTGTGTGTGTGTGTGTGTGTGTGTGTGTGTGTGTGCTTGTAATGCCACTCAGCATGGGCAGGGAGTTCAAGTTTAACTTCACATCACGCTCCCCCTGGTTCTTATCATAACTCAGTGTGCTGAAGCCTTTCTTCACACCCACTGGCTGCTCTATGACATCAGTACAATAATGCACTGCTATAATCATTAACACTCATCTCAGATTTTAGGAGGCAGAAATCTGATTTGCAGATTTCAGGATATGCACAAGTGTGCAGTTTTTTACAGCAAAGGTGATCCTTTTCTGATTTTCTTCAAAACAGATATGCACACAATTTACAATACCCTTGAATTATACTGAAATGTCCTCCCTTTATTCAAAACTAACTGTAACAGAAATGCACTGAGATAAACTGAATGGCTACAGCTTCACTGACATCACCTATTACTTGAGGTCGACCGATTCATCGATTTTGCCGATTAATAGACACCGATAGTTGGAAAAAATAAATACATACCGATAGTTTTTCAGGGTTGCGTTATACAGTACAAGAGCGGCCTCTAGAGTCGAATCTGGTTTTTTTGAGTGTTTTTTTTTTTTTTATTAGTTTTTGATGTTACTGTTTTTATTCATTTGGAGATTTACTTTTTGTTTCAGTTTGAATGCGTCTTATTTTTCTCAATAGTTTTAGTAATATTGATATTCTCAATAGTTTTTTTATATTAATAGTATGCATATAATTTATATATTCCTTTTTATTTCAATAAGCACATTTTTATACTATTTTACATTGAGTGTTATGTTTGTTTTTTATCCTGTATCCAAACTATAATTAGAGACAAGGGTTTGATATATTTCAGTTCAGGAAACGTCTGAGGTTTTTTTCTCAGACCATAATACTTTTCTCAACTCGTGAATCACCTAAACTTTTAGTAGCTAATGGATTTGTCAGAGCACTGCTCTGTGTTTGTGTCCTTGAAATCAAGTCCTTCAACCTACCATTCCTATAAGTTCTAATATAACCCAACCCTCAGTTGTGCCATTTCCTAGTGACTGCCTGACCACAGTTTGCACTCTCATCTATCAGCTGTGGTCTTACAGTTCATTTGCTTTCTCTACACATCATCTTGTGACACTGCCTCACCATGGGCTTTTCCCACTGATAGATGTCAAGTATACTAAGAAATTATATTAATCATGTCCCTATGCCTGTAGCAGGGCCACTGGTCTGCATTATTGATGTTATGTTTGTGCTTCCTCTCTCTGGGTTCACCTGTAGCCGAACATAACGGTAGAAAGCGAATGCAATCTGTTGTATTTACATGAATTAAGCCATATTTTTTAATATACTGTATATGAGTCATTGGTGTGATAAAAGAGCAGCTGTATGCTTCCACTGTAAGAGATCTAATTTAAGAAATTCAAGAGAATAAAGACAAGCGATTTTCAATATGAGCTGCTCGGTGCGCATAATAATTAGAATACATCTGTCTACAAAAGATCCTATTGTGATTAGAACTTGCCAGAGAACAACATCTTTATTTCTCTCGTTTTAGACCGAATCAGTTTATCATAGAACAAATGTAAATGTGGGATGCTCCTAGCCATTCAGAGCTCAGAGTAGTAAGCCTAACAGCAGGATTTGCATAATGATGTCAACTTCATAAAACAACTACCAGTTGTCTCAGCAAGACCCAGCACTTTATCTGTTCCACACAGCTTTGTCCACACATCCTCTCAGCTGCCTAGCAGTACATCTAACTATACACCTAGACTGCTGAGCACTTACTGACTCCCATTTCAGCTTTACATGCAACAAACAACAGTAGTGGTTATCACAGGAGGATCTGTGTTTTTAAGAAAAAATGGATACAAAATGTACAAACGGGAGAATTAAAATGTATTCAGCAATACAATTTTCTCCAAAGCAATTAAAACTAAGTAGAGTCAGTGATGCTTAAAAAGACCCCCCATAACTGGGTAGAGTATATAACCTATGTGAAATGTGAAGATTGGACAAAATAACACCTAGAACTGCTCAAACTTTATAAAATCTTTGATTGTGCATTACCTTAATATTTTAACGGTTTACTAATGTTTAAATATGTAATACTTAATAATCTATTTATTTCTATTTTAATGCACCATAAGGATTGAAACCCTGTGCAATGAAATTAAAGAAGCTAGCTAGCTAGCTAGCTAGCTATCATGAGTTTGTTATGGGAATTAGATGCAGTTAAAAAGGCTGTTCATTTTTTTTTAGCTTTTGACCCTTTTTGTGTTTTGTGGACTTTACTATCAAAAATAGATTTTCCACAGATTCTGAGTTTATCTCTGTATTTGAGCTTTCATCCCTCATGGTGGCAGACAGCTAGAGCTCTTGCCTTGTATTTGAGTAACTTGGGTTTGAGACCTGACAACAGGATGATATATACACTATCACATTGCGAAAAAGAGCATTGCTCAGCAGTCCCTGACCCATAATCGTTTTAGATAATGCAATTACAACAATTTTGGCTTTATGTAGAATTAGTATTAGTTATGCCAAACAAGCCCTATAAAATAACTATTTAAGTTAGGTATTCTGAATATTAATATTATTATCTAATCACCAAGTCCATACTATACACTATTTAAATATCATTTTATTTGGAGCAACACATTATTTGCAGACAGAAATGCCTTTCTGGTTTCCTCCCACCTCTCGCAAAATGGATTGGTGAATCCAAATTGCTGCAGGGTATGAATATGTATCAATCCCTTAATCACACTGTAGGGAGCAATGTTACCAAAGTATGTGCCTATACAAAGTCCCATGGTGCCATTTAACACATAGTTTTACCCAATATAAGATAACGTGTATGCGGAATGGTTTTAAACAATAGCTTTTACACAACATGTTGTTAGTAAAAGCATATTTCTGTGCCCTTTTCCATTGTCTAATTTAATGATTTACACTTTTATACATAGTGATGGAAATTCACACTTCATCTTTATCATAAAAGTATTATATATTGAGGTTTTTAAAGTTATTCACCAATTTCCTTTTATTGAAATAGGTTTTACTTTACTGGGTATAGCTTAAAATTTAAATAGGCTTTTAAATTCCTAACCATTTCTATTAGGTGAAACATTTTAATATGCGATCTAAAATCTTAATTGTTCATAAAGTAAATGTGGGCTTATGGAGTTCTTGGATTTTTTTTTAAAGGTCACCTAGCTTTAAATGTTTGATCTAATTGTATCACTGTGTGGAGCCACCAAGTCATTAAATTTATTATTCAATATAATAAAAATGGTTTTCAACTACTGGGAGAAATTTGGAAGGTCTGTTTAGGAATTCTTAAAAAGAAGTCCTAGTATTTAGACTTAATCTCTAGTTTTAGTTCAGAACATAAGCACAAAGTATCACTTTGGCCCAGAGAGAAGGCCAAATATACCTGATTGCAAAATTATCTACTGTTTATCAGTTTTGACGATTTATCGGCACCCATAGTTAATTGCTGGAACTACAGTATTAGCTATCGGCAAATATCCATACCGATAGTTTTTCAGGGTTGTGTCTGCGCTGGAGCAAATGAAAAGTTCGCTCATCATTATACAGAACAAGAGCTGCCTCTAGAGGTGAGTCAGTGACACCACGTCGTTTTTTTTTTTTTTTTACATGACTGCGCTCTGTACATAAATTTACTTAATTAAAAAAATAATTAGTAAATGAACAAACAATAAACAATTCTTCAAAAGCATCTTTGGTTAATGTTGCAAATAGAATCTGTAAAACTGTAAAGTGTTACCATTTCACATCCAAATCCAGTCATGCTTAAAATGGCCATTTTTAAATGTGTTCACAAAGTCCACAGCATTGAAATTACCTTTACTTTAATTAAGGTGCAATACTATTTTACATGGAGTGGTATGTTTTAAACCAGTATCCATTTTAAAAACCATTGGTTGATTGATCATTATCTGCAAGTATAATCTAACTAAGCTATCAGCATTGGTAAAATCCACTTTCAGTAGACCTCTAATACGTCACTTCCCAATATACTTGAGCTATCAGCAGGAAAAGCCTATGGGAAGGCAATGCCACAAGACTATATTATCAGAAAGAAAATAAACTGTAAGGCCACAGCTTTGACATTATTCTGATTTATGTCAAATGTGAGGCAGGCAATCACCAAGAAATCAGATCAGGGAAAGAATTGTCAAACTATACAGAATAATGGCGTGAAGCAAAAAACTAAACACAGTCACTGAAAATCTAGTCAATGGACTAGACTGGACTATCCATCACAGTGGTACCATTTCTTTTCTTTTTCCCAGACTGAAGCACACATGACTCTTCAAGCACAGAACTGCACTTTTTATGGGTCTATTATAACCAGCAGACTGGAATCATCCATCCTGCAGGCTGCACAGCATGAAATTAAAGTCCACTCGCTTTGGTTCAAGAATTGACTTCCTGCACAAGGGCTACAGATCTCATGTTTTACTGTGCTCCATGCTACACCTCTGACCTTGAATACTTAAACAATCAGGGTTCTGGAAGATTTGTAATATATCCCATTGACATTGTGCACTGGACAGAAATACACTCTGGACTGCATGGCTGCCTGTTCCTGCCCATCACTGAGCACCATACGGTAGCATTATGGCACAGTGAGTAACATTGTGCATCTTATCTCTCATCTTAACATTGTACATTGTGTGCCTTATACCCAGTGTACCCCAAAAAAAACTTTGGATTTCACATGACCCTGGCTAGGATAAAGCCCTTACTGAAGATGAATGAAAGTGTAATGATACATGCTGTGCTACAACCCCAACCAGTCTTTCAAATAGCTACAAAAACATATCATTGACTGAATACTCTGATAAATATTTACATGACCTACAGAATAAATATATAGTCATGACTGACTGTAACTGATTTTCATCTCTAAAGCAACCCATCAACCACAAAAAATCTGTTGATCTGTCTACAGGCTTATCTACTCATTTACCCAGTGCCACTCCATTACTCAATTATTTTACACACCTAATGCTGTGATTAGAACCAATTATTCCCACATACATTATCACATTCTGCATCACATGGCAGCATTAGCTTGCAGAGTTGTTTCAGTTAATGGAAGGATGTCAAATATCTGCCAAGTATCTGCCAATACTACTGAATATCCCATATGGCATAATATGACATCATAACAACATAATCCTTAATACAAACCTCTATAACAGATACTGATTAATTCATAAATCTCTGGCTGTTCCTATAACCAGCAATGTCACTTAAAAGATACCAAACTGTAGCAACTGTTACAGTCTAGCAACTGTAACAGTGGCATTATGTGGTCTTATTCAGCATGACAGTATAAGAAGGAACTCTTCGTTTTGATCTAAACAGAAACAGTGAAGAAAAAAAAAACAAAAAAGAAAAGAAAGGAAACGTGTAGGATGAAGCATTTCTGAAGGATTCTGAACCTGAGTAAATCTAATTAAAAATGTTCACACATTGATGCACATAGTAGAATAATCTGTACCACCTCTGGATTGAAACCAGCAGCTGGGGTGTGTTTGTGTGTGTGTGTCAGAGGTGGGGAGTAACGAAGTAGAAAAACTGTATTAAGTAGATTTTTCCAGTGTCAGTACTTCACTTTACTATTTCTTTTTCCGGACAACTTTTTACTTTCACTCAAACCAGATTCGTTACTTTAGTTTTAATCTTTTTGCTGACATAATCAATATTTTTTCTTCTCATTGTGCGCCGTTTTCAGCACATCAACCCATTTCCTGTCATTGCGCAGCTTTTTCAATCAATCACTGGTGTATCATTTCCTGGCTCTCACACACCACAGACATAGACTAGTTTATGAAGCTAACAATCAGCAAGGCAGAAGGCAACAAAAAATATGATGATAACGTGGATGAGACAGAGGGAGTCAGAGATGTAAACATGACTGAGAACAGAGACTTTCCTGATCACATGATCATCACCATCTTTTCTCTGCTTGTGTTTATATGGTGGTTTTCAGCCTGGATACATTCATTAGATAACAAAATGTCAAATTTGTTTGGTAGTAATATTGAATTTTGACATATTAGGGTTGTTCATTCATTTCTTTCATTTGTTTTAACGGCACTCATTTTTATTAACATGCCATTTCTGTTTGACCATTTTTATAAAAAATATCAATAAATAAATAAAAATCAGACGTAATTAAAACCTAGAGTTTGATACAGTCTCAGTTTTCATTATCATTTTATTAGTCATGATAATATAGTGTATAGCTCAGCATTAATGATATCCTGCAGAGCCACAGTGAGGCAGTGTGTTTCTGCTTAATGTATCAAAGGGATACCCTCTATCGTTATAATCAGACTTGAAATGCAGCCCTGGCTTGAGTACACACAGTCTAATCAACTAAATGTGTTACAAGAAACTATGGCTCAGATATACCAATTTTAAGACACTGAAGAAACCGAAGACAACTTCAGCAACTTCTGTGAGTGCCAAGATTCAGGATTTCAGGATTTTAAAACATGGTACTCACTATAAGAGTAGGAATCTTGGGTCCAATATGATTCATTGAAATGTCAACTTACTTCGGCACTACATCAATTCTTATTTCCATACATGGCATGTTTGTTTTTACTGGGTTACTACTCTTTATTTATCTTTGATGTACCTTGGCTCCAGCATGTGCAATCTGAGCAAAAGCCTAGCAATTCTTTTGTGATGAATATTGCAAATGACATGGTAATCCGCTTTTTCTGTATTATATCAAAGCTTTGGCACTGATGGTCTCAGTTCAATTTTTTCTTTAGCTCTGGATGGGTTAGGATGTTGTGATTTTTTATTGTATTCCTCCAAAATATTTAATTTTCTATTATGGGGCTTTTTGTCCTTTTAATTCACAAAATTAATTTAAATACTTAAAAGAAATTTATCATGGGTATTGGTGCATCAAATATTTTTATAAAGTTTTTTCCCCTCACCACTATACTGTACGACACACACTGTGTCAGTTTTAAAGATGAATCCAATCAACCGCTAATGGGTCACATCTTATTTTCAACATAGTTAAAGGAGGAAGGTCGAGCTAATGGCTTCTGAATAATGAATTTAAGTGCTAGAAGATGTCCAGATTTTACAAGACAAAGTTCGAATCATTCACCAGTTTAATATATATATGAGTCTATAAGTCTGTCTTTTTCATATTTCAAATGAATCTTACTGATAAGTACAATTACTAGATTCAAATAAAATCATACTTGGCATAATCACCTTAGTCTTAAAAGTAGTGATTTAAATTAGTTTATTATAATAGCTTTAATGGCCAGGACCTTTGAGGCAGTTGTTTAATTGATTTTATTTTTTGTTTCAAAAATTTTAAGTGGTTCTCTTCCTTCAGGCTTTCAGAGGTTCCACCGGCAAAGCGTCAAAAAATCAATACAAAGTAGAGGAATCCAAGTCGCATTTAGAAGAGTAGAGTATTTCCAGCCCAGTAATGCACATATTGGGAAATTTGATTCCAAGATGCAATAGAATCTTCATGGCAGCTGGCAAATTAGGCACAAAACCAGTTTATCTGAATAATAACCAGAATATCTAATGTAATGAATGATATAGTGGTGACTACTGATTGTACTGGTCCCCTTAACTGGGAAAACTGCCAGTTTCTCCAATATGATCGTTTGTTTGAAATGAATATGAGCGCGTTCTCATACATGTGTACATTTGTCCACAAACACAAGATCCTTATCCATGCTGACATGACAGTACACTAAACTCATTATCATGTTCAATGGAACCTTTTTTTGAGATGACATCATGTTAAAAGTAGCCATTACAAGATGTGACTATTAATGGATACACACGGTCAGCAACAATGTTCGATTGGTATTAATGGGCTTAATGTTCGGAAAAAAAACATTCCAACGCCAATATACCACCACCATCAGCCTGTTGACACAAGACAGGTTGGGTCGATAAATTCATGTTGCCAATGCCAAATTCTGTGCTCTGTTCCCACTGTAGCCTCAGATTCCTGTTCTTTGCTAAAAGGAATGGAATCTTATTTAGTGCCCTGTTGATGTATTCTATCCGGCTAAAAGTTTCACATGATGTGTATTCTGCAATAATTTTGCTCACCACAGTCTGGCCATTCTTCTTTGGCCTCTCTCAGCAATAAATGTTTCACCCACTCACTAGATGTTTTGTCTATTTTCACACCATTGCTGTGTAAACTCTCGGGACTTGTGTGTGAAAATGCTAAGAGATTAGCAAATTCTGAAATACTCAAACCAGTCTGTCTGGCACCAATACCCATGCCACAGTACACTTGAAATTGAGATTACATTTGATCGCAACTCTGCTGTTTCAGTGTGAATATTACATCAAATTCTTGACCGAATGCTTCAATATATTGCACTTCTGCCACGTAATCCGAATAAATAGAATGAACAGGGTGGAGACTTTGGGGTATTAGAGACAATAAAATGGTGCAAAAGATATGCATCAAAGAAACATTATGTGCCAGAAAGCAACATATTTACCCTGTTTAGATCTAAAGAAAAGAAAATGCATTTAAAAATGTTAAGATTAATGAAAAACCCATCCCAACATTCATAATTAATCCGACCTTCTAATATCATGGCCGGCGATGAGAGCTATAAAAAGATTACTGAATAATGCATGCTGTCATAATTAAGTTATCATTAAAAAAGTTCCTTTGGGGACTGGCAGATTACTCATGTTCATGGAACTTGCACTAATTCTTCTCTATCAAAGCAGATATATTTATCTGTATCCCTCTCATTGCCCACTAATGTCCCCTAGCTCAGTCATCTATAAAAGTCTGGGTCCAATAGATTTTCTTTAGGAAAGGCCTTCCGCCTTGTACTGAGATATAAATGACTGTTTTGACAGTCTGTGAACTGAGAACTTGATGAGTGAAAGAATGTTGAGAGACCAAATTATCAGTTATAGACAACACACTAATTTTGGTGGGATAAATTGTCTCTGTGTGACTCATGCACACATATACACCCACTTATCACATTGGCTCAAGCCATGATACCTCCCTGCCAGCAGAGGCCCTCTTGGCTGAATACTAAACACTTTCAGGGCACTTCTTGTCTAGACAGCACATAATGACAAAACAAACAAGCATTCACATTTTGCTTCACATTTCACTTTTTTTAGGACTTTTAAACTGACTTTTTTCTCTACCAAAGCTATCAGCCAAACTACTAACTACTTATGTTTGAGATAAAAAAATTGATTACTCAATTGTAATTAATTGTAATTTATCAGGTTGTCTTCAGCAAACTGCTTGCGGGCTTTCTTGTTAGTCAACTTTAAATAGAGACTCTGTCTGGGAAGAGGGCCATGCAAACCGACTTGTTGCAGTGTGCGCTGTATGGTCTGAGCACTGACAAGCGGACTCTAAATCAATGCTGCAGCACTCATGCAATTGTTTTTTGAAGCCAGTTTCTGCACCTGACGTACAGCACGAGGACTCAGCTTCTTTGATGGACCCTTGCGAAGCCTGTTCTAAATGGAACCCGTCTAGGAAAACCTCTGTATGACCCTGACCACTGTACTGTAACTCAGTTTAAGGGTATTACTGATCTTATAATAGACCTGGCTATCTTTGTCAAGAGAAACAATTCTATTTCTCAGATCTTCAGAGAGTCTTTACCATGAGGTGCCATGTTGAACATCTAGTGGTCAGTATGAGATAAAATTTTAACTGCTGTAATACAGTATGGACAAAACAATAACATCAGAATAGGGCATTGCATGGTTACACGACATACAGCTGTAATCAATTTTTAGACAATAATGACTGTATGTTGAGTTATTTTCAGAGGACAGTAAATCTGTACTGATATACAAGCTGCACATAGACTACTCTAAAATATATCCAATTTTCTTCTCTATTGTATTTCCCTTGAGAAGAAATACTAAAATAGTTGCTGAAATGTGAGGGGTGTGCTCGCTTTTGTATATAGAACATTTATATTATAGGGAGTGCTCTGTCTGAAATTCAGTGGCCTTTGGACGTCATTTTATTTGCCAAAAATTGTTATCCCACCTTCTCACCTATGAGAAATCTGCGCATGTCTTCCTCTAACTGCTATATACAGGACATGATGAAAATGAGACAGTGTTCCTTTTTAGCAGCTCCAGTACGATCTTGAAGCTACAGTGGTTGGCAGCATTAGCTGTGTTGCCTTCACAAGCAACCAGAGATGACTCATGCTCAGATAAGGAGAGACTCAGCTGGGCTACTGCTAAGCTTGAGAGACGAAGGGACAGGGAGCGTGGAAAATGTTAATGATAATTCAATCATAGTCACCCAATCTTACTTGAATGACAGGTAATGGAAGTGGGAGGTGTTTTTAGAAGACCAGAAATGATTTGTTATCAGAGAGAGAGAAACGATGGATGGCAAATTGAAGTTTGTTGTGGGAAAAATGTTGAAATTAGAAATACAAATCAAAAAATGACTAAATATAGAAAAATCATTATGTTCCCATAAACCATTTTAAGTGTACAAGGAACTTTTTTTCTCATTACCAGGTTCCCAGGCTTCCTTCAGAAACATGTTTACCCTTAGGCTCGCTTGTAATGTGTATTGTATTGGTACAAGTATGAGGTGTGATCATTTCTCCATTCAATAAGTGCATGTCAATGTTTAGACAGGTGTGTTTGAGCGTCCCATAAGCTCGTAATGAGCCCATTACTAGTCCACACCGTTGTGCACCGAAGTGCACACTGTTTTCTCTATGACTCAAGAGCTACCCAGATAATGGACCGGTAATGCAAAAGCAATCCATCAGTCCTTGGCCAGCTGTCTACAAAGATACAAACAACTCAAGATGATGTGAGCTTAAAAGGAGAAACTGGCCAACAATTCGGATTTGATTTAATTAGATTCGTATTGATCTTGGAAGTATGATACTTCATCTTTTATATGTTGAACACTGCCAACCACAACTGGCATCTTGGTACAAAAGTCAGCATCCATATTAAAACTTAAATACAACATGAAAGTATCCACTGAGGGAAACAAAGAGCTATAAGATAATCATGTCCTACCTCCTCTGTCCCTAATGGCAAGATTAATGCCTTTCTTTAACACGATGTCCAGTTGGTACATCCCGGGGCTGATGAGTCCAGGCGGATCTGCATTACTCGGCTCTACAGTGTTGATGCCCTGTAGGTAGAGAAAAAAGTTAAGAGTATGAAGATCACGATGTTTAAAAAAATATATCATTACAAGGACAGATACAGATCTGAGAACAAAATTACATTCATGAGAAAATGTTAAAATATTGGAGTAAATTTCTGATAAAATACACACTGATTTGATATTAAAGAGGAACTACCGACAAGTACAGTGTAGTTTTATGCATTAAGCCACCGCTGGACTTGTAGTGGAATCCTGCCATTGTCGTGGCACTTTCCCTAAAAGCTTCATATCTCATTCCACAAAGAGGCAATGTTGGTCTTGAGTAAAACCTTTAATCCTTAGCTTAATAGCTTGGAGTGATTTCTAATTAACTTGTAAGTCACTTTGGATAGAACAAAATGATTTCTTTGTTTTTTCCCCACGTCGCACCCTTTCTTTAGTGGATACGAAAGGCTGCTGTTATCGTAAACATTTTCCTTAGTTAATTCCGGATTGCAATTTACTCATACTTTCTGTTTGACTTTACAGTAAAAAGTTGTGTGTGTGTTATTATTAATCCCAATGTCCAGAAGAGGGTGGCTTACTTTTGTGTCTGGTTCCTCTCAAGGCTTTTTTTTTCATGGGGTTTTTCCCTGTCACTGTCACTTATGGGTTGTTCATTCAGGACATTGAACTATGTCTTCTGTGAACCTGTTTTATATCAATGACCATTGCAAGAAGGAACTATAAGGTATGAAACATCTGTTGCTTTAAAAGTATGCTGAATGGTTGATAAAACATATTCAACATTATTCTCAAAATCCCTTCTCTGCTAAAAAGAAATCTGTATCTGCAGAGATAACTATATAAAATCTGACTGTATGTTGTCACAGCTGCAGTAAAGAAGCCTGAAGATTAAGAAGATCAGGAGAAGATGGTGTTTTTCTGAACACAGGATATTCAGTAACACCTCAAAGTTTAACACAACCAAGGCAATTTACACCTTGACAAAAACTAAAACCTTATTTCTGAAGTCATTGTTAAAACTTCCACAGCTAACAAGGACACGCCAATGCTCTTAATGCACTACATTACCACCACTCAAGCATTACAGCTTGAGTTACATTCTCTTTCTGGCTTCTACTAAATAGCAATATATCTGGTCAATACGCCAGTTTGTGGACACCGGAGATGCCCACTTCTGCATATATTCATACATTTCATTTTAGATTTACATTTACAGCATTTGGCAGACTCCCTTATCCAGAGCCACTTACAATTATATCATTATACATCTTCGCAGTCGAGGGCCTTGCTGAAGGGCCCACCAGTGGCAGTTTGGTGGAGCTGGGATTTGAAATCATGACCTTTTGATCAGAAGTCCCTTATCCTAACTACTGAGCTATCACCTCCCATATTAATCCCATTTTGCCATTGTAACAAACCAATATTCTGGGAAGACATTCTAATCAATTATTAGTGAGACACAATAGCGAGGTCAGGTAATGATGTGTGTGGAGTCCTGGGTTGCATCCAAAATGTGTTTATTATAGTGTGAGGTCAGGACCCAAGGTAAGAAAATTTGAGTTCTTAATCATGTCTTATTGGACCTCACTTGCCATTTTAAAACCAGCATACATTATACAAAGACAATTGTGTTCTTCCACATTTGTGGCAACAGTTTGGGAAAAATCCACAAGTGGGTTTAATGGACAGGTGTCTATACTTTTGGGTGTACACTGACCAGACATACACTTTATAGCCACAGTTCAGGCATAACATTATAACCACCTGCTTATTATTGTGTTGGTCCCACTATTGCTGCCAAAACAGTTCTGACCCGTCGAGCATTAACAACATTAACTTCTTCAGCAATCTGAGCTACAGGAGCTCGTCTGTTGGATCAGACCACACAGGGCAGCCTTCGCTCCCCACATGCATCAATGAGTCTTGACCACCCATGACCCAGTCACCAGTTCACCACTGTTCCACCAAGGACCACTTTTGATAGATACTGACTACTGCAGACCGTTAAAACCATTCACAAGAGCTGCAGTTTTGGAGATGCTCTGACCCAGTCGTCTAGCCATCACAATGTGGCCCTTGTCAAACTTGCCCATTTTTTTCTTTTTCCAACACATCAACCGTGAGGACAAAATGTTTACTTTCCTAATACATCCCACCCTATAAACAGGTGCCATGGTGAAGAGTTAATCAGTGTTATTCACTTCACCTTTCATAATGTTATAATGTCATAATTTTATGCCTGCTCGGTGTATAGTGTTACAGAGTTGTACAAAATGCAAAAATCTAGATCATCTGCTGATCTTATTCAAGACCAACATGCGATATGGCAGATGTATCATCACGGATGCCTCGTAAGACAGAGAAGCTATTTTTCCATCACATTTAAGTACCATTAAGTGCCTCCTCTCTTGCTTTCATTCAAAGCGTCTCAAGGGATCACAAGCATTTTAGGTTTCTTAACTAGACTGAAAGTGGCTTTGCATAATGAGCAGGCTAGAGTTGATGGAGAGGAATTGATCTCTTATGAATTAGATATGATGCTGCTAGAGTTTCACCCCCCTGAGCCCAACAAAGTTTACAAGATTATGATGAATAGTGAACATTGGTGGACGAAGTACACAAAGAACGTACTTGAGTAAAAGTAGACTCTGTAAAATATGACTCCAGTGAAAGTAAAAGTGCTCCCTTTAAACTTTCACTTGAGATAAAGTACAAAAGTATTTGCCTTTGAATGTATTTGTAAGTGTACTTACTGTAAGTATCCAAGTACTATGACTTATTATGGCTATAATGTATTATTATCGTTTTTATCACAAGACTCTTTGCTTAATCCACTCAGTTTATGTAAAAAGACTGTTACTCTTAACACACCAATCTTTTAATAGAATGATATTAATGAGTCAAACACCGATTGATATCAAATAAATTATTATGAGCCCAAAACCTCCTTTTCAACATCTTAAAAAAAAGAAACGTGCATATAAGGCCATGGGTAAGTTCATGTCAGGAGTTTCTTTCATCATTTATTGCTCTCAAAATGTTCTGCTTGATGTTAAAATGGTGCTGAACTGTATGTTGGTGATAAGTAGATACCACCAAACATCAACGGTGGTTCTAGCTTGAACGACGCCATGATCCAACTTATCCCCATTAATTAGTTTTAACTTGGATCAGTAAAATATTATCTGAGCACATTTCTGAGCTCAATTTCATGTAGAAATATCACCCTAAATGCATTTATTGCACAATTAAATACATGTCATTCTGCACAATTATTCAAACTCTCAGAACCAAGAACCATAAAATTTGTTGGCTAATTGTAGCCATAAGATACATACAACATCTACTTATAATATATGTGTGTAAATCAGCTTTTTAAGCTGCACTAGAGATTTCCCCATTACTGAACTCAGTTTAGGACCTTTTCAGTACAATCACAGAAAACCTTTATCAGAATCAGAAAAAGCTTTATTACCAAGTATGCTTACACACACAAGGAATTTGACTTGGCGTCAGGAGCTTCCAGTGCAGGAGAAAGTACAGACATAATGTAACAGAATAGTAAACCAGACAGTTAAATAATGCAATATATACAGAGTAAAAGTGTTGTTGAATAAATGTACAGATGTTATTTACAAGTGTACAGTTTATAAATGGACCATTTGGATTCTATGTACAAATGTAACAGCTATGATGGACAATGTGTATTTATGAATATTAAAATTTTTCATGCTGAGTATAGCCTGCGGGAAAAAACTGTTTTTGTTCCTGGCTGTTCTGGTGGACGGAGCTCTGTAGCGCCGACCAGAAGGCAACAGTTTGAAGAGAGCGTGGGCTCGGTGTGTGGGGTCCAAAGTGATTTTCTTAGCCCTTTTCTCCCCTCTGGATGAGTAAAGATCTTGGAGATTGGGCAGTGGGGCCCCTATAATCCTCTCAGCAGTCCTGACCGTCCGCTGTAGCCTCCTGATGTCTGATTTGGTAGCTGAACCAAACCAGACAGTTATAGATCTACACAGGGCAGACTCAATGATGGACAAGAAGAACTGTTTCAGCAGCTCCTGTGGCAGGTTGAATTTCCTCAGTTGGCAAAGGAAGTACAACTTCTGAGCAATTATGACATCACCTCAATTGAAGTTAACCAAATTAATGTGTCTGTTTATCTACAATACAACCAGACCAGTTTGGCTGTAATTGTTTTGTTGCTACACACATTATGATAAACTACATACTATAAATTATAATTTTTTGCAAGCTAAAAGAAATATTATTGCTCTAGCCAGCAACACAGCATGACCTAAATGATATACAGTTGTTAGCCTATTTTATTGTATGTATTAGCCTTTACTATCCTCATAATGAAATGATTGATAGAGCTGAATTGGGCTTCTGGGGGTTTAGACCATTTTTTTCATCCATGATTTAAATTTGGATTCCTTGCTGATACCCCGCCCCTCCACGTTTACTTACATGATATAATGATTAACTTGACTGTGCAAATGAGAGGGGAAAAAACAAAACAATGTTCGGTTTTGTTTTTTTTTTGGTTTGTTTGTTTTTGCGAGGATGCCCCGTGCCGCACCCTTCGGTAAGATGCCTATGTCGCCTCTGTCTAAATCCACCACTGCCAAGCCGCAATCAAAACAAGTTTAAAACAGAGCATGTGCTCTATCCTGATTGGTGGCTTGCTGTTTGTTTGACCGGTTAAGTTTTTATCCACTCATAAATAAAAAGGAACGACTGATTTTGCGAAATGTAGTAAAAAGTACGATATTTGACTTTGAAATGTAATGAAATTAAGGTAAAAGTCTTCCCGAATGGAAATATTTGAGTAAAGTACAGATACGTGAAAAACCTACTTAAGTACAGTAACGAATGACATTTACTTCGTTACTGCTCACCACTGAGAGTGAATAGGATATTCCACACCATGGTTCACGGTGTGTCTGAACTAATAATGTATCTATTAATGTAACACCTTATTTGGGATCAATTTAAACTACTGATACAACCAGAAAGCTGAAGGGGGAAATAGGAATTCAGTTACAACTTTTTTACACACATTTATTTGTTTGTTTTGTTTATTAATTTAAAAAAAGAACATAGAAGAACCATTCCAATAAATTATTAATTTTCTTCTAATGTAAAAGCTTCATTTGGTGGATTTCCTAAATCTGCATGTGAATGTGATTAATCCCACCATGCCAGTGACAGATGATGCTTAATCTGAGATCCATTTAATTTATTAACCCAGTTTCTCAATAACTACCCTGGTCAAATGGCTCACATCAGCTTATATGGAACATTTTAGAAGCCAGATATAAAGCATATAAAACCAATAGTGATGTGGTAGAACATTCTGACATCACCTTCTTGCTCCTCTCATGTAAGACTAATGAATGTTTGCATGGCACATCAGTTTTTCCAGGCAATATTTGTAGTAAAAATCACACAAAACCTGTAAATTTGTATATCTGGCTGAATTTGTTTATTTCCATTTAGTGCAGGTGGCAGAAGATTTATTCTATTTGCATTTGTAATATGAAATGTGATTGTGATGTGTTGTGTGTCAACCAACTTAGTGCTCCGTCTGTGGAGCGCCAAACTCATTTACTGCATACAGGCCTTACACAGATAAAATACTCCATACTTTATTTCCAAAACGTCTGTACATGTTTATTGCCTGCAACATAAAGTGAAACATAGAGCACAGAGCACATAGAGGACTGTATGTCTGGAAAAAAATCTATTTGCATAGAGCACTCTGTAATTCAATTTAAACTACAGATTTCCATCTGCCCAGGGGGTTTTGAATGACAAATGTGTCCTACAAGGTAAAATGCAAACATATGCTAGACTACTGTTCTCTAGTATCCATAGCAAACTCATCTCAATACACATGCCTGTTTGGTTATGAGTTGATATTTGGTCTGTAAAACATTTCTAAAGTGTGTATATTCCCTGTTATGTGCAATGCCTATTATATAAGCCTTGCTGTTAATGTTTGCTTGCAGTAACAGTATCAAGGTAAACATTTGCACAGGGAACAACCACTGTTTCATTCAGAAGGTTTTATAAGCAAAATGACAACCAGGATATTGAACCCCTGGGGTATGATTTTGGCACTGTGAAATAAAGTGTCTTGTGCTAAAATAGACTGTATCTACTAGTTTACCGTTACGTTAAAATGCCAAGCAGACATCATATGCAAAATTCAGAAAGGTTGGCAAATGTTATAAACAGAATTATCAATGGACTGAACAGACAAAATGTAATTTTGTGGATTATTAAGTCTTTATATCAGATACACCTATTTAATGCTATCGTCATGTCATAATTTTGTCCAGACAGAAAACTTTGGAGGAGACAAATGTTTTACTAAACATTTAAATTGTAATTATTATTATTATGTTTTATTATTAATAAATATAATTGCATAAAGAAATACAATATATTTATAAATATATAAAGCTATTTTTTAAACAGTATACTTATTACCTTATCTCATCAAGACTCTCATATTTGCTTTAACTTTTTTTAAACACTGTATCTTCTGTGCTTCAGGTTCACTTCTTACCATGCCTGACTGACTGCACCACACTACACCCTGTGCTTCAGCCATCCCTTATGGCACACAGACTGAGTGTCTAACTCTTAAGCAGATGAACATAGTTTTTAGCACTGCTTTAGCAGCTTCACCAAGCCACATTTACATTCTGCAATCCCAGCTGTGCTTGACTACAACCTGTGGCTCAAAAAGCATGAAACTAACTTTTACACCGGTACCTGAGTGTCAGGAGAAACCTCAAGCTATGCTTCCTCCAATGTGTTCCCTTCACCTTTGCCATCAGAACAGTACAGTTACACCGAAATGTATTTTCTTATAAAGGATTACACATTGAGTGTATAAAACCAGAATAGAGAACCTATAAACTTCCTCATGAAAATGCTCTGCAGAAGTGACCTGTCCAGTGTACAGCCAACTTGATTAGCCAGCACTTGGACCACCACTTTTATTACACAGCTATCAGAAGTATGGGTTTCTCAATAACTATGGACTTATTTAAATATTTTGGGCCACATGAATCGTTTAATAGAAATATTGTGTACACAGAGCGTCAACAGTAAATGATATTTAAAGACATTGCTGGAAAATGTGGGCACTACTGCAATATTGCAAAGCGATTAGTAAATATAAGGAGATTAGTCTAAAAGTTCCAATCTAGAGTCATGTGCAGAACATCTACAATTATTTGTGCTAAAGGCAGCAGAGACAAATATTTCAGTATTCAATATTTTACAATTATTACAGTGCGTGTAGCTGAAATATTTATAGGATGTTGGTTTAGTCATTCATTTTACACTGTGTAACACCAATTATGCTCCAGAGAAGAACTATAAATAAAATTGCAAAACAATTTGTAATTTACTGTACACTAATGTTTTTAACTTTTTAAAATGTTACTAAAATTGGTTGAACCACATTCCAAGGTTAATTTATATGTCCTACATCCACAGTGGAACTTTTGAGTGTGTGTATCACTCTACTTGTGTGTGTTTGCCACATGAAATTTTACTTCCTACTTTCAAAATGTCTGATACAGTATTGACATGGCAAATGCTAATTTTCAGTAATATAACTTCACACTTAGAATATAAAAGCTCATAAGATGAAGACAAATAAGAAAAGGAATCACATTTATTGTCACACTGTTGTGAGCTAGCCATCTAGTTGGCCTGCTATAAAATAAGTCTAACTTCTTTGGCATCTATTTCTGTTAGTGTCTAAAATATCACTTACTCTTTATATTTTTTTGCTATGGAACTACTGTATAAAAACAATGTCCCAATGGTATAGTTATAGTGAAAATCAGGATGAGTATCATAAGGATCCATGGCAATATTACTGATATTCAGTAATATCAGTTACAGTATTTCTGCTACAGGCCAGACAAATGTACAGTATATGCTTATACACTACAAAATCTTGGAGGTCTTGAAGTAATCCACCTTTAATTATGACCTTTAATCCCTTTCCTTTTCAATATCATGACCAGGCTGACTGAAATCCACTGAACCATGAATTTGGCTCAGCTTGAGCTCATATTGAGTAATTATATGAGTGATATAGGAGAGTCAGGGAGCTGAACACCTCTAGAGAGCTCTCTGAGTGACAGAGACGCTCTATGTTCAGCCTATTTTCCATCACCCTACAAAGCCTCTGCCTCTATATCTTTCAAGATGCTATTTCTGTAGTATTTCTATGCATTGGAAATGGAAAATACATCATGCCATGACAGAAACAGCATAAAGGCTGATATACGCTCCGTCTAGCATAAATGATGCAGCAGAGATGTTCAGTCCTATGGATGTGTCCCCTGTGCCAGCAGGGTGTCACTGTGATTACAGAGTGGATAATCAAAATAGAAGTAGACCGCAGGCGTAAAGGCTTTGGGGGGTAAATTAGTGGGTTTCTCATAGTAAAAAAAAGCCTTCATACTCTGCAGTGTTCGGTCCTATCTTGGAGTGACAAGATAAATAAATCATAACAAATCTGTGCATAAATTGTGTAAAGATTTTAAAGGTGCTCTGATACTCACCCACACACATTTACAGTATGCCCAGATCTGACCAGTCATACTTTACATTTGCACACTTATTCAGAGCAACATGCAATTATCTCATTGTTACAACCGAGCAGTTCAGGGTTTAAGGCTTTGCACAAGGATCCAGCAGTTGCAGTTTGGTACTGCTGGGATCTGTCTAAATTACCTGCCAAGCAGTAATACAACACTTTAACTATTGAGCTACCGCTTTCTTTCCAAAGTATTGAACAATGGAAATCCGAAATGGAAAGTAGAATACAGTCGTTTACAGCTGAGTAGCTCACCTCAGTAGAGCTTTATTAGATTAGATTAGATTAGATTCAACTTCTTGTCATTGTGCAAGGTACATGTACAAAGCCAATGAAATGCACTTAGCATCTAACCAGAAGTTTATAAGTGGCTTATTTACAATAAATAGCCGTGTGATAAATAGGGTATGAGGTCCATATGTACAGTTGTGAGCATGATTAATGTACAGAAAGTTCAGTAAGGAAATAATATATGGTGTGTATATATAGTAATATACAATATACTGTGCATTGATAGACATGTCAGAAGATAACATTCTTATGTAGCTTTATGTATGTGTGGAGGTGGTAGCTTATTGTTTAAGGCGCAGAATCGTGAGTTCAAATCCCAGCCTCACTAAGTTGACATTCCTGGGCAAGGCCTTTAACCCCATAACTGTTTAGTTGTATAAATGAGATAAACGTAGGTTGCTCTGAATAAGGGCATCTGCCAAATGCCATGTAGTTTATGAAGTGAAGTTTGCAGAATTACTAATATGGAATGCTGGTAGTAAGTAAAATTGTATTCTTAACTGTAATTACTATTAGACCATACGTGATAGACTAATGTAATGTCCACGTCCTTCAAGATTAGTTTTTCTTAGACACTCTTCAGAGTTATACAGTATAAAATGGACCTGCAAGCACTTGATGTAGTTTTTGTCTTAGTCCAATCTGTGCAATTACTCTACATCAATCAGCAAAAGGCAATGTGAAATAGTTTTCCATTGCTATTACCAGTGTTGATCACGTGAGGCAAAATGTTTCAAATGCTTATTCTTAACTGGTCACACACATAGCACACATACTGTATAGTGCAGCTGAATATTTAAGCATCAAATAACAATGACGAACTGTTTTTGCAATAATTACACTTAAATCATGCCCACAAATGTAAACAAATAACATTATTATAACAAATCGCCAAGTTTATTTTATCACATATTATTGCCTACCAGCTGCTATGGTATAAGACCGGAGTAACTTATCAGCTTCATGCTTTTTGTTTTTATTTAAATGCTGCTGGTCAACTAGCTACATTAAAAGTAAAACAATTGTGATTGAATGTTATCACATGCATGTAATAAATTCTATTTCAATGTTTTCTGCATACACACAACATTTCTCTCTCACTCATGTGGTGAACACAACATACACACAACATTTCTAAATCATATGCCCAGGAAATTATATCTGAACATTGTATACAGAATATTAAAATATGACACCTGTTTAATTCAATATTCAACATTTGCTTTGGTTACTCTGCACTATGAAGTACCAAATATAAAAAAAAAACAATCTAACAAGGTGCACCATGCACTCATGAAGACATATTAAGTTGATTCTGGAGCACATAGTGACAGCTCACACTGCACATGCATTTTAAACACACAGGACAGACACGTAGAAGATTTCTCAGGAAATAAATCGAAATAACGTGATTAGACTCACAGCCATAGATCCATTAATCTCCTAAATACTGGTCATTTTGATACTGGATGCTTTTCCACATAAACCTCAGTTTGGCACATGAATCACAAACCAGATCAATAATAATCATCATTATTCAAATGAACAATGACTACAAAAATCAATAAAACTCAAAACCTTTCCAGGTCACAATTCTCTCACTGCAGCCTGCAAACACACATGATATAAAATTTCATCTCCATTTCAAGTTGAAAGAGTCTCTTTAATAAGGTTCTGTCTGCATAATACAGCCTACACCTAATGTAACTTCCACAATATGAGTGGGCTGACTTTTACAATGTTTCATGACAATGAGTGGGAATTCTATCTCTAAAAAACCAACCTGTCTTCCAATTAATGGTGCTGGAGGCTGTGTTCGCTGTAGGCACTAGCCAAGAACATGTCTAGTGATAATTAACTCATCAGAAAATCACATGTTGGATACTGTATAAATATAGATGCTTTGATATAAACATGATACATATTGTATATGTGCAAACAAACAAAAATGGCCAACCACTTCAGGTCTTAAATTGTATTACCAGTACTACTAAATACTATATAGACTTTATGTCTAACACTGAAGCTGATAAAAATGTAATTGAATTAGACTATCATTGTACCAAATAATCAATATTAAAACAGTTAAGATCCAAAGAAAACAATGCGTCTTGTGTTAGTAGTTATAATAAAACAATGGACATTGGTCCCAACAGAGCACAAGGATTAGTTTGCACTGGAGAAGAAATAATCATTTATTTGTGTACTGTGATTTTATTCTACACAATACTGGGCAGTGGTAGTTCTGTAAAGGAATTTAAATGGCGCATCGTTTCTGAGTAAAACAGTGGTTCCCCAGCTCTGTTTCTGGAGTAGCCCTGCTCAGCCTTTTCAAACACCGGGGGGGGTTCAGGAAGGTCTGGTAATTAGCTGATTAGTTTGAAGAGTTTAAGCAGAATAAATACTGGTCTGTAAAGACCAAAGCCACCAGGAGTTATTGTCACAACCTTGTCTCTATCTCTCACTTAACAAAAACCTAGCTGCAGGATATTGAGAAAAAAAGAGTCACCATGAGAAACCATGAGTTCCAATCACTCCTTAAATACACTCATTCATCCAATAGCCACTGCAGTAATCATGGTGGATCCAGAGCATATCATGGGAACACTAGTCTGAAGATCAGAATACACCCTTGTTGAAACACCAGCAATTTCTTTGTGGCCGATTCAAAATCTTTTTGTGTTTGTGCATTATCAAGCAAAATGTACTAAACAATGCAATAAATGTAGCAAATCAATTAAAAAAAATAAAAAGAACAGTATACAAAATCTCTTCAAAATAACCCTTTTGAATTGACATTTCATTTTCGTTATCAATTGTTAATTAGTAATTGGTTCTTTGGCTGATTCTTAGAACGATTAACGGTAACATCTGGTCTTAAAATTTTGGTACGAGTCCATTCTTTATTATTTTTCTTATTGGTATTTTTGCATGGGTACTATTTATAGGTTTTGAATATATTAAGAATAAACGGTTATATACTGAACTGTAAAATATAAATATATAAACCTACTTGACATGTCACATGATCAGACATACACACTGCCTCACTGACACAAGTTTGTTCCAGCTGAGAGAAACACTGCAGGTCAATGTGAGTTCATACTACAACACCCATAATACTTAACAATAGAATTGGCAATTGCTTCAAAAATTGGGAGTTTTATTCTTTTTTAATGAGCCATGTGAGTAGGAGAGTGCTCGCCATTCCTCTGGAGTAAAAGAAGGAATGAGGAAAGATGGACAGAAAGAAACAGAACCAAGGGGAAATCAATGCTCATGGTTTTAGATTAAGACGTTAAGGGGTAAATTGGGACACAAATAAAATCAATGTTTATCTGAATGATTTCTTTCTCAATAATGTATTATGACTTTTTCTTAGATAAACACTGAGCACAAAAGATGTAGAAAATACAGTAACCTGCATCAGAAAGAAACTTTTTGTCAAATCTTAGCCGGAATGATAAATATTTAAATGTATGCTAAGTCGAATAAACCGAATAACTCAGCATGTCACTGTTTATAATTCACATTAGCATTCAGTCCCTTTCACTGGTTTACCATTCAATCAAAGCATGTCGCAAATTGCTTGTACATTACTGTTCTGCGATCAATCATGCAGCCAACTGAAAGATCTGCTTGCATCCTGATCACACGTTCATCTGTCTTTTAAATGAAATCGATATGCAAGCAGGAGGCAGACCCCTACAGACCACATTTAATTGCCAGGAATAGATAGAATCGAGCATTATGTAAATGCAGATATAATTAGGCTAAGTAACAGGAGGAATAGAAATGAAGATTACATTTTGCATAT
This sequence comes from Silurus aristotelis, assembly GCF_946808225.1. Lineage (NCBI taxonomy): Eukaryota > Metazoa > Chordata > Actinopteri > Siluriformes > Siluridae > Silurus > Silurus aristotelis. Next base: position 13,401,266 of record NC_139596.1, on the reverse strand, counting down.
CAAAAGGAATGATATTTGGTTTGAGGCTGCAACTGAGCTTTAGCCAAGAAACCTCATTTAGATTAAACAAAGCACTTTTTCAGCTTGATGAGTAATACATATGAATGTGCTCCGGTTTGTAGAGAGAGCCTGCCACACACCATTTCCACACAAACCACAACAAAGTATTTAAACTAGAGAGGTCAAGGTTAATGTTTTCAGAGAAACTGTTACAGTCTATACCTAGAATTCAGTCAGGATTGACCTTTTGACCTAACTGCCAATGCACTGACACTTGTTAGATATACATTGGATAAATGCAATTATACAAAAAGAAAATATAAATAATTTAATTAAAGTACTGCACAATGCTCATATTTAGCATTGTTTTTAAAATAGTTTTATTTAAATATAATGCACTGCTATTGCAATTAGTTGTCATTACAAAACAAATATCTTAAAACGTTTATTACATATAGTATGTGTATGTGTATTATGTATATAGTATGTGTTTAATTGCATATACTGTAGCATTAGTGTCATACAGACAGAGGTGGCAATAGTACACACATCCTTTACTCAAGAAGAAGTACAGATACTCTGGAAAAAGATTCTGGTACTGATTACACTTTTTCACTTAAATTAAAGTAAAGATGTTTAATATATATATTTCTGTACTGACAACTTTTTTCTTTTATTAATTATGTTTTTTAAGAATTAGATTTAACTTGTGTTTATGTTGAATTATACCTGTGGGAGGTTAATTAATGTTTTAATTAGACATACATTACATTGTACTTAAGTACACAGCAAATTAACTGAACCCTAAAGTTAACTTAAAATATGCTCCTTATGCAACTCTTTAATTCAGAAATTTTATATTCATGCAAAAAATGAAAGGATTAGAAATAATGACCACAGACCACCTATTTCTAATTATCCCAGGCCTTGCTTTTAATGTTCTGCAACAGTGAACTCTAAGTGCTTTGTTTTTGCACATGAAAGTACGCAGTACAGCTACATATTTTCTAAACTCTCACTTTTACTTGAGTTGTCTCTCTGTCAGTAGTCGTCTTCTGCAAATTCATGTCGCTTTCACACAACCGGTTCAAATATCTACATATTTTCCTCACGATTCCACCAGAGAAGATATGAAGTCTATTTCATACGTACATCAGTGTTACAGCTGTTAACACTTCAGAAGGGATATAAAGTGTAGAGGAGGCTTTCGTGAATCTCAAGATGTAATTTAGCACATTTCTACCATTAGTTTACCATCTTCAAAAAATTAGCCGCCACACAACCACAAGGGAGGAACTACGTATAATGAGTTTTTCTGCCCTTGGCTACTCAATCTATTATTAACCTCTGGCCGGCCACCTTTAATCAGCCGTAGTCTCTAATCTACTCCACATTGTGACCCATGAGCTCAGTGAACATCTCTAATCCACATTCCCTTTGTGTTGAACAGAAACCATGAGATTGGTGCACACCTCAGGCACCCAGCGCTGTGTGATGACGGTGACAAAAATGTAACTCTATGGCTAATCTAGTAATGGCACTGTTTCATAAAGCCAAATTGGCCAGAGGTGCTGGCAAACGAATCCAAACAGCTCATACTGGACAGATGCAATGCCATAAAAAGGGTTGATAACAGATCAATTTGTTTAGGGGGGTTACATGAGCTTATTTGCTTTTGAATATATAATTACAGAGTCCTGTGGAAGATTAGGCTTACAAAACTTCAGGCTGTGATATATGAGCAAATTTCAGTTGGATTAGATTCTGCAAGCGCAAGTTCAAGCAACAATAACCTTCAGACATCAAAATAATTTTTTTAACTGTTTTATGAATACCTTTGGTCTAGAATGTATGCAAAAGAAAGTATGAGCAAATAAGGATTTCCAACTTTAATTTACTTTAATGCACAGAAAACCACAAAATCCTACTGGTCGAATAATGTGAAAAATGTTTTATCTTTTTAAAAAAAAGATTGTTTTATTGGTAAGCTGCAAAAAATATAAATTTAATGTAGAAAATATGTGATTTGTCTTACCCCAGAATTTGTTTTTGGAAAAACCTTATCTTTCATTAAAAGTCACTGATATTACAATCCTATAGCAGTATTGCTTGAAAAACTGATCTCTACTGTGCTATAAATCACATTTGACTCTGTTTCCATTGTACTATAAGTTCCACTGATCTATAGAACTGCATCAGTTAAGTACATTATAGTGTAATGTAGAATATTTATTTATTTATAAATATTATAAAATCATAAATTATGTGAATATATAATACAGTTTGGTGTAATGCAACATTTATTCCACCCCACATCCCCCAGTTTGAATTTTGGCTCTTCATAGACAAAAGTTTGGGGTCATCTGACTTTTTTTTTTTTTTTTTCACTTAAATGAAGGATAAAATGCTTACAATGTAAACACCTACCTAACATTTGATCGAAAAAGAAATTCAGATGGATACCAAAGAGTTGCATACACACAATAATGTTATATTAAAGTTATATATTATATAGTAATAAATATATATCTAGCGCTATATATTTCCTGCACCCTTAAAAATTCATGAAGCAGTTTTTTGAGACACTACTAAAGCTTCAAATGAACTTCTGAGCTTCGAAAAGCTTCAAATGAGGTTCTATGGTAATATGAAACTAAATGTGAAGTTTTTTTTTTTCAATAAACACCAGATGTGGGTTTGGCAGACACAGAGAGGTAACTATGTAAAAAAAAGTAACTTATGCTCACAGTTAAAAATCGTGGAGGTTCATTAATGTTTTGGGCTCGTTTTCTGCCAGAAAAGACCTGTACATATTGTTAGGACCATTTTGTTGACATCATGGACTCTTTTAAATATAAACAGATATTAAATGAACACCTGCTTCAGCCAGAAGGGTTAAAAATAGTGTATGTTTGGATCCTCCAGCAGGACAGTGATCCAAAGCACAAACATGTTTTAATGATCACAAAATCAAGGCCCTTTTTTGCTCATATTCAGTTTGGTTGCCAATAATAGTGGGGGGCACTGTATGTGCAGGCTGGAGAGACAAACAAAAGTAAGGGAAGGTTGCAGTGACCTACAGTCCAGTAGAGAGCAAAAGAAAATCACAGAGGAAGACAATTTACGCTACAGACTGACAGAAACCCATACAAAAGCACTACAGTGCAGGACATTCACAAGACAAGCAGATCTAAGGAAAAGTGAATTTACTCAGAAACAGGGCATTAAAGTAAATGCGAAAATAAGAGAAGTGTCTAAGAAAACTATGGATAAACAAATGAAAACATACTTTATAAAACATTTGTAGAAAGTAAATATATCCTATAACAGTAAGACTGGTCACTCTGGAGAAATATCACTAATACACAAAGGAAGACAAGAAAATCCCAGGAGGAGGCCTGGAGGATGAGCTTCATATGCTGTCAGGAAGAAGGTGTGAAATTATGTACTACAAGATAGGAAGACTGAAACATGCATAAAAAGACTGAAAGAAAAGGACTGAAAGAGGCAGATATGCTAATGTAGCTGTTTAGAAGAAAGAACGGGAAAGACAGAGTATGAAAAAGAGAGAGACAGACAAACAGACCGAGGGCACAGCAGGAGCACAGCAGTCTCTGTCAAACATTTCCTGTGGGAGTTTGAAGTAGACTGTCGCTAATGCTTTAGAAATGAGTTCCGCTGCAGGGCTACACCACACTTTGTTCCCGCTCACACGTACATACACAATGCTGTGGATTCAGACAATCACACACTGAGCAGGATGATCTGCTAAACACGTTCCTTTCTTGTTCTCTAGTTTCCTGTAGATAATCTACAGGTAAAGCCAGATGTTGTCAGTGTTTACCACACATTCAACACTGTACTGGCTTTGTTGGTTTACAATAACCAGCTAATTTACAGTTCTATCATTATGAAGCTAAATGTTATGCCATGACCGTTTAAACATATATATAACTGATGCAAAATCTTGATAGTTTTCCAGGAATACTCCTGAATCCAGAGTGTCCTGAGCTGGTCTCATACCACCAGTTTCAAACTATAGACCCTTAGCACTTTGAAGAAATTCAGACTTAAAACTAAAGGTCCTTAATCTTAACTTAACTTAACTTAACTTAACTTAACTTAACTTAACTTAACTTAACTTAACTTAACTTAACTTAACTTAACTTAACTTAACTTAAACTTGCATTATAAAAAAAAAGGTTTCCCAGTGGCCAAGCCTGGAAGCAATACAAAGAAGGTATTCCATAACTGTCCCTTTTTTAATATTTTGAATAAATAAAAAATTTAAATGAAATGGCCCTGTGCCAATTTTATTTTATGTTGTTTTAATATTATTTTGAATTTTGAGGGGTTTTTTGACGATCTGTAAATAGGAAAATGGAAATTACGTTTATAATAAGAATGTTGTGCATTGTTTTATTTAAATATAAAAAAAACCAATTTTAAATAAATTGTCATTTTGTACTACTACTGTCAAGATCATCACACCACTTTCAAAGTCCTTTCAATGTAAAATACAACATTCCAGTATTATATGTTTGACATCATTATTATGATATCTTTAATGGTATGACTACAGTATTCTGCAGTAAGTACACATTTCATCGTGCTCTGCGCAATGACAATAAAGTAAAAGCGATTTTAATCGAATTACCAGTGTCATTTTTGCAGTGTATTTTTTAAATCTCAGAATGGCTAACATTTTGACAAATTCATTGTAGACTGTCACAAAATGGCTTGATAACAGCTCACAGTAGTATGCTTCGTACCATTTACAAAAGTGTTGTTTAATGATTATGGACTTTTGCGTCCTCTGCGTCGGTTCCCTGCTGACTTTGGAAAGGCAATTACTGTGTCAGGTTCACGGCTTTTAATAGCAGGTTTGAATATACTGTAGGTGAAGAAGGTGATTTAATTGAGAGAGAGAGAGAGAGAGAGAGAGAGAGAGAGAGAGAGAGAGAGAGAGAGAGAGAGAGAGAGAGAGAGAATGTGTGTGTGATATTTCCAAAAGATTTTCATCACATTGCGTGATTCTCAGGAGTAATTCTCCTTTGCAAATAAGCTATAAGATATGCCACAATACGCATTGTTCATTGTGATAGAGCAACATAATGTACTATAATAAACACAAAGAATAATGAGATTGGTGGAATATTTTGTGTAAAATGTTTCACCTCGGGCAGTGATTCTGTGTAGAAGATATCTTCCATTTTGCCCCAATACTAAATGTCATATCACAAAAACTTTTAAACATCTGGAAATGGAGAACTTCAATAACCCCAGCAAAAAGACATGCTTTCTCCACAACCCCTTACACATAAATGCAGCTGATTATATACACACCTTTGAACTGAGCAGAAATAAATTACCTCCTTTATTTTTTCATATTTTTCCTGTCCCAGACGACAGAAAAAATGCTTTGCATTCAGTGAACGGGGACATTATCCCTGCACCAGTGAATGCTGTGATTTCTGCTGTGAGTGATTTTGTCATATTTTAATGCATTTTGCATATCTTTCCCATCATTCAGCATTTGCATGCTCAATTGGGGGGAAAAATTATAATAAAATATACTGAGTCACTTTAGGTAGAAAGAAAGCTGCATTAACAACTGAAAAGTGTATCAGACGTCCTGTGTAAGTCCATTCACATGCTCTTTTACTAGGTGTTCTCCTGCAGTAGAGCATGTGGTGTTCATTCTGCTCACGTCCCAGCCGTTCGTGCATTATGGGAATCTATTACTCTTGTTTAGTCACACTCACAGTGTGTACACTTTTATACTTTCATTGACATTGCTCATGTCAGTCTGATCAATTTTTTTCTTTACATCTGCCTCAGAGACATTGTTCATCCCAGACACATAAACAAACCCGAGCTTGTTGAACACCACACATGCCACACATGTGCAGGCTACAGTATGTGTCAATGATCCCACAAGAGAAAATATTTATAGTCCATATATAAACTTTCCATATTCATATACATCATGTTCAAATACTACGGCAAGCGTTTTCCCCACACTAGCACATCACTCAGTCAAATTTGATTAAATTAAGGCAAACAGCATGTGCTTTCTTTACACACACACACACACACACACACACACACACACACACACACACACACACACACACACACACACACAGATCCTTTAACATGCCTGCAACAAGAAAAGAGAGGGTTTAAAGATGAATACATACTGACAGGCTTCGTCCAACAGTGGACAGGGAGAGTGCGATCATCCAGCCAGGGAGCTCCACACCACACACAGACACATACCCCCACACACATACACACACACATTGACTGCTGTTGCTGCTCCGGCTGCTCAGCCTACCTCTGGCTTGCTGTCCTCTATTAGCAGGAGTTCTCTCTCTCTCTCTCTCTCTCTCTCTCTCTCTCTCTCTCTCTCTCTCTCTCTCTCTCTCACTCACACACACACACACACACACACACACACACACACACACACACACACGCACACCCCAGCCACCTAGCAACCAGCTAACAAAGGGAGGTTCTAACTTCTACCACAATATCTAATATGAACGTATGTGCTGATGAGGGGAAGATGTTTAGCCACCTACTTTTCAACAGTCAGTTTGTTTTCTGATCCATCCCAGTTCATTTATTATTTTATTGATCATGTCATAGGGAAGATCTGAGCACCCGGTTTAATCATGTATAGCATCATGACACATATTGAGCCTGGTGACAACCCTCTGATAATTCATCATAACCTCTATAAAGAGGTTATCACTTCCTTTTTTTTTTTATTTCTTACTTTTACAACCATTAATATACAGTATGTTAACCCTGATCAAATATGAGGGTTTAAGTAATGAGTAGAAATACAGTTTATTAAATTGATGAGAAAACCGCAGTTGGAAAGCCGACTTCTGGTCTAGAATGTGTGTGTTTGGATAGGATTCCCCAATCAGTCATTTGATAGGCACTTTACTGTATAGACCACTGTAAATCCCAGTGGTGAAGCTGAATAATGTGAATGTAGGGAAATAGGGGGATGGCTCAAAGAGTAATATAACTCATATTTTACATTCTTCTACCTAACTGTTAGAAATGTCATCTGATGCACCTTTAAAGCCATAGAAAAACAATAATTCTTTTTATTTTCGGTGTCTCTATTCGCAGATATTTTTACAAATTCTCATCACCTCTTTTATAATTGATCAAAAATGCCATTCCCCTTGCTCCCACCCCTCACGCCTTCCATCTCACTCCTCCTTGTTCATCTCTTTCTCTCCCCTTTTTTCACTTAACCCACTCTTACTCATTACTTCCTTTCCTCCTGTACACCCCTGCATGGTCGAATATCAGGCAGTGAGTGTTTTCCATTTCCTGCAGGATAAAAGGTCCTCAACTCCACCAGTGCCAGCAGATTTACTGAAAGCTTTATATTTAGAAAAAAAGCCATTCAGAAAGAGATGAAGGCGACGGAACCAGGGATCAGATAGAAAACCGGAAAAGCTCACGCTCCAAAACTAATCAAAACCGACAGTAGAAGCAAATGGCATCATGCATGTGACATTGCGTACATTTCATATTAAATAAATTATTAACACATTTAATATGCAATCATACACTGTATGGCTGAAGGTTTGTGGACACCTTACCTTCACGTCCATAAGTTTATCTTTCCCAGGGTATTGCCACAAAGTAGGAAGCATACGATTACAAAAGTCTTTATATATTATCACATTACAGTTTCCTTTCAGTAGAACTAAGAGGCTCAAGAGCAATGAAACCGAGCACAAAGTAAGAGTTAAGAAGACATGGAGCTCTGTGCCAAGGTTGGCCCGATAGAATTTGAAGTTCCAACCTCAACCCCATTGAAAACCTTTGGGAAAGACTAAAATGCCGACTGGAAGCATACCAGCTGCTACTTTCAGCAGCAAGCAAGAGGTCGAAGATTCCCCCAAGACATAGGATTCACAAACACATTTAGGACTACAGAGAGCTACATGATTTTTAAAAGCACAACCAGCTAACAGCAGGAAAAAAAAACCCAGTACTTGAAACACACCTTCAGCATCCTTCTTCCTATATACCACATGCCCCTCCTCTGCACATGACTAAACCATTACAATCTAGCCTCCCTCACCTTGTCTCCAAAACGTCCTATATGCGCGGTCTCTCTAATAAACTTGTTTCTAATCCTGTCCATCGTCGTCACTCCCAAAGAAAATCTCAGGATCTTTATCTCTGCCACCTCCAGCTCCACCTCCTGTCTTCTACTCAATGCCACTGTCTCTAAACCATACAACATCACAGGTCTCACCACAGTCCTATAAACTTTCCCTTTCACTCTTGCAGATACCCTTTTATTACAAATCACTCCTGCCACTCTTCTCCGCCCACTCCACCCTGCCTGCACTCTTTTCATCATAGTCAATGGAATCTATGAACCACCACTGCAAACAGAAAAGGGCTCAGATCTAATCCTTGATGCAATCCCACCTCCACCTTGAACCAGAATCATCCTACAGACCACCATCCGATGCTGTCTAGCTACACTGTCCCCTGCCAACACTTTACAGTCTACAATCTCTTTCAGGTTGCATCTCCTGCATAGAAAATAGTTCACCTGTGTGCACCTTAACCCTTCTTCTTAAAATACATATTCACCACTGCCATTTCCATCCTTTTAGCAAAATCTACCAACAGTTGCCCTTCGACATTCCTCTCCTTAAGGCTATACCTACCCATCACCTCCTCATTACATCTGTTCCAATCACCAACATGGCCAAAGAAGTCAGACCCCAATCACCAATCTTTGACTTCTAGGTACACCTTTTACCACTTCATCTAACTCACTCCAGAATGTTTCTTTCTTCTCTATCTCATAACCCACTTGTGGAGCAAAAGCACTGATGACATTTCTCATCACCCTTCTTAACTTCCAGCTTCACATTCATCACCCTATCAGAAACTCTCTTCACCTCCACTAAACTCTTACTGTACTCTTGCCACAGAATCATATCAGCTAACTCTCTCCCTTTACCAGTCACAGTGCCGACATTTAAAGTACCAACCCTAACCTCCACTCTCCTACACTTCTCCATTTCCTGCTGTTTCTGTAGACATTTTCCCCTCTCTCCTTCTCCTCTATTTTACTGTACACTTCTGTATACAGAGACACCACTGCAAAGCATTAAATTTTCAATTTATATATATAGCATTCGCAATTAAGGTAAGGCTCTGCAAGATACAATGTTTTTGGCATGACCATCTAGACTAAGATGATAAAACATTTACAAAGCGACAGAATCTGCTTAAGGTTTAGCATTCCAAATGAATTGTTCCTGGGAAATGTTGTTGTGCTCAGAATGTCATTATGCTACCCTGAGCACTTTCCTGCACATCACAATTAATGAGATTTTAGAGCAGTTATTAATATAATAGGCGAATATTTTAAATTAATTTGCAGGTTTTAGGGGAGAAAATCAAGCGTGCACTACAAGCTTAACTAAATATTTCTGTACAAATTGTTTCGTTATACTATCCATACCGAAATCAGTATGCGTATTTCATCTTGTGTTTGTCACGTGTGACAAGGTGAAATGTTTGAGAGGTTCATCAAGAGAACCTCCCTCTGAGAGCGCATTTTATGTTATTATTATTCACAGTGCCTTGCTATATATTCTAATTAATAGTATTGGCATCCTGCCTGCAAAGCCTAATTCAATTCTGTAAACTAATTATACCGCTGATTTTCAATCATATTGAATAGGTGGGTTCTCTTACAACATTTACATTAGCATATTACATTAGTAAAGGTAGGTAAAGTTACTAATGGTATATATATATATATATATATATATATATATATATATATATATATATATATATATATATATATATATATATATATATATATACATATTAAATAATGGCAATGCTTTGGTAATGGCAGTGCCTTTATATAGATTATATAGAAGACTGATTGCAGCAATGGGATATATTATGGGAAAAAGGCCAGCCGATGGAGCAGTGTGATGCTCTGGGCAATGGTTTGCTGGGAAACCTAGAGCCTTTGTTTGTTTGACACAGAACACTTACCTATACACTGTCATAGCAGTGGCGTTCAATAATGGTAGTGGTCTCTTTCAGAAAAAATATTCTACCTGGCTCACTGAAAATATTGTTCAGGAATTGTTTGGGAATTCCCCAGAGCTCAATCCGTTCGAGCATCTGTGGAATGAATCACACAAACAATTCCAATAAATGGAGACTTCATTTTGCAACCAAGAACAGAATAAGAACCTTGAAAATAGAAAAGCTTAAAAGTTGGAGAATTAGCTTGCGATACCAAGTCATCACAGCGGGCTAGTGAGCCATAACCAGATTCCATCTGTCCACATTGTTACCAGTCCCAGCAGTAAAAAAGACAGAGATTACAGTTCTACTCTACTAATCCCCATGAGTTCATCATATTTATATAACCAGTAATTTTTTAATCAGCTCTGTAGACAGACATGAACAGTTGTCTCCTAGTTCTGTGTGTCTGTAATCTAGTCTATATTAAAAATGAGCTGATGGTCTCTGAGTCATGCAATGCTGATTGTGTGTGTAGCAATGCAGCGCTACATACAGTATATGTACAGATAGGGCAGGTAACTGGAGAAATTTATCTCCCACAAGTAAAATTGTCCATGTGGTAAATAAGAATAGAACAGAGCCATAGGCAACAGACCCAGAGTGAGAGAGAGAGAGAGAAAGAGAGATTGAGAGAGAGAGAGAGAGAGAGAGAGAGAGAGAGAGAGAGAGAGAGAGAGAGAGAGAGAGAGAGAGAAAAAGAGAGAGAGAGATTTGGCTATCGTTATATTCAGGGGTGATTGAATATTGTCAGCTTGTTCAGTAACCTTTCCGATTTCTGCCAATTTCCTGAGGCTAAATCAATTCAAGAAATCTTTGTATACTCAACCCACAAAGGCCATTTCCATACTGAATGTGGCAGTGTTATGCTCAACAGATGTCATAATAATAAATAGACTGAACTTCTTCCTTTACCTCTGCAGGTCCTGCTATCACAAAATTCATGGTAATAGTCAAAGAACCTAAGCCTCTCACTCCTAGACTCGAATTGCAGTTTGATTGATTCTTAGGGTTTCAAATCACATATTAGACACCACAACTGTAACAGTAAGCTGATTAGAATGTTTTTGAGTAGCAAACCAGGAAAGGTAAAGCTCTGGTATCTGGTAGATTGATGTCTTGTGATAAGATAAGCAACATTTATGTATGGCGGTGAATCACTGATGTTTTGGAACTGTTTAGCTTCTACTGTTCTAAAGGCTCTTGTATCTGCTAACTACCAGGATATTTTACCTTAGAACTCTGCCTGCAAGGTGTTTAAGACTTAGTTAGATCATTTAACAATTATTTCAAATATACATCCAAATGAATGCTCTAAAGAGGTACACACAAGTACAGAAAGACAAACTTACACACATTTAAACACCATGCGATACATTATTGAGAAAAGTAATTAGGGTAAAAAGATGTCACATGTCTAATAATTTACTCTAAAATGCTCTGCCAGCATTATCGGGGGAGTTTTATTGACTTATTAAACTCGTGACCCTGAACCCATGACCCTAACATGCAGCAGTGGTAGCAGGCCAATAAAACAGCAGTAAAGAAGCAGTCCCTTTGCTGGCTCAGGTTTCTCTAGTGTTGGTTATCTAGCACTTAACATTGCTGCATATAATATACTACTAAAGCAAAGCTGGAATTCCACACTTTATCCTTATATTAAGCCAATATGCTTCATTCTAGAGCCGAAATAATAAGGGGTACTTAGGCATTGTATTGTATACACAGACACCAACGTTTTTATTTTGACTGGTAACAAGACAACAGCTTAAGAAGTAAAGTCTCTCTGGGCATTGAGTTGGCAGCAACTACACTTAACCTCCTGCTATCTTCTCTGTCACTCTGATCAAGCGCATACTATCACCTCCTGAGAAATATAATTACCTGGGAATGAGGCCAAAGGGATACAAGACTATGTCTGTAAAGAAACAGCAGGAGAAAACAGTGAAGCAGAAGGAGGCAAACAGAAGGAAGACCATGTCCATCTTTTCTGCAATGTGATGAAAATCTTTTGGAAATATCACACACACATTCTCTCTCTCTCTCTCTCTCTCTCTCTCTCTCTCTCTCTCTCTCTCTCTCTCTCTCTCTCTCTCTCTCTCTCTTTTTCTCTCTCTCTCATACACACACACACACACACACACACACACACACACACACACACACACACACACACCCTTACACGCTTAGAAAAGCTTAGTATGTAGTCTTCATCAAAAACATATACTAAAAGTACCCTGAAGCTAGAATCCTGTCAGAGACATGTTACAGAAGAAATACAGCAACATAAATATTGTAGAAGCCCATTTTTTAAACAGACATTTACTCAACTTTTTGACAAATGGCTGACAGTTCATTCAACCATTTGGGTACCAGTACAGAGAATAGTCTTGCATGCTGTCATTATATCTTGAGAGATGGTGAAACAAAACATGTGTTTTAAATTCACTACTGCCATGTAGTTGCATTTCTAAAGGGTTTGGTGTTATGCAGGTTGGAAGCCAAGAGTGATATAATGGGTTTTCTAGTTCAAAATAAAAATGGGCTGACCAAGCACGTCAATGGGATCCTAGGCCAGAAACGTAACATTTATTTATTCTTAACATTCATTTATTTCATTATGGGGAGAAATATTTTCGTTGTCCAGAACTATGCCAAGTTTAAGTGCTTTGGATTTAGACTGTTATTAATATCAACAATTTAATACAGTGGCTCAAGATCACAGGTTGTATTTAATCGCCTATTAATGCACACCTCAAAAATGATGGGACTGTAATCAATGGACATTCGGTGCCCTTTTAAATCTGGTTCCTCTTAAGGTTTCCTCCCTATGCCATCTCAGGGAGTTTTCCTTGCCACAGCTGCCACGGGCTCGTTTATTGGGGGACTGATTATATGGAACTTATACATTCTTTTATAACCACGTTATCTCTGTAAAGCTGCTTTGAGACAATGTCGATTGTTAAAAGCGCTATACAAATAAAAATGAATTGAATTGAATTGAATTGAACTGACAAATGATGAAAGATTCTGTCAGAAAAATGCATCTCCATTATTATACAGCAGCCCAGTCCTCCTGAGCTTTGGTCTCAGTTCACGAGCAGCCTGACATGCTGAGAGATAAATTAAACTATGAGTATTTAAGGGAAGAAAGGAAAAATACAAGTTAAGTGTCATCAGCATATAAAATACCATTGTCTGAGAGAAATAGTCTGAAGCAATGTGAAGAGATGCCAGTGTACAGATAAAGGGATTGCTGGATCAGGGAAGCTGCAGAATGTTTTTCTTATAGAAGAATGTCTTGGCAGCATCAAAAAGAACTTCAATAGATAAAAGAGAAAATCTAAATCAAGGGGTTTCTGACAGAATAATTAAATGTTACATAAGAATGTGGACATCCATCTCTAAATTCACACCAATTTCACAAGTGGGAATTTAACAAGTTGTTGCATATTGAAGAATATCCAGCATCTTCATAAAATCCTGCAATCCTGCAAAGAGAAGCATGAGTATACCTCTAATCTGTCAAACAAAATACCCATTAGTGTCCAAACGATAAGCTTTCCCTTCCAGTTTAAGGTTCCAGTTTATCAACAGTATCAACAGATCCATCCATCCATCCATCCATCTTCTCCCGCTTATCCGATGCCGGGTCGCGGGGGCAGCAGTCTAAGCAAAGATGCCCAGACTTCCCTCTCCCTAGACACTTCTTCCAGCTCTTCCGGGGGGACACCAAGGCGTTCCCAGGCCAGCCGGGAGACATAGTCTCTCCAGCGTGTCCTAGGTCTTCCCCGGGGTCTCCTCCCAGTGGGACGCGCCCGGAACACCTTCCCAGGAAGGCGTCCAGGAGGCATCCGGAACAGATGCCCGAGCCACCTCAGCTGACCCCTCTCGATGTGGAGGAGCAGCGGATCTACTCCGAGCTCCTCCCGAGTGACTAAGCTTCTCACCCTATCTCTAAGGGATCGCCCAGCCACCCTGCGGAGGAAGCACATTTCGGCCGCCTGTATCCGGGATCTTGTCCTTTCGGTCATGACCCAGAGCTCATGACCATAGGTGAGAGTAGGAACGTAGATTGACCGGTAAATCGAAAGTTTCGCCTTGCGGCTCAGCTCCTTCTTCACCACGACAGACCGGTACATCGACCGCATTACTGCAGAAGCTGCACCGATCCGTCTGTCAATCTCCCGTTCCACCCTTCCCTCACTCGTGAACAAAACCCCAAGATACTTAAACTCCTCCACTTGCGGCAGGAACTCCCCACCAACCTGAAGTGGGCAAGCCACCCTTTTCCGACTGAGGACCATGGCCTCGGATTTGGAGGTGCTGATTCTCATCCCAGCCGCTTCACACTCGGCTGCAAACCGTCCCAGTGCATGCTGAAGGTCCTGGTCTGATGAAGCCAACACGACAACATCATCTGCAAAGAGCAAAGACGAAATCGTGTCGTCACCAAACCGGACACCCTCCGACCCCTGGCTGCGCCTAGAAATTCTGTCCATAAAAATTATGAACAGAACCGGTGACAAAGGGCAGCCCTGCCGGAGTCCAACATGCACCGGGAACAAGTCTGACTTACTGCCGGCAATGCGAACCAAGCTCCTGCTTCGGTCATACAGGGACCGGACAGCCCTTAGTAAAGGGCCCCCGACCCCATACTCCCGGAGCACCCTCCACAGGCCGCCGCGAGGGACACAGTCGAATGCCTTTTCCAAATCCACAAAGCACATGTGGACTGGTTGGGCAAACTCCCATGAACCCTCCAGCACCCTGTAGAGGGTATAGAGCTGGTCCAGTGTTCCACGGCCTGGACGAAAACCACATTGTTCCTCCTGAATCCGAGGTTCTACTATCGGCCGTATTCTCCTCTCCAGTACCCTGGCATAGACTTTCCCAGGTAGGCTGAGAAGTGTGATCCCCCTATAGTTGGAACACACCCTCCGGTCCCCCTTCTTAAAAAGAGGGACCACCACCCCGGTCTGCCATTCCAGAGGCACTGTCCCCGACCGCCACGCGATGCTGCAGAGGCGTGTCAGCCAAGACAGCCCCACAACATCCAGAGACTTGAGGTACTCAGGGCGGATCTCATCCACCCCCGGTGCCCTGCCACCGAGGAGTTTCTTTACTACCTCGGTGACTTCAGCTTGGGTGATGGACGAGTCCGCCTCTGAGCCCTTAGCCTCTGCTTCCTCAATGGAAGACGTGACGGCGGGATTGAGGAGATCCTCGAAGTATTCCTTCCACCGTCCAACGACATCCCCAGTTGAGGTCAACAGCTCCCCACCTCTACTGTAAACAGCATTGGTGGGGCACTGCTTTCCCCTCCTGAGGCGCCGGACGGTTTGCCAGAATCTCTTCGAGGCCAGCCGATAGTCCTTCTCCATGGCCTCACCGAGCTCCTCCCAGGCCCGAGTTTTTGCCTCGATAACCACCCGGGCTGCAGTTCGCTTGGCCTGCCGGTACCCGTCAGCTGCCTCAGGAGTCCCACAAGCCAACCAGGCCAGGTAGGACTCCTTCTTCAGCTTGACGGCATCCCTTACTTCCGGTTTCCACCACCGGGTTCGGGGATTGCCGCCTCGACAGGCACCGGAGACCTTACTGCCACAGCTCCGAGCGGCCGCTTCGACAATGGAGGTGGAGAACATGGTCCACTCGGACTCAATATCTCCGGCCTCCCTCGGGATCTGGTCAAAGCTCTGCCGGAGGTGGGAGTTGAAGATCTCTCTGACAGGAGGCTCGGCCAAACGTTCCCAGCAGACCCTCACAGTACGCTTGGGTCTGCCGAGTCTGTCCAGCTTCCTCCCCCGCCATCGGATCCAACTCACCACCAGGTGGTGATCAGTTGACAGCTCCGCCCCTCTCTTTACCCGAGTGTCCAAGACATACGGCCGCAGGTCAGATGAAACGACCACAAAGTCGATCATCGACCTGCGGCCTAGGGTGTCCTGGTGCCACGTGTACTGATGGACACCCTTATGCTTGAACATGGTGTTCGTTATGGACAAACTGTAACTAGCACAGAAGTCCAATAACTGAACACCGCTCGGGTTCAGATCAGGGGGGCCGTTCCTCCCAATCACGCCCCTCCAGGTGTCACTGTCGCTGCCCACGTGTGCATTGAAGTCTCCTAGTAGAACGACGGAGTCCCCAGTCGGAGCACTGTCCAGCACCCCTCCCAGAGACCCCAAGAAGGCCGGGTACTCTATACTGCCGTTTGGCCCGTAGGCACACACGACAGTGAGAGACCTATCCCCGACCCGTAGGCGCAGGGAAACGACCCTCTCGTTCACCGGGGTAAACTCCAACACATGGCGGCTGAGCTGGGGGGCTATAAGCAAACCCACACCAGCCCGACGCCTTTCACCATGGGCAGCTCCAGAGTTGTAAAGAGTCCATCCTCTCTCGAGGAGTGTGGTTCCAGAGCCCAGGCCGTGCGTAGAGGTGATCCCGACTATCTCTAGTCGGAACCTCTCAACCTCACGCACAATCTCAGGCTCCTTCCCCGCCAGCGAGGTGACATTCCACGTCCCTAGAGCTAGCTTCCGTGTCCAGGGATCGGGTTGTCGAGGCCTCCACCTTCGACTGCTGCCCGATCCTCTTAGCACCGGCCCCTTACGGTCCCTCCTGCAGGTGGTGAGCCCACTGGAAGGCGGCCCCACGTCGCTCCTTCGGGCTGAGCCCGGCCGGACCCTGTGGGGGAAGGCCCGGCCACCAGGCGCTCGCATACGAGCCCCAACCCCGGGCCTGGCTCCAGGGTGGGGCCCCGGCTGCGCCATACCGGGCGACGTCACGGTCCCTGATGTAGTATCTCTCATAAGGGGTTTTGAACCGCTCTTAGTCTGACCCGTCGCCCAGGACCTGTTTGCCTTGGGAGACCCTACCAGGGGCATATAGCCCCGGACAACATAGCTCCTAGGGTCATTCGAGTACTCAAACCCCTCCACCACGTTAAGGTGGCAGTTCAAGGAGAGGCAGTATCAACAGATACATTGAAAATAATATATATTTTTTAATATTCTATATGTTAACAGTATTTAAAAATAAATTACTATTTTGAAAAACAGGGTAACACTGACATGCAAATTACATAAACAGCTTGTGAACATTTAGCATTAGATCATGACTGAAATGCAAACCCTATTTGAGGGCTGCTGCTTTTGTTTCAATTATAAAACAATACACATTATTTAAATATGAAATGAAAAAATGATCAGAACTGAAGCTTTTCAGAAATAATAATGTATAACAGTATGACAAATTATCACAGAATCGTCTGGTTTGGAAAAGATCAATGTTTTTGTCAGTATTCAAAACCAACTTTTTTAAATGAAATCAAATTTTATTTGCCACATACACATTCATACAGAGTATATGTATGTTGTGAAATTCTTTTTACGACTGTCCAAAACTGAAGAAATGTATATAGGAATAGAAATGGATTATAAAAAAATTTATATAAAAAATATAAAGTAAAAATTGTGAAGTATAAAATATAATATATATATACACACACACACACACACACACACACACACACAGTAATCCCCATCACGGAATCGCATTTGCCACATCGGGGATAGCACAATGACATTTTTTTATGTTTAAATAAGGAAATTTATTCATAAAATTCTAATTATTAATTATAAAATGAAGTAAAATGTTAATACAATACAGTACTGTATACATAAAACAGCATTTTTGGGTTGGCGTCCGTTTAGTGCGTTTTTTGGTTTATAAACAGGGGATTAGTGTATATATGAATTTATAAGTAAAAAAATATTTTTACAAGTTGTGTAACAACAGCATCACATCAACATTAACCAATAGCATAATGGTGTACCAGTTAATCCTTAGGTCTCAGCATAAACATTCTGTCATTTAATGGGGAAGGTACAGAAGCTTAGAGATTGAGGGATTAGAAGGTTTGAAGGTCATGAGTTCAAATCCCAGGCACACTAAGCTGCCACTCCTGGCCCCCTGAGCAAGGCCCTTAACCCCATAACTGCTCAATTGTATAAATGAGATAAATGAAAGTCGCTCTGGATAAGGGCATCTGCCCATCTGCTATAAATGTAATCAGGTGAGGAAGGATGCAAGTGCAAATCATTTAAATTTTAGCGCAAATATAAAAAAGGAAACAAAGACAAGAAAACAAAACACTAACTGACTTTAAATATAGACAATAAAATCATAACCTGAACTTCATCAAAACAATGACATCTGTCAGAATCATGGCAAAAACCTACATTAACCATCAGTCTTCTGCATGCCACATGTATGTAAATGTTCACTCACACCTGATTAATGTTCCTCTGTTAATGATGTCAGGGTCATGTTTTTCATGTTCAGGTTATTGTTTTCATGTTTCGGTTTCATTTAATTTAGTGTTTTGTTTATATCGTGTATATTTGCAAGGTAATTCAATTTATCTACACTTGCATCTGCATTCCGCTCATATTTACATGACACACACATGTAAGAGGATTGGTGTGTTTAAATTGTCCAATGGTGTGAACATGTGTGCATAGCATTCTGTAATCTATTGGTGTCCGAAACTCATATACATACTCCTCTCTCATATATTATCTCCACAAGAGTTTAGGCATTAAAAGTGTTTTTAAGCCTCTGCTTCATCCTGATAAGAAGAACAAGTCTGTCCCTATGTTCTACTGACAATATGACAGGAGAAACACACAACACAAACATGGAAAACTCAATCTGTTTTGTTGAGATTTAGCTGAGCGAGACAGCACATGGCTCATTTGATTCAAATCATTACACTGTAAATAAACATCTGTTGCGTTTAATTTTTCATCTTTTTAATTTTGTTAATTAATCGCGTGTTAATAAAACCAGTGAAAACGAAATTACGAATGAAAAATGTTGTTACCTAATGAATGTATCCAGGCTGAACATCCACCATATAAAACACAAGCAAAGAAAAGATGATCAGGAAAGTCTCTGTTCTTAGTCATGTTTACATTACTGACTTCCTCTGTCTCATTCATGTTAACCCCAAACTTCTTGTTGCCTTCTGCCTTGCTCATGGTTTGCTTCGTAAAACTAGTCTACATCTGTGGTGTGTGAGAGCCAGGAAATGATACACTAGTGGTAGATTGAAAAAGCTGCACAATGACAGAAAATGGGTTGATTGGCTGAAAATAATGCAATAAGAAGGAAAAAAAATATTGATCATGTCACCAAATAGAATAAAACTAAAGTAACGAGCCTGTTTTGAAAATGTAAGAAGTCTAAAGTTCAGATATTTGTGTAAAATTGTAATGAGTAAAAGTGAAGAGTTGTCCGAAAATAAATAATGAAGTAAAGTACTGATACCAGAAAAATCTATTTAAGTACAGTAACGAAGTATTTGTACTTCATTACTTCTCTCTTACTATCTTTGCCATATAGTATGTTTATAAGCCCAGATGTAAGCTTTTTTCTATATACTATACTTCCTGAATTGATACACACATCTCTTTTGCATAAATATCTATCACAAGTAATGTTATAGAATTTTAAAATCAGAAGAAAAAAATTGCTTTATGATTCCATTATGAAACACACCAACATACAGACTGCCTAAAAAAAACTTTTTTGCCAGAATTTAACAAAAGTGACACCCAGTGGGGTTTTCCAGACTACCACACACACACACACACACACACACACACACACACACACACACACACACATACACACACACACACACCCCATATCTTCTATTTTTACTAGAAGGGAGTGTTAACTTATAGGGAAATAAAAATAAAATGAAAACTTTAAATACATAAAGATTGAGTAACAGCATACAACAGTTTTGCTCCAGTATTACTGGACAGCATTGCATTATACTGTATGTGAAACAATCTACCTCTAATTGAATCTAAATCTACTTCCTCATAGCAGTCACGACTGCATGCTATATGCGTATTTATAGAGCAGAGCAGATCACAGCGCAATAACCCGCTTCTTTTCACAGGAGTAAATCACAGAACACTCTCAAGGTTTGCTATGACTCATAGTTACTCTTAGACACTGAAGAGAGATGCAGAAGAGAGGAGCATCTCAGTTAATCATCCTGTAGCAATTCAGGGAAAAAAAGCTATTCAGAAAAAAACACTTTAAACTAATACTGAATAATATGGTTTGGAACATACAATTTGTCCAAAGTGAGTAAAAATGGAACGCCATAGTACACAGTACACCCAAAACACCCATTACAAGAACCTAAATAAATATTTCCCAACAGAAAACACTGGATTTTTGCAAATTTGTGATGCAATCTTTTTGTAAATAAGTTCTTTAAAATCATGACCCACTGCAAAAACAGCATCACTATCCTAAAATCATCCAAAAACTTTAGGACACATACAAGTCACACAAATATGACATCATAACACCTTTTTCATTATTCACAATGGAATTCATTAAATTTGCACACTTTGCATTTCGCTCTCATTTCAGCAACAAGGAGTCAGCAATACTCTCTGAAATCACTCAGCGGTGAACATTATCACTTCAGGGGAAAAGATGGGAGGAAGAGATGATGCTAGAGGAACAGATGGAGGACGCACGCTGAGTCAGGAAACGTGACTAGACACAGTGCCATCACGCTTTCATCTGCCATGTGTGTTATGTCCATAGAGTTGACTCATTCTCTCGTTCTCACACACACACACACACACACACACACACACACACACACACACACACACACATCCCCCTTGTCTATCAGTCTGTAAGCTGATTTTATTATAATGTGTGTTTATTTACTGTTGTGATTTGACAGGGAAAATGGGACGTTTATTATCTTTCTCAGAGGCCTTATTCTATCTGTTGTCTCTGGATTTTAAGAGAGAGAGAGAGTGTGTGTGTGTGTGTGTGTGTGTGTGTGTGTGTGTGTGTGTGTGTGTGTGTGTGTGTGTGTGTGTGTGTGTGTGTGTGTGTGTGTGTGTGTGTATGTCTGTGTATGTCTGTGTCTGTGTCTGTGTGTGCTTATGGTATATGTTATCCAATTGTTTTTACTTATAGTTCAATATTGCTGCCGGTTTCATAATCATTCTGCAAGAAGAATAAGAAAAACCAGCTTAGTCACCCTTAAATTATTGTGTTGACTCATAATAAGACCTTGTAATATTGCCTTCTCCTTTGGCTCTTTCTTATAAAAAACTCTCAGATTTAACATCATATCTGCTTCAAGGTATGTGGGAATGACGTACCCCAGAGTCACAGAGTGAAAAGAATGAAAGAAAGAATGAAAAATATAATAAAATGCATATACAGAAAGACCAAACTCATCCTAGCGTAATGATAAGACTAAGAATAACGCAAACTGAAGAAATTTAATTAAAACTGCCCGTCGATGTGTGTTAGAATGGCTAATTTATAACTTGCATAAATATTTATAAAGCAGTAATGACCTAGCATGTCATTTAGCATGTATTTTTTTAACTATTAAATATAACCTGTGCTGATTAAAAAACTGATTAATAAACCAAGTTAAAATGAACCGTTAAATTATCGATCATTCAGTGAAATCCGATAAATAGGCATGAATATGCAAGCTGGAAATGGCCTTGCATCCTTCTATCATCCCTCACTTCTTTACTCACCCCACACTGCACCGATCCTCAACCACCATTTTTCCGAGTAGAAGAAAGACTTGCTGCCAGACTTGTTGCTATTCTGGCACCAAGGTTGATGTCTGAACAGCTGAGTTTCTAGATCTTCAAGTGATCTTCAAGTCCTACCACTTGACGGTCTTAAATTAACACTTGTTTATTGAAAAAGAAAACTTGCTTTCTAACTATTTTCTCCCCCAACAATGTTTTTCACTAATGGTGTTCCTAGTCTGTGTCCCGATGACCCAGCATTAGAACATATTTATTGACTGAGGCGACAAAGTCACTCTGGATAAGAGCATCTGCCAAGTGGCATAATTGTAAATATGTTACTGGATGCATGTAGTGTATTGTGAAAGGCAGGAGGCGGTGCCATGTTGGGTTAATGCAGTTATGTCTAGACCAGGGGTCTTCTACGCTTTTCAGGTCAAGGACCCTTTAGGCAATAGAGACATGGGGCAGGGACCCCTGAAACAAAATGTGTGAAACATAGCCACTGATATTAATAGAAACCAATGATATTATGGTAGTTATATAGTGTTATAATTATAATTAAAATTATAGTAGTTATATAGTGATAATTAGAACCGTGTTGTTGTGCATGCATTATTGTATATTTTTTTTATTTATATATTTTCTAATCTTTAACAACAAATTGTGTATCAAAACAAACTAGATTTTGCATATAACTTTAAAAAAAAAGTTGTTCACAGTTGTCTTTTATTTCACACATTTTCCTTTTACTGTCAGGTGGATTATTATACATTTACATGAACTTCAGTATTAAGTTGATCAGAATTTAACATAAAACGTCACTGTCAGGTGGACAGATATACAGTACATTGAAATGAACAACAACTTTAAGTGTAATAGAACTTTAATGTAATAATTATAAATATTTTTATCGTTGATGCGATTTAATAAGACCCCCTAGAATGTGGTGTATAAAATGATAGAGTAGATTAAACCAGGGTGTCAAAGTATTGTGAAATGTTTAGTCTCATTTGAAGAAAATATAAATATTCTATTTAATATCTATCCCTCTATTATTTAGGTGCTAATTTGCTGATTGGAAGGTCTGGGTTTAAGCCCATGGTATCGCCAAGCTGCCACTTTTAGGGCCCCTGAACAAGGCCCCTTAACCCTCCGTGCACCAGGAAGAAAGAATTTCACTGTGCTGAAAAGTACATGTGACAAGTATAAAGCACATTTCCTTTTTTTTTACCTTTCTTAACGTTCTCCATCCACAGCTGGATTAACCCAAGCTCCCATTATGCCACACCATCACCAATTCAAGCAATATGTCTGATCATATAATTTATTTGTGATTACACTTTCTGAATAAGAATACATTCTCTGCATGCTTGACCTTTTCCAAAGAGACAAATTTAGAGTTTCTATTACTGAGAGAACTGCTGACATACAGCTCGAGAATGAGATGAGTGTGAGAGAAGGGCTCTTGGTTATATAGGTCACTGTGACAGTTGGTTCAATCACACAGTGCAGTGAGAATGTCACAAATAGCCCGCACCTGCTGTGCGGGGCTTCACATGCGTTTTTGTCTCATCACAGGCAAGAAGCTAATAGATGATTTGCATAACCCTGTACATTAGTCATAACTCTGGAGAGATTTCTCTCCATCTCTCCGTCCCAGTTCTTTCCAACTCCACAAAAAAAGAGAGATTTATTTATTTGAGGCTGGGTTTTTTTTTTCAGTTTTTGGCCTAATTTTGCTCTCAGATGTCCTAAAGGAATTCTTCATTAGTCAACAGTGTCAAAATGTCGGTGTGACACTGCAGGTTGGCATAGGATTACATAAAAACTCACAGGACATCTATAAATACAAATATAGATAAATCATTTGCTGTGGCTTACTGATTCGAAGGTCAGGGATTCAGGCCCCAGCAACACCAGGCTGACACTGTTGATCCCTTTAGTGAGGCTCTTAACCCTATTTGCCCCATGGGTGCTGCTTAATGACCCTGTAGTCTGATGCCAACTTCCTAACAAACTGGGATATGTAAAGGAAATCATTTCACTTTACTAACATTTGGTATACACTGCAGGACATAATAATGGCTTCTTCCTCTAAATCACTGTTATGTAACACAAGGAATGTGTATGCAAATGCGATTATTGAACTGAAGTGCAAAACAAAGAGATGGGGGAGAAAAATAATATATATATATATATATATTATTAATTACAAGACAACATGACTCAGAGATGGTCAGAGATCATGTTACCTTGTACAGTATGTGAGGGAGCAGTGGCTTATGGAAACCACAGTCCAGGGCCATAAGCCTGAGAATCACAATCATTTCTATTGTTACCAAACTACATGACTGGACATTTGTACAGTAAGTTACAAAGCTACTGTATAGGCTAATTAATAGAAAGAAAAGCGCTTTTGCTCACAAGCTCATTGTGAAAAATGGGCTACATAAATACAGCTACTTTCTTTTTTTCAGCTTCTCCCATTAGGGGTCGCCACAGCGAATCCTCCACATCTTTGATTTGGCACATGTTTTTACGCTGGATGCCACTCCTAACACAACCGTCCCCATTTATCCGTTCACTAAGAGTGGTTGGGGTTGGTTTCCTGACCGCGGATCAAACCCGGGCCGCAGTGGTGAGAGCGCCGCATCCTAACCACTAGACCACCAGGGAACAGCTACTATCAGCTACAAATATTCTTAACCTTTCTAAAAAGACATAATTGTGTTACTGTTTTGTTATTCAGGCACAATTACATTGAAATCTTATCAAACAAAGACACAAGGAATAATCTTAAAGAACTGTGGCACACAAAAACAAGCTTTACATCAGTTTTGTTTTCTGTCTCTGTATTTGCATGAAAAAACGTTTTATGAAAACCTTTTCTTAGTTAAGATTGGACACTACTTCATGTTGAGTACTGTAGTTTTTTTCCGAAGCACAGGATCTGCAGTGCCTCATTAACCACAGAGAGAACAAAGGAGAGTGTGAAAAAAAACAGGGTGACAAGGCCACATGGCTCGATAATTGAGAAGATAATTAATGATTAGGATTATAATTGTGTGTTCATGGCATTCTTTTTTCAAATTGTGTTCAGATTCCTTAGATAAGGTTTGAAGAAACGTGGTGGCTTTACTGTATGTGTCTCAAAAAAGACAGAAGCTTGTGTCGCAAGAGTTGTGCGAGGTTCAACATTTGGGTATTGATTTGAATTATTCATTCAATCTCCAATTCAGTTTATTCATTTCGATGTGATTTAGTCAGTAATCTCATTATTGTGGTCAGGATCGTACCGGATCTGAAGGTTATATGTGGAATAATAAGCATAAGCTAGGAAGACTCCCTGGACGGGTTTCACATGAACCACCTGCGCACGCTTTTTTCCAAGGACAAATATAGCTGGATGTTCTCTTAAATTTCATTGGAAATGATAAAGAATATACAGTGTGACACAGACACACAATGTTTGGTGGCTAATCTTTCCTTTTACTGCGTGCTGGATGCGTTGAAGAGAAGGAAATGTTTTAATCTGTTAATTTTTTATATTAATCCATTTGATCTACACTCTTCCTGTCTTTGTCCTTCTCCTATTTTTCCATCCCATCTCAGCATCTCTCCACAGACACGGTTCAACCCACCTACGCCTCCAACTGTAATCTCTCCTCACCTCTTTCCTCCTCCCCTCTCTCCTTTGAAATCAGATCTTCTCTGAGTAAATACATGACACACACTCAACGCTCTCCTCCATATTTATCAAGAAAAATCAGTCTTCTGCTATTTTAATGACAATGCAATACGGTATGTTGCACCAGGGTGGATGAGTCAGACTACTGTGCAGTCAATATTAGCCAGTGTATGATTAATATGATTGATGAGAGCCTGCAGAGCTAGCAAGGGCCCTTGTGTTTGTATTCCTAAGTCAAAAACCTTTGAAATAATATACAATTACTAGAATTAGCTGTTTAACATAAACAAACCAGGGGAGTGGTGGCTCCAGCGGTTAGACGCTGGGTTGTCGATCGGAAGGTCTGGGGTTCAAGCCCCGGTATCGCCA
Source organism: Silurus aristotelis (assembly GCF_946808225.1). Lineage (NCBI taxonomy): Eukaryota > Metazoa > Chordata > Actinopteri > Siluriformes > Siluridae > Silurus > Silurus aristotelis. Next base: position 13,375,475 of record NC_139596.1, on the reverse strand, counting down.
AGCTGCCACTCTTGGGCCCTTGAGCAAGGCCCTTAACCCTCTATGCTCCGAGGGTCCCTTACGAGGGAAATATCAAGGTCCGTGACGTTGGAGTGAAGTGGGGCCTTCCCGCAGGCTCACCACCTGCAGGAGGGACCGTAAGGGACGGTGCTGTGAGGATTGGGCAGCAGTCGAAGGCCTGCTTAGACCGCTGCCCCCGCGACCCGAATTACGGATAAGCGGGAGAAGATGAATGAATGAACATATACAGACCAGTCATTTAACTACATTATATATGTTAATGCAGGCAGTAATTGAATCCATCACAGATTCATTAAAAATTACTTGCAGGACATCACAGGTGTGATTCTAGGACCGTTAAGACAAATTGGGTTCTGTGTCAGGACTTTACATAATATGAAATTTGTCAGAGGATTAACTCTGTAAAGCCTCCAATCTAATTTAACATCAATCTATCAACTGTGATAGAAGAGGCTGTTTAAGAAGGTCATTTTGTGTACCTTTAGAGGTACAAAAGTACATTAACACTTCTTCAACCTTTTTTAAAAGTTATTAATACATTTAGCACTACTTGAAAATAATTCCACTAGTAATTCAAGTTAATCCAAATAGTGGGTGCAAATATAAACTAAAGCTTCTGACAGACATTCTTTAGTAAACAACAACTGCTAATCTATCAAATATGACAATAGCGCTGAAAGCATCTTGCATAATATAAGCTTGTTTTGCAATACCAGCTGGCAAGATAAACACTATAGAAAGAGAGAAGCACATAATCTCTGTAGCAAGAGCTACAAGAGCGGCATGCGACCACTGATTTTGTTAGGGGAGGACGATACTACTGATGATGCAGTAAAACTGTTTGTGGACAGGTCATTACCTGTCCACAAACAGTTTTACTGCATCATCAGTATCATAAGTTGCATTTACAAGGAATTTGCCATGGTGTGCTGGTGCTATAAAAATATGAAAAAATATAGGAAAATAAAATGAAATAATAATAAACAAAAATAAAGACATTAAATAGACCGTTTGTGCAGGGTATGTAAAGTGAGGCAGTGCAAATAATAATGACGCAGTGCAATGATTATTTTTTTCCCAATGAAGTCCAAGGTGCAGGGTTTCTATATAGTAGTCCTTGTTGATTGTGTTAATGTAGACATATGAAATGTACCAGTGTGGTACAATATGCTATATCTATCTATTAACAATTTTTTAAAAAATTGTTGTTCATTTAAAAAAAGTAATTAGTATTTGAACTACATTTTACCATGTAGGTTGTAAATAACCAACGATGGCTTGTTTTATGAGCCAGTTTACGTCTCAGGGTCAGACTGGCAGAGTAATGGTGAAAGCATGGCCATCTCTTAGTAAACGCTGAACACTTGATTGTAATTCCCCTCAAAGACGAATCATGTATTTTTAAATGTAGCAAACAGAAACAATTTATCTTCCTTCTGAAATGCAGTGAGTACGATCTTAATGATAAAAAAAAAAAAAAAACTTTTAAAATTGTATAGCAAATTTAAAAAAAATGTATTATCTCACTGCTGTATATTCCCAGGACGACAAAACACCTAAAAACATGCTTTTAATTATATAATTGTGTGTGTTGTGTACGTGTGTGTGTGTGTGTGTGTGTGTGTGTGTGTGTGTGTGTGTGTGTGTGTGTGTGTGTGTAAGAGAGAGAGAGCAAGAGAGAGAGTCTACTCAGGCGTAAAAAAGATAATGTGAAATCGGTCACTACTGAGCAGCTGTGTGATTTATAGCCCGCTTTAACTCTCATTCAGCACTTACACCAGTGTGCATGCACACACATGCAGACACATACACACACACACACACACACACAAACACACACACGCATTACCTACACAAAAATATGCCTGCTTTTGTTTTCATTATTGCAAAGAAAATGGTTTGATGTGACACGTAAAACACATTATGCATCAAGCAGCTGAACTGTGACACTTAAAATCTGAGCCTCGATATTATGTTGTGACAGAAAGTAAGTTATCACTTTAGAATATCATGAGGCACAGATGCACAGGTTATAAACTAGTTAAATTGAACAAAAGCTTTAACAAATACATACTCGATAAGCCATATAAACAATGCCAATTGTTAATTCTTCATGGCTCATTCTGTGCCTCAGTGATTATTTCAGCCTTTTTTTTAAATCTATAATTCTAGGAAACAATGCCATCCTTTCAGTGTGAATGTGATATCACCTGCTTCCATCATGTACCTTTTAAGAGAATGAAACATTGTTTTCTCACAAACGTGAGGGGAATATGAGCCACAGACCGCACTGATTTCGGGATGCTATAAAGCTTTTCAGTAGGCGCACACTGAAAGCCGGTGTCACCACATGCAGGACTGTAGATTGAAAAAGAAAACTAAAATGAACACTGATTTGATTTGAGCTGGGATTCTGAAATGTTCTCCTGTCTGTAAATGTCTGTTATTTGTGAGACAACTTATAGAACTTACCGAAACAACTGTCTGGACTATATATACAGTACTTTGCAAAAGTTTTAGGCAGTTGTGAAAAAATGCTATAAAGTGAGAATTCTTTCAAAAATAAAAGTGTTCATTTATTTGTATCAATTAGCAAAATGGTATGTAAATGAACAGAAGAAAATCAATATTTGGTGTGATCACACTTTGGCTTTCAAATCATACTTTTGCACACTTTTACAAAGTTGGGGATATTTAAGATTGGAATCAGGTGTATTATAAATCATTGACACCAAGAAGCTGATAATGATAATTAATTTCATATGTAGGTCGAAATACAGTCATTATCTTAAACAGAAACAGCTGTGTAGGAGGCTTCCAACTGGGTCAAGAACAGCCAAACTCTGCAACTAAAGTGAGGTTATAGAAGAAGTTTCATGTCACTGGTCATACATCATTGCAAGACTGAGCAAGACACAAGGTTCTACTGCATTTCTACTGCATCAGAAAGGTCTCTCCCAGGCAAAGATTTTAAAGCAGACTGAGATTTCATGATGTGCTCTTCAAGCTATTCAGAAAAACCACAAAGAATCAGGCAATTTTGGGGACTATAGATGCAGTTGTCAGCCAAGGAAAAGCAGTGGATAAAAGATACAATATGCTTACTTCCCTTTGACATCAGAAGATGTCCAGTAGTGCCATCAGCAGGAACTGTTGGAAACCTGTGGGGCCCAGGTACACCCATCTACTATCTGGAGAAGTCTGGCCAAAAGTTTTCTTCGTTGAAAGAATTGCAGCCAAAAAGCCATACTTATGACATGGAAAAAAGGCTAAGCGACTCAACTTGGCAAAAAATATAGGAACCGGTGTGCAGAAAAATGGCACAGGTGCTTTGGACTGATAAATCAAAATCTTAGCTATTTGGCTCTAGCAAAAAGGTCTGGAGAGGGGTAAAATAATAAGTGCCTGCAGGCAACAGTGAAACATAGTGGAGGTTTCCTGCAAGATTGAGGCTGCATTTCTCAAAATGGTGTCCTCAATGCTGAGAAATACAGGCAGATACTTATCAATCATGCAGCACCATCAAGGAGGCATCTGACTAACCCCAAATTTATTCTGCAGCACGACAATGACCTAAACATACAGCCAATGACATTGAGAACTATCTTCAGCATAGAGAAGAATAATTAATAGGCAGCTTGAGGCAGCTTACAACCAAAGATGATGTCTGAAGCAACCTATGTGCCAAGTTTCCTCATAAAATGTGCAAGTATACCACAAACAGCAAGAAGACAGATTGTGCCAAAGAGATAAAAAGAGGAAATTGTTAAAAAACGGAAGAACAGAAACGGATAAAAAAGGTGGAAGTTTAACATTTGAGTGGATATTGTGCTCTGGTGTATCTGGTGACTGCCCATCAATTTATGGAAGGAAGTGTAACAAGCTGCCGCAACTAAGACTCTGCCAACAACCGCAGACTAAGACGCTGTTGAAAAGCGAGCTTACGTATCTGAGATTCTACTTCAGCTGCCAGCTGCACCACGAACAAAGGAAAAAGAGTGGCAGGTCTCTTCTTCCACACACACAAATATATATATATATATATATACTTCATATCACAGCAAGATATTCCATATCACCTGTAATAATTTTTCTTTTAATAACAATACACTTCCTCTAATGTATTAACATTTATTTACTATTATTATAATACTATAATTATTTAATTACTACACAGACTCCTTGTCCACATGCCCTAAGCCTAATGAAAATAAAATAAAATTTAAAAAAAGGTCTTATTTTTTTATATGGTAAAAGTTTCTATAAGGAGACATTTAAAATTTTTGGATGAACTCCTAGTGACAGTGAACTGTGTGCTTTTCAGTTTCTAGGCAACATGACATACTGTGTTTTTTTGTTTATCTTTTTTATATATAAGTTAATAATATTGGCAAAATGTTGTTAGAAAGTGTTGTGTGAAACTGTATGAAAATCAACTTAAGAATGGTAACCGAAAATATTTTCTCCTATACAAATCACCTAGCACTTATAGCAAGTAATGAAATGTGTTAACATAATATTAGTAAAATGAACAAAGATACTGTATATGTTGACACAGAAACCCTACATAAAGCAATAACTAAATGTAATTTAGAAAAAGCTTTAAAAAAGATTTTTTTATCTGGCCAGGATCAATTTGCTTAGTTACCTGTAAGTTTATGTCCATTTACGCATCTCTTACTTAGTGTTATGTAACAAATGTACTCCTGTTACTCAAATTTTACAATAATCTCTTGATACATTGTGCAGCTTCTGTGTCTAATGATGACAGATCGAACCATTACAAGGTGCAGTTTGAGTGGAAATAGAATCTACTGCTGTTCAAAACAGAAAAGAAACTGCAGAGAACCTGAATCTCTGCAGAATGATCACCTACACACCCTGCCAAAAAGTGAAGAAGAGAAAATGTGACTAAACTTCTCTGTTTTGTTGATTTGTGCAAATGCCGTGGCCTTTTCGAGGTTTGTTCAATCAGGAGCCTTTAAACTAATTGAATAGACACTGATTGGGTGCTGTGATTAATACATTGGAATGAAAGGCTAAAGGGACACAAAACAGATGATTTATCATTGTATTCAAGACTGAAGGACATTCTACACTCACAGGAATCTTTCATTCATAACAGCTGCATGCATTTCAAAATAATTAATAACCAAACTGTCAGCTATACTAATAGTTATTATTTGTATAATCAAATTAATATATTAATATTTTATAATAATTTAAATATAAATAATTTAAAATCTATGTATCTAGATATTTATCTATCTCCATATGTCAAAAATAGTATTCTATATTCTATATATTTTATATAATCAGAATAAAATATATTACATATACACATATATATTGTATTATTAATATATATTTCTTTATTAATATAATCTACTAATATTGATTTATTATTAATTTTCTGCGTCAGGCTTTTTAACAAGAGTCTCCACAATGTACAAGCATCTCTAACACTTCCTGCTGTTATGGAGTGCAGGACAACATGAGCACCAGAAGGTGGCACTAGATACACGCGTACGCACACACACACACACACACACACACACACACACACACACACACACACACACACACACAGACTGAGCAGGATCAATTTGTGTTCAGTAGTTTTTCTATCATTAGCTGTGAATATTCTCTAAGTTATGAACATTTTGTAAAACCTGCCATGATTGAAGTCGCAAGCGAAATATCCTCATTCTGTTGTTTAATATGAATATTACCTGAAATCTTGACTAGCTACATAGGTTTATGCATTGCACTGGTGCCACATCACTGGCTGATTGTATACCTACATGACTGCCCAGGTGTATACTGTGGATCTAATTGAAGTAGCTGGTGAATGCATATGACTATATACAGAGCCAGAAACATCTAAGATTTCTGAAAATCTTCTTCCGTTTTGTTCAGCCAATTCGGGTGGCCATGACTCCAAATGGCAAAGGTGTTGTCACGTGCCAAGGCACACAGGCCATTTGCTTGTGTCAGCATCCCTGTCAATTTCTTTTTTGTTACAGTTTTCCTCAGCTGCTTTGGAGCATTTCACCAATCATCCTTTATCTTTGCAAACCAGTAAGTGCATTCTCAAACTACTAAAATGGTAAATGTGACTTAAATTAATGAATTGTGCAGATGAATCTTAAATTCACTAATGAAGGCGAGTGAATGGCATCAGATCAACCAATAATCAACTAGTTCTCTAAAACAGGTCAAAGGTGAATCTTGTGCACCTTCTATTAGAGAGTGAATACAGACAGAGCGAAACATTGAAATATAAATTTTGAAAATGGATGAACAACTAAAAAACAAATGAACACTTGTATAATACAGTAGTGTGAATCCTGTCCGGTCTCCTGCAATCAATAAAAAAATCTAATATGCAATCAAATAAATGAATTTGTGCCAAACAGAAGGAAGTCAAACTGTGATTCAAACTGTAGTTTATTTATTTAGTTTTAAGAACTCCTGAAACTGTGCAGCGTCATACCGACAACACGAATAAACATTTTGATTATCTTGTTTGTGAACAATGACAAAGGGACTTTTTATTCTGATGGGAATAACATGTTCATTGACACAAATACTTACTTTTAAGAGATGAACTAAGGATTTTGAGAAAAGTACAGGCTTTTGCAAGAAATCCAATGTATTCTGCTGTTTTTGTACACATTATTTTGAGAAATTACTGGATTGCAAATATTAAGGATGATTTGAGAAATGCTCCAAAGCAGCTGAGAAAAACTGTAACCTCTTTCCTGTGCACTCCTCAGCCTCTTTTGAAACTATGAACACTTGTGAAAGAAGCACTTGTTCCTCTCAAATACCAGCATGAACCAAGTTAAAATCTGTCTCACCTCGATTTTTAAAACAATGTATAGCTCCTGATGTGGAGCAGACTGTACATTTTGGAGAAAACATACTATTTGATGTACTGTTATATAATAATAGAATATTTGTACTGACTGGAATACAGGAACAAAAATATACCTAGAAGAGCAGTTCCTCCTATTCTGCAGTTTGGTATAAGCTGAATGCAAACAGTCATGGTAGAGTTAAGTTTTTTCCAAAAGAAAGGAGCTTAAATACTGTACATAGACTAATAGATAACACAAAGCAGTGTGCTTCTAACAGGAGCAGTAGAAAGTAGATAATGAAGTGGTCTTGGTGTCTATCCACCTTAGCTGTGGAAAAGCTTTAATTACAGGTTATCGCAGTTGAGCAGCATGAGGGAAGAAGAATAGACCCTGCTGATAGGGCATAATCTAAATGTTGCTGCTTTAGAATGGTAGAATGAGTTATATATTACTGTATGTTCATGAGTTTGCTTTACTTAAAGATTAGGTTTAATTGCAGGATTGATTGAGATATTGACCCAAGGAAATATGTATTACAACATAAGTAACCCTGTTAACATAAGTAACATTTTAAAGTAACCATGGTTTTATCCAGAGCAATTTTATAAGTGTATGTATGTATGTATAAACAGATGGATGTATAAATGGAAGGATGGATTTTTATATGTATGTATGTATGTATGTATGTATGTATGTATGTATGTATGTATGTATGTATGTATGTTTGTATGTATGCAAGTATGTGTGGATAAATGTAGTGATGTTTGAATGAATGTCTGGATGGATGGATGGATGGATGGATGGATGGATGGATGGATGGATGGATGGATAAGTGTTTGTATGTATGTATGTATGTATGTATGTATGTATGTATGTATGTATGTATGTATGGATAGATGGATGATTTTCTAGATGGATGGAAGGATAAATAGATAGATGGATGGACAGAAGGGTGTTTTATGTATGTATGTTTGTATGCATTGATAAATGGGTGTATGTTTGGATGAATGTTTGGATAGATAGATAGATAGATAGATAGATAGATAGATAGATAGATAGATAGATAGATAGATAGATAGATAGATAGATAGATAGATAGATAGATAGATAGATAGATAGATAGATAGATAGATAGATAGATAGATAGATAGATAGATAGATAGATAGATGATTTCTTCAATATCCCTGTATTGGTATCTCTAATTTGTACAGCTATTAGTTAAATATCTTGTTATCACCTCCAATCACAGTTTATATAAGATCAGTGATTGATTTAAATTCACCTCATTCCGGTAACAAATATAGACTTTATATAATAGACTACTAAATAGAATACTAAATATAGTGACTACTGAGGATTCACAGTTTCATACTGTGCAGCACAGTACTGACACAGTAATATACATCATTTATTAATATATGTGACATTAACATATTCATCTGCATTCATCTTTCCAGAGGTGGTGAAAAACACATTGCTAGGACTCTTTAATCATGGTTACACAGTGACATGTGTTGCAGAGTTTAAAATATAGTGCAGCTCAGACTATAAGGACATGATTCTCATGACAATGGCCTGCGTAACTGTAGATAACCCTCTACTTTCCTTTTGACTCTGGCGAGTGTGTTTTGTCCTTAGCAGAATTAATTCATAGTGACCTTCTGTTTCAAACTAAGTTTCCATTTCTAACTAGTCACTAGCTGTTTCTTTTTTTTCACAGTGCTGAATCAGTTCCCACCTCTAAATATTTTCTGCTCTACAGTACATTCACCACCAAATAGCAGAACTTATGGTTAACACATTACAACACAACACAACACAACACAACATACATGTTCTTTTCTACACTCAAGCTGAATTTCCCACATATCATGTTATATTACATGAAACGCAATTGCAGTGATCCTGTATCTCACTAGGACAATCCCCAGTTTAAATACACAGTGATGTCTGTGTCTACATGGCATGCTCGACTGCCAAATTTGAATCCTGGCTCAGCGTCAAATCCAGCCCAAGCCTATAAACAACTTGTTAGTTGCAAGCGCCCCAGCCCCAGTAACAACGGCAGCACAACAATGCCAGAAAATAGGTTGGATTGTTCTCTAGACAATTAAAATATTTGGAAGCAGATATGATTCAGAGGGAATCTGAAGAACATTCCTTGAGCTAAGACTGTACATTTCTGATGCTTTTATTTCTCCAGGCCAATCATCTGGCTTGATCATTATCAGTGGAGTGCAAAAATTTTATATCCAAGAGTTACCTGCAAGCCTCTTGACTCTTGACTTGAAGCAGGTTCAGACAATCATTTGGCTTGAGAATTATACAGACAGACAGACAGACAGACAGACAGACAGACAGACAGACAGACAGACAGACAGACAGACAGGCAGACAGGCAGACAGACAGACAGACAGACAGACCCAAGCACCCCAGCCTCAGTAACAGCCAAAGCACAACAACAATGCCAGAAAGTAAGTTGGATTATTCTCTAGGCAATGACACTATTTGGAAGCAGATATAATTTAAAGGGAATCTGAAGAACATTCCTTGAGCTCAGACTGTATATCTTGGATGCTTTTATTTCTCAAGGCCAATCATCTGGCTTGATCACTATCAGTGGAGTGCAAAAATGTTGTATCCGAGAGTTGTCTGCAAGCAGATAATAAGCCTCTATTTTTGACTGCAGTTTTAACAGCAGCTGGAGGAAAGTCTGTTCTCAGAACAGTCAACCATGAAAGCGAATTTAAACATCTCTGTTCCCCCAAGTAAGGTTGTTTCGGGTAATGCAACAAATGATCTATGAGGTGGTATCAAACGTTTTATAACACACCAACAGATTGAACAGACAGCACAAGGCTGCATGCACAGTCACAGGAAGCACCAACATTTATAATTCAGTGTGCCAAAAGACATTGTCCTATGTACATTGGGAGCTGCCCACATTTTGTTAAGACTTCTGCTATTCTGATCATGCGCACACTCTGTCAATCTCCTCACATGTGACTTTCTCATTAGAGGTAAGATCTCACTTCCGCACCCAACCTGCTCGCCAGATTTGGCTCCTGCCTACTTTGCACCTTTCCCAAATATAAAGATCTGGCTCAAAGGTTGCCGTTATGACACCATTGCGGAGATCCAGCGTGAATTGCAAAAGGTGTTTGACAAGCTTCGAAAATAAGACTTCCAAGACACATTTCAGAAGCGGCAGTAACACTGGGAGGGCTGAAATTCTTTGCAAAGGGACAATTTTGAAGGTGATAGTGTGTAAATGTAGATGAATAAAGTACTTTCTTGCAAAAAAAAGACATAAAACTTGTTAATACCATCTCGTATCTACCAGGAAATACACTTTTTTCACACGCACACATCTTCTAAAGGGAATTTGGACACAACTCAACTCACTCACATGCAAGCATTTTCTGGAGAATATGCTGAATCAGAAGCTGGTTGGTTTTGTCTCAGCACTATGCACCAAGCAGGCTGCTAGTGTTAAGTCCAGACACATTGGTCACATCTAATGATATTGCATTCCTTGTGGCATCCATTAGCATCATGTTAGCTATTCCACTGATATCGATAGAGCAGTTGTTTAATCGTTATGTAATAGAGCCAACTGACGCCTCAGTCCCAGCAAACACTTGAGCCAGGATGTGCCTAGATTAGACCTCTTTACCAATGCTAATAAAAACATTGCCCGGTGCTAGTTCTCCTTGGTGAGTTGAGAGGTGATCTATATTTAGCTGACAGATTTGCCAAGGACAGTCCCACAATAACGCAGTAAATAATTTTAGGATATAACAAATGCCCAACTATAAAGCTTAAACTGAAACTGGCCACTACAAAGTTTATTTTAGTTTAGTTTTGCCACCTGAGAGCTTATTAGTGTTTACAAAACCAGGGATCCATTCAGTATGAAGTCTAAAATACCAATTATATCTGCCTTTCATTTTGTATGATGCACTGTGACAAGCAACAGTCCCGAAGGATTCTTAATTAAACCCAGGTACAGTTACCCCTGCCTTCTACAATTACACATATAAAAACAATTTTACACATTGAACTCAACAATATATAAATGTTCCTCATGTTGATGCTGACATAAAAAATTCAAAAGCCAATAAGATCAACTTTATTTCTTTCTTACTACCCCTTTAAATAGCTTAGAATCATCTTTTATGATATCCTGAAAGCGATTGTCTACAAAATACATGTTATAATATAACAAGAATTATTTAAGGGGTTTTATACATAATATCAGGAATGTTAGGAAAGCAATACACTGTACCATGACTAAAGTTCTAAACTGAAGTTAAATCCAGAATACATTATAAGAGTATTTTCAGTGAGGACTAACAATCTATAACTGCCTACAGAACCTTCAATAAACCCTTGAAGCACCATTTTTTTGTCTAACAGTGTAGGCAGGCCTAGGAATATTCTATGTGTCTTTCTTGTGAGCTGCAAGACGGACAGACAGACAGCCGTACTGACAAATAACAGACAGACACAAAGACAGAAAGAAACAAAGGAACAAAAACAAGCGAACAAAAAAAGTGCAATCTCAGAGCCTGCCTTTCCGATTTACATACATCATTGTATTAAATAAACTTGACATTGCATATACCTAGAAACTCATTCACCAGAACACAAAACCACAGAGAAGCAGATCATTTATTACAGACTACTAAAAATGTAGTGAGAAATACAATATTATGCATCCTAGAGGACAATACATTAAATAATATACACAAAACCTCCTGCAGCTTATTCTCCCCCCTCCTTGCTATTTATTGATGTGTAAATGTGTAAAAAATTCAAAGATAAAATATATGATTTTTTTATATATATTATAATTGTTACAATAAAGTTCTATTAACTTAACGTGAACAACTTAATAAATTGTGATTTGAATGGCAAAATATATGTTTCTTATGATGTCTTTTTGAAAGATGTAAAATATACAGACAATAATGCATGTACAACATAGTTCTAATTGTTTTAACATAAAAAGGTATAGGGAGTTGTTTTTATGGAGTTTTATGCTGAAATAATGTATTAATTTAAATATAATTATTTATTATAAAATAAAGTGAAATGTTAAAACAGCACAGTACTGTATACATAAAATAGCATTTTGAGGTGCCGTCCGTTTGTCGCGGTTTTTCGTTTATCGCGGGCGGTTTGGGAACGTAATCACCGCGATAAACAGATGATTACTGTATACTGTAACTATTATAAGATCATTGCTTTTTATTAATATCTGTACATGATACATTTTGTATCAGGGGGTCCCTGCCCTATGTCTCTATCTCCAAAGGGGACCTTGACCTGAAAACATTAAAAAAAGACCCCTGGTCTAAATCATTTATCTTTCATTTAAATGCTTGTAATACTGGTCAGGATGGATAGATCTAAAGTTTTTCCCAGGAACACAGTAACACCCTGGACAGTTCGGTCCCTCATAGAGCATGATACACACACTTTCATATCTAAGAGTACATTAGAGTTATCAATCAAGAATGTTTTTGGGAGATGAGAGAAAATTAAAGAACTTGTAGGAAACTGACACGTTATCAGTAGCACATAGGAAGTGGTAGCTTAATTGTTAAGACATTGAACTTCTGATCAGAAGATTGTGAGCTCAAATACCAGCACCACCAAGCTGCCACTGCTGGGCCTCTAAACAAAGCCCTTAAGCCTCAACTACTAAGTTGTACCAAAAAAATTAATAATTGTAATGCGCACTGAATAATTGAGTCTGCAAAATGCCATAAATGCAATGTTATACCGGCCATACTACCTGCTGTGCCACAATGCTGCCCATTTTTGGGGGAAAAAAGGGTTGAAACCTGTTTCCGACAAAAATGGCCCATTCTCCTGGCTGTGATAATGTATTTAGTAATAATAGTCCATATATTTATATGACTAAGTTTTGGATTTAAATGATACAACAGGCATTTGAGTGTGTGTGTGTGTGTGTGTGTGTGTGTGTGTGTGTGTGTGTGTGTGTGTGTGTGTGTGTGTGTGTGTGTGTGTGTGTGTGTTGGTTGTCCAGAGCTTGTAAGTTCACTTCACTGAGTCATTTTTAAAACACCAGTCATTTTTCTTCCCTGTGGGTTGCCTAACTGCCCTCACTTCCACATCGCTGCCTGATTTCAACCCACAGCCCAGTGGGAACCTCTGTACATGCATATTAATGAGCTTAATCACTTTAGACCACCATAAACAGACTGTCTGAAAACAAGCGCTTGTGGCAAGAAAAAGTGTGATATCAGCAGCGCTGTGGCCAGATTACAAGAGGCTGAAGCTACAATGGAATTATTTACAACAGTCACATATTTGAAAGAACCCAGAAAGAAACCCAGACAATGTAGAGAAGATGTGAAAAGATCTGCACACACAGAAACCTGAGGTGAGAATTGATCCGGGAGCACACAGCAGCATCAGCAACAGCAACATAAAGGATTCGAAACTATTGAAATCATTTTATTTGTGAATATGGTAACAATACCGTAATGTAATCTATTGCTTCATGAGCATTTTCTTGAGTGGGCCAGGTCTACAAATGGGTGGGATCAGGTCCCCCAACCCCTTTAGCTGCACTACGTTTAATAAAGCAACAACTCAATATTTGAAGAAATCTGAAACTGCTATGATATAATACACTACGATTCTATTTACTAGCCTACAACTGATATTCGACCAACTTTGTTCAGAATTGGATCTAAGCGTACTATTAATTTGTGAATAATAATGAGGACTATTTTAACAGTATCAAAGTTATAGATAAATCACCTTGCGGGACTATTACATTATTTACAAATAACAACATTATTTACATATTACACATTTACATATTAATTTATTCTTGCTTATCAATCAGGAAAGGGTTATAAGGCCATTTCCAGACAATCTGATAACAATATTTAACTCCAGAAAATACTATTTACAGTATAAAATTTACATTATATTTACAATGCATTTACAATATATCACCTTGATGGACCAGTTCATTACTTACACAACATTTTAAAATATATTATTTTACTTCATTGTTTGTCATTATTAATTAATGATTCTTACATCACTTCATTTCTATTGTAAATGGATGCATGAAACCAAAATGAGCAAATTTAAATACCTCTAAAGTTAAGTTTAGTATCTTTATCCATAGACTGCTATGGAATTACATTTTGTCATTTCACATGCAACTTCAGGATTAATAACTAACACGGTCATAATTATCAACTGTCCTGTTTCTGGGAACTGCCAAGATATTCAGCCATATCCAGATCATTCAACTCACAGCCAGATCAATGCTGAGGCACTAAGGTAATTATCTTGAGAAGGCACAGGCTTTCTACAATAATTACCTATCTGGGTGAGCTAGGTGTCACATTAAATATAGTGTTGAGCAACAGATACTGTATGCACATTCCCACACATCTCAAATAGCCAAATACTGGAGTGTTGCTGCAGCAGATAGACACTGCCAACAAGATGGTAGTTCTCTGGCATGTAGAAAACACGAAAACAGCCCACACATGCATGCTTGTATTTAGAATAGTAAATCAGACATAGTGTGCCACAGACAGAGCTACACCTTAGGATATTAGAGTAAAAAAAAAGATTTATGCTGTTTCTTTGACCCATTTGCAAATGTATTAAAAGGTGCAGTAATCATTCGTTCGGTTTTCATTGAAGTGCAAATGGTTTGGGTTTATTTACATTTTAAACAGATTTAATAGATTTATCTCTAGTTCAAATATTAAGCATCTGCTCAGTCTTTGTTGCTGTATCTAAATTTATGGATGAAAATGGCACGGGCCATAGAACTATTGTTGTATTGTTGTATCTAATTGAATTTAGGTCCAGTACATCCATATAACCTTCTTCTGCTTTCATCTGGTGAAGAGATATGTAAAATCAAATAAATAAAAGCACAACGCAAGGCTTTCATTATGTTCCAAAGACAAGCATTAGATATAGTGTCATGGCTTAAACTGAATGGCAAAGGTCCATGAATGGCATTTCATTTGGATAATATGAATGTTTTGCACAAAGTTTCGCTATGTTGCAGTATTTGCAATTTAGTCCTATGCTTTTATGCCAGACCAATCTGTATATTTTATAATTAGACCTCTATGTAATCAATCTAGTATTTCAACACAGAAGGTATATGATATAAAAAATTTAAGAAATAAACATTGTATCAAACTTAAAAATGTGTGTTTTTGCAACTTTGTTTTTCCTTAAAACATTTATTCATCTAGGGTCTCTTGGTGTTACTTTGTGTTATCTTATTCATTATACTATTCAGTAGTAACTTCAGTTTTCAAATTAAAATTTTGTTTGTCACATACAAATTCACACAGAGTGAAATGCTTTTACAACTGTCCAACATGTAAAAATGAAAAATGGAAATATAATAGATGTATAATAAGTCTAACTATAAAGTATGAAAATATGGTTAAGAATAATACAATATACACACACTAGAAAATGTGTGTATGTATGTATGTATGTATGTATGCATATGTTTTTGTATTTATACATTGTACTGTGTATATACTGTATATTATAGTATGTGTATATTCTTTATATATATATTTGCATTTATTTTTATTTCTTTCCTTTGCTGCTGTAACTAAGAAATTTCCCCACTGTGGGACAAATAAAGGTATATCTTATCTTATCTTATCTTATCTTATCTTATCTTATCTTATCTTATCTTATCTTATCTTATCTTATCTTATGTGTATGACAGATATTGACAGAAGTACAGATTAAAGTGTCCATGTGCTGGTATAAAAGTGAAGTTATGGTGTGTCATTCTAATAGTGCAAATTATGCAAATAATTGTGCAGCAAAGGAAAGTGAGTCAGAGAGAGAAGTCCCAGTACTAGTTGCTAGGTGTTTAGTACTATTACTAATCATTAAAACTCACTGTCACCCACGTTCTGTTTAACAGAAAATTTAACAGTGCAACTATTCATACTGTATGTTCAGAAATATTACCGTGTACCCAAATGCAGGTTAAATTATAACTTTGAGCAAGAATGCTGGTTTCAGATTTAAAAGCCACCAGCCCTAAACAAACCTCAGGAGTCTGTAAGCCACACAAACAGAAAGTAGTCTGTCGCTCGTAACCAGAAATACAGATGATACCAGAAAAAATACAAAGTCAGTTATAATTAATCTAAAAAAGCCTGTTGTTTCCATAAATATTTCAGCAGTTCATGTGTCTGAAACTAGCAACATACAACAGAGTTAAACAGACCTTAAGCTTCAATATAAATCAAATGGCACAAACCATCTAACAGCTCATACCTTAGTCAATCCTCCATCAGCATGAAAAAAAATTATGTTTTAGCTTCAGCTAGAAGAGTCAAGTGGCCTATAAACATCTTCTATTTTATGTGTCTTCTTTTTATTACAAGCCTTCAGGTGGGCTTGGAAATATCGCATGGTGAGACGCACATTGTGCTCTATTAAGCCAGATCATCAGGCTGAGTAGGTTAGGTGGGTGATCGGCCTACTGTGGTTTACAGCTCTAAAAGGAAGAGGAAACATGACGAAGATCGCATCAGAAAGTCTTTGCGAAATGCCAGTAAAAAAGTAACGAATTAAATTCTGCTGTCTTGATTCAACTTTCTATCCACATTAGTGAATTATGCAAGCTGAACCTACAGAGATGGCAGAACTTACACTTTGCTTCTAGGTCAATTGGCTTTTCCATTATTTCACACATGTTGCTTTTCAAATCGAATGATCACTGAGCTTCAAAGATCTTTTAGATTCTTTGATCTAAGAACTATCAATAACATAGTAATACATTAAAGCATATACTGTAGATTCTTTATGCAGTTGTAGCCTTTTACTTAATTTTCATTTCTCTGAAAATAACCCGATTTCTTGAACGGTTTACACAAAAACTTCATAGATTTCCACCAAGAAACCAAAAAAAACAAAAACTTTTCTTTATTAGCTTACATTTTACATGTGATACACATGACTCCTCCTCTAATGCAACCACCTACTGTAAATCACATATTTAGTTATTGTTCATTTTGTGTTGAAATTTATCAAATGGCCAGCAGCACATTTAAACAGTTAGAGAAGAAAGCAGCTTGATTTGTGCAAAAAGTTTGGGTAGAGTGTATTTATAAACAATGTAGATTTATATACACGGGCTCCCTTAGGGTTTCTGGGACCCCTGGCTGAATTATACTCTTGGCCCAAAGGCCTATCCCCCAATTATCTGGTATTTTGGCTATATGTAACAACATGGAAAAACCTCCAGTGGATAAGCATCAGGGTAAGTAACTGATAGAATTTCTAATTTATGTTCATTTAAACAATGTTATACAGGCTAGCTTCAGAATCATAAAAAAAAAAGAGAGAGAAAATACGTAAATCACCTTTTTTTAAACTGGGTGACTAACTGTCTTTCCCATCTTTTTCTCTTTTATTTTTTCAACTTTTTCTTTCTTCTGACACCCTGGATTTCTCTGCACTATTCTTGAATTCTTGAATGTACCTAATGCACGCTGAGTCAGAACTTCTGAGCCGGTCTGTGAAGCGTTGTGTTTCTGAATCCCATGAACACTTCAAGGACACACACACACACACACACACACACACACACACACACACACACACACACACACACACACACACACTCTTGGCACAAAGACAGCATTCGTTATAGCATGCTTCCTAACAGATTATGGTGTAAAGAGGCAATTAAATACCAAAATTTTACAGGATAGTATGGGGTTCTGTTGGGCCCCCTGTGTAACCAGGACCCTTAGAACCATCCTAATACACCCCCTCCCCAAGTTACGGCACCAGTTATAGAATTAAATTCTGCTGTAATCATAAACACTGTACTCCTGTACTCATCCCAGGATTCATATTCACAATAAGCTCATGCTGAACATCTTTTAACATATGTAGTATCTAGTGAAACTGTATACAGTAACTGATTGGAGTCTCAAATATGTTTCATTCTCATTTCTCATTTTTAATCTACAGCTACAATCCACCATCTGTAAATCTGATTTGTGTCTTTGTCTACAGAATGGAATTTATTAATACAGTATTGTGTTCGTAGTCTAAATGAATGTATGAATGTATGTTGCCTGCACCACTTCAACAAATAACCCTAGTGGCACAAAGTGGCTTTTTTTGCATGCAGTAGGGAAAAACCTCTAGTAAAAAAAAAAAACTTCTATTTTTCCTTTATCTAAAATTTCTGACTATATGTTATGGCTCCATTTTATTGTGTGCACTACAGCTGATCCATATAAGATCAAAGATGTCAGAGAATCATCTGCTTAAGTACAACAGAATTGGCAAGAGGAAGATCAAAAATAGTATCGAATATTGAATATTTAAGATATGGAACTTTTACTTTCTTCATTTGAAGGGAACCAAACCCAGCCATTAGAGTTGCACAAGCCAGTGCTCTATTAGTGCCGGTCCCAAGCCCGGATAAATGGGGAGGGTTGCGTTAGGAAGGGCATCCAGCGTAAAAACATGTGCCAAATCAAACATGCGGATGATCCGCTGTGGCGACCCCTAATGGGAGAAGCCGAAAGAAAGTTATTTGAAATATTTAAAATAATTTCCAAAGATTTTCAGTGTGATATATTTTATGAATGGAGAAGCATTTTAGCTATGAGTGAGTGAACTGAGTGTCTATCATTAGAGCGGCATGTGTGTCAGGACACCAGAGAGAACAGTTTCAAAGCCGTTTCCTGAGACTAGGACAGAATCAGGCCATGAGGTGACTGGATGAAGACATCAAAAGCTCAAAAATGAGATCTAAACAGTACAAGTGTGCCAGATTCACCATACAGACCTTCTTACTCACAGCACTCTGTAAAAAAATGTCACAGGAAGCTGTTGAGGATTAGCAGTCATTGACCACAAGTGAACCGTAACACACATTTTTACTATCAGACAAGACATGGTATAACTGGAAACTTAAAATATCTCTAATTCTGATGTAACTAACTGCAAAAATACAGCATTACGACACAGAAAGTGAAATGTCAGATAACAGCCATTAAAAAAACTTCTCTTCTAATAAAGGCTGTAAAAAAAGGATGTAAGTGTGCACAAGGCCTTGATGACATGTTATTACATATAATTAATATGTGATGACAACCAAATGGCAGTCCTGCCCTGAGTGCTCACTTTTGACCTTGTGCAGTCAACACTACTTTACAATGGCATCCTTTACATTTTGTACAGTATTTGCCCTTATTTTGAACCAATGACTGAACAGTATATTGCGTTCAACACCAAATGTTTGCTCTCTCTCAAGTGGTATAATTCTTTAAAAGGCCAGTGCAGACGTTGTCAGGGTGTGAGGCTGATATAAGCTCTAGAATCCTTGGAGGTTTTTATGAGCAATATCTTAATAACATATTTTCAAATGCAATAAAAAAATAAAGGTTTTTCCTAACCCAACATTCAGAAAACACATTTTAACTGTCTAGTACATTAAAACAGCAGACAAGTTTTACTAATGAAATGCACACAATTCACTAATCATTAAAACACGTGACTATCTGTAAAAAAAAAAAAAAAAGCTAAACTTTGGGCAGTTTGGTGCCTTGAAGAAATGATGAAAGCCATTACCTCATATAAGCAATTATTCTTATTTAGCATTCTGGAAAGGGTCCATCTCCAAGCAATTTGAAATGGACCATTCTACAGTGCGGAGGATCTTTTGCAAATGCAAGTCTTTAAAACGGTTGCCAAACATCCCAGGAGTGAGCATCCCAGTAAATTCTGTCCAAGGAGAAAATCTCAGAGAAAATCCCATGAGGTAACCTATATGCCTCTATAAGAGCATTAAACATTTACACTCTTGGAAGTACAATCAGAAAAATTTTTTTACAAACACCGTTTAAGAAAAGGTGGTTAGGTAAAAACCCTGTCTCTCCAAAAAATAATAAAAACAAAGAAAAATAGACAGCAATGAGATCTACTTTATACCAGAAGACTCTTTAGACCAATTTTGATTCCATTTGTCCAACAGCTTAGACTGGTGGGTCAACAAGTCAGTGATCCCAAGCACAATACCACCGACTTCTGAATGGATATAAGAGAAATCAAGGCGATGGAAGTGATCAGCAAAGCCCAGACCACAACCCCACCAAGATGCTGAAGTCATTTCTAAAATCAAGTTTATTTTTTAACAGAATAATACATATTGAAGCTGCTTTGTTGTCACCTGAGTTTTTTTGTTTCTTTAGATACGTTGGAAAGGATCGCAAAATTATTATATAGATTATTTTTGATTTATAATACATAAAAACCTCCAATTGCAGAGGGGTCCAATTTCTTTTCCTCATTACTGCATGATAATGAATTACATCTTGCCAGTTATATAAATTTTGTTACTTCAGAAAGCTTCTCCAATTCCATTCCTGGAGTCCAGCACAGTGTGCCCCTTTTACCTTTCTTGAAAAATCCTGTTTTTATTCAGGTTTAATGGGTGTTTAAATCATGATCAAACTGTACTAAACTCTGAAGAGGAAGTCGGGGGATTTCGCTCAACAGCTCTGTATTGATTTCCAATACTCTTTTGTATATATACTAATGCATAACAAACAATAAATAAAATATATGAACAAAAAATGAACAAAATAAATAAATGATAAAGTAGCATAATGCATGCATAAGATTATACTTAACTTATATTTTACAGCTGCTATTTCTTACAGAGTTTCACAGCTTTAAATGAAGTATATATGATTATTAGTATAATATAATAATGCAGCACACATCCTTTAGGTAGCTTTCATTGTAAAAGCCTGATAGATGTTCAGCAAGGCCATGGTGGTGTGAGAACACTTCAATTTTCCATTGTTTACAATCTGACCACAGTGAAAGTGTTTAGCCTTTTGGTGAAGTGCTCAGTTCATAGCGATCTGTTTAATGCAACAGCTCTTTTATACCACACAAGCTATAACACCTCTTCTGTAATATATGTGTCCGGTGTCACTGCATTCATTTACTCACTAATTTGACCAATGCAGAATCAATTTAAAAAAATATCTGTTTTTTAAATGACTCCAAGTGTATTTTAAAGGGGTAATTCGAAAGTGCTTTCACTTTGTAAGTGATTGCAAAGCTTTTGGGTTGAGCTGAAATAAGCCAGGCATGTCACACACAGGAACAGGAGTTTGTCATTTGGCGACCACAAAGACGGAGGTTTTCAGTTAACACTCCGAAGTGAAAAAAAAAAACACTAAGCTTACAGAGTTCTTAGGGTTTCGCAGCAACTCGAGAGTTTAGAAAAAAACAACGAAGCAGAAAGATCTTACTGTGAAAATTGAATGGTGTTATTAACAAATATCATCAACAGAAGGGACGATGTACTGTATAGGAATTTCATTTAATTACATTTTATTTTTGTATTAAACTGAAATAAATGAAAGGCAACTAAAATATACATTATAGAAGCTATAAAATTATTTATATATATATATATATATATATATATATATATATATATATATATATATATATATATATATATATATATATATATATATATATTGGACTCTTGGCAAGTTTTGCCCTCTAACATCTGTAAGAATGCCCCTGAGTGCAACATCAGCACCACACAATGGTCATTCACCTCTGCCTCGTTCGGCTTCAACCCACTGCTCAATAATAAGTGACCTCCATATATTTGACGTTGCAGGTTATTTAAATATATATCAAACTTTTTGCACAATATGAAACTTGGTTGCTTCTGGAAAACAAGCCAGCGTTAAGCACATTCATATCATTTTCTCTTCCTTGCACACTTACCGGCTCGCTGTCATTTTTCCTCATTTCGTCCCGACCGGAAGCGGTTGTCGAGTCCAGGACGAGCGTCTCGAAATACGCCGAACCCAAAGACGAGCTCTTAAATGATGAAATCGCGGTTAAATGAGCCACGCCGAGCCGCGGGCTGCTGTGGGCCGAAACCGACACCTCATGGGGATACATGTGTGCCATTGCACCCGCTCCATCCCTCGAAGAGAGCGGCGTCTTCCCCGCACCGCAAACCGGTTCCGTTTGGTCGCCCTGGAGAGACGCCGGACTCGAGCTGCTCAGGTTGGGCTGAGACGACGAGAAGATTCGGTCCAAAACCGGTTTCTTTTTCCGCTTGAACATCCACAAGCCGCTCTCTTTTTTAGCGTCCGCGCCGCGTCTTTCTGAACCCGGTTTCGTGCTCAGGAACAACGGTTTAGTCCGATCCTGGAAATTCTTCCACATCCTTCGCTGATAAGATGTAGAGGTCGCGTCTGGCTCATTGGCGCTGTCACCCTTCGCTTTCTCCTCCATGGTGCCCGAGCAGCAGCCCGCCAGTCTGGTGAGCGCACCGCGTCGCCAATGTCACGCTGTCGGACCGAATCCCTTCAATCCGAGAAGAAGCGCTCGATGCAAGAGGAACTCTTCACACTGACCCAAACGAGGTGGTGAGATGCCTACAGCGCAATGATCAGTTCCTCTCGTGCGAGCGTGCGTGCGTGCGTGTGAGTGTGTGAGAAAGAAGAGGAAAAAAAAAAATTTTATTTATTTATTTATTTATATCGAGGAAGCCAAAGAGGAGGTGATTCTTAAGTAATCGATTACACAAGCGTCAATATGCAATTCTTAACACACTTTGGATATCCAGCGCAAAATCAAACAGGATGCAAGAAAGTAAGTAGTCCTGCAGCCCTTCATCATCCTCCTCTCTCTCTCTCTCTCTCTCTCTCTCTCTCTCACTCTCACTCTCTCTCTCTCTCTCTTTCTCTCTCTCTCACACACACACACACACACACACACACGCACGAGCTCAATTTCCAAACCACTCCAGTCTACTATTCCATTTCCACAAATATTAACTGCTGGGGTATGGATTCATGGACGCCTCCTCCCAGTCAACATCTGCTACAGTATATTAATCTATTAATTGGGAATAATTTTGGGAATGCTATAAAAAAAAGCAATTGCCCTACAGTTTGTTCCACAATGATCAATTAGGGGTCCCATTGATGGACAAAGTGCAATTCAGGGTTTAATAATTGTACTATAACTCTAAATAAAGTCTATAATCATGTTTTAATGCTTTAGTTTGAGCAGAATGTATGTCTAAAATGTTCCCATCCCATTGTTTGGTTACCATAACAGCTAGTGCTTCGGATGCTTGATTCTGATGCTCACACAATTTGATACCAAACTACAGAGGAAAAAAACAAAACAAAATGGCTACTGATTTTAGCTAGGACCCATTTTTGTAATAAAATAAATAAATAGAAATTAGTTGCAGGATGGCATCTGATTTGGAATGATACAATACAACAGCCTTGGTGTCATTGTAAATAAAAATTAATTTTTCAATGATTAATAAGCTCAAACAGTAAGGCTCTGGTTTATTGATCAGAAGGTCAGCAATTCCCAGCACCAACAAGTCGCCACTGCTGGGGCCCTTCAGAAAGGCCCTTGACTCTATCTGATGTATCATGTCTAACCCTATGCTCTGACCCCAAAATTGTAATTTTGCTTGTTTGTAAAAGTAAAAGTCTGTTGGATAAAGGTACTCCAATTTGTTGTATCCTAGCACTATGTTCTTACTGTCTTTTCTGAATTCGGTCCTTCGGTTTGTACAGCTCTCAGCTTCTCATCTGTACATGCTGCTTAAGCAGATCTTATAGCTTCCAAAATATAATAACATCCTGCTTGCCATTTTTTATCTTGTCAGGGAACAAGCCAAGTTTGACCTGTTGATCTGTCTACACCTCATTTCTCATTAATATGATTTGGTAAGTTGCTTCAAGATGAGTTCTTATCAGAGGTGGCAAAAGTAAACACATTCTTCACTTAAGTAAAAGTACAGATACTCATGTTTTTAAATACTCGATCAAACGTTGAAGTTCTGACTCCACTTTTTTACTTAAGTTGAAATAAAGACGTTTGGGCTTTGACATGTACTTAAGTACATTTACATTAACGTTTGCAGCATTTAGCAGACACCCTTATCCAGAGCGACGTACAAAAGTGCTTTGAGTCTCTAGCAATGAATAAATCTACACTGGTACACAAGATTACAAACTTAATGTAAATATAACTCTTGAATTCTACAAGGCAAACTTGGAAAGTGCGAATTTAAGTGTTTCAGGAAGAGGTAGGTGTTCAATCGTCACCATAAGTAGCCATTACTACTATCTGTTTTAGTGTCACGCTTGTAACTAAACATCACGTTATATTAATTTTAGGGCTGTTAAAATAATTGTAATAAAAATGTAAATATTTAATATTTATGATTGCCATGAGTTAACTCAACTAATCACAACTTAATCGCACATTTTTATCTGTTCTAAATGTACCTTAAATTGATACTTTTCACGTTTTTGATACTGTAATCAACATGGGCATGGACAAATATGGATGCTTTAAGAAAATGTATGTTTATTATTAGTGAAACCAAACTCAACATAGAGCATCAAGAGAAAATATTCTTGTAAAGGTTTTGAAGTAATTATGGTGTTTTAAATTACATAAATTGTCAGGACACCAAACGGAACCTGTGCTGTGTTTCCACACGGACGGTTAATGAGGTGATACCGGAGGAACTGTACCTCTTCTAACTTTCATACGGATTACATAATCAGAGAATATTTGTAAATTTGTTTATTTAAGTAGACATTTTAGGCTTTCTATTTATATATTTATTATGTCTGTGAGGGTTGTTTTATTTATGTCTCTGTGAAGAGCGATGACAGAGGCAGAGATGGCAGAAAGCACCCCATGTCTGTTTTCTTTATTTTACAAAAGCACAGCATTTTGTTGTTATTATGATTTTTACAGATAAAAATAGACTCTTTACAGATTCAAATGATGTATTGCTCTTATCTGTACGATCGAAAAAGGAGGAAAAATTGCTACAAAACCGTTGCGTTTGACGATACCAGAGGGTTAATTGCCGGATGTGCGCAGTTTAGCAAATCTAAAATGTTTATTTTAACTCATATCTTGTAAATTTACATGGGATTTACATCAACGACCAATCGAATTATCTGTGCAACTAGTCAAAGTTAGGAAAATGTCTCATTTCCTTGACACACCCATCATTGAGGACATTAAATGCAGTTAGAAGGTCCTGTCCCCTGGGGAAGTATATGGACTGACTTCCGTAGTGGAACAATACCAGTTTAATATGCATGAAAGAATAATTCAAAAGGAGAAGAGCTTAATTTCCCTGAAGAGACTTTTCTTTACAAAAATTATTTGTAAACTGTATGAATGAGAAACACACATTGTGATGAAATGAAAACCTTCAGTAAGGTGAATGGTGCTTGTATACACCAGGGAAATAATCAACACACTAATGAGGAGTTAGTGAGTATGGCGAAGACATCTGCAATAAACTGTTTATCATGTTCTCAACACATTGCATAGTTTTGAATCATTAATCCAAACATGTTGACGTATCCTTTCCTCTTCTCTTTTAATTTGCCGTGTAATACCATGTAGTGTAAGTGGTTGTCAAGTATACAGCCACACCCACACCCACTGACTGCAGTAGCTAAGAGATCAGATTAAACAACAGTCAGGGTCATGCATGGGACAAAAAAGGGACAGAATTTGCAGGCAAGTGCTGGACTTTGTGTAAAAATACGGTATATTTCATGTATCAAAATGTCTTAAAATTCACAGAGGTCTATATTTTAATATATTTTTTAATAGTATAGTAAAGAATAAGAATAAATCCACAATATAGTCACAAAAGGTTTTTGTTATTCACAGAGAACCTTGATGCCTAAATTCTTTGGAGATTTAAACTGAGACAGCACTATGACCATAACAACTGTTGGTCAATTAAAGTTATCATAAAGGTCTATTTATTTTTTTTGAAACACCTGTGATTTCTGGGCAACATAAATATTTTTCTGATACTTGTATATAAGCTATAATATTGAGTCTGCTTAACAGGTCTCTCAGCCAAAGCTATTGCTCTCAATATTTACCCCTTATTGCTTTAAGTATGTTTGAAAACATCCAGATTCTTTACTTTATTGTGATCTGAATTCTTGTTTTTTAAATGTGTTCATTAATATTTTTTTTTATTTATTCTTTCTGAATAAAATATACAATTGAAATATTCTTGAACTGTACAGTATTTGTAGGACTGTTGTGTGATGGAGCTAATGCGTCAGTGCTTAAAAATATAATTTTAGTTATAATTACTTATAATTGATGAATATTTTTATGCACTTAGGATTTGGAATAAAAGAGTTTTGAAGATACACCTTATTGAAAAGTTTGCAGACACCTGACCATAACATTGGTATGTGCTTTTTCAACATCCCATTCAACATTAAGTCCCCATTTACTCTTATAATAATCTCCTCTTCTGGGAAGATGTTCCACTAGATTTTAGACTGTGCTTGTGGAGATTTGTGCCTCATTCAGCCACAAGGGGTGTTCGTATAGGCAGGTACTGATGTAGGTGAGGTGAGGAGGTCTGGTGTGCAGCCAGCATTCCAGTTCATCCCAAAGGTGTTTAATAGGATTACGCAGGCAACTCAAGATCTTCCACTCCAACACATGTAAACCATATCTTCATATAGCTTGTTTGTGCACAAAGCCATTGTCATGCTGGAAGAGGTTTGAGACTCCTAGTTCAAGTGAAGGGAAGATTAATGCTACCACATCCCAAAACATCATATACAATTGTGTTTCTCCATTTTTGCAGTGACAGTTTGGGAAAGAACTGCATATGATTGGAAAAGCCAGGTGTCCTAATACTATTATCTACTAAATTATATCTGCAAACATATACTGTTCAAAAGATATAAAGACGCCTAGGTATAAAGCTAGTTATAAAGGGTCGCCAAACTTGGAAAAAAAAACAAAAAAACATTCAATGCAATATATATATACAGTATATTTTAATAATATATTAGCATTCAATATTTAACCTTGTTTTGTCCTAAAAGTATATAAATGTATGTAAAGACATTCTGAAGCATGTTGAAACTATTTTGCATTATAAAAACTTTCTATGCTTACGTTTTCAGCTTTAATTGTTTACCTTGGCACATATTGGCTGCAGGATTTCCTAATATGCAGATTAAACTACTATTTTACTGCTGTGCAATTACTTGGAATAATAAATTATACATAAAGTCTTTAACAATCATTGTATAGCACCACTATAAAGAGGATGCAAAGAAACACCAGGATTAGGGTGCTAATAAAACCTTGCCTGGCTCTAGTGCTCCGATAGTGATTATGTTGCAACCCAAGTTTAATCCATGGCATTTGAGTTATTTGATTAGGCCGTTATTTAAAGAAGCACTAACACATTAAGATCATCAGCATGACACCATGACAGCAGCTAATCAATGACTCATGTGATTCGTGGAGGTCCGCAGGGGTTGCTCACAGATTTAAGTGAGTTTAATGGAAACATAACGCTTTGTGCATCTCTGCCTATTAAGATGTTTAGACGAGGCTGCCGGGCTCTCTAATTGTAACTATTAACATATGTGTGGCAGCCTGGAAACCAATTTCATGTTATTGTTAATGAGTTTTGTGAACAAGCAAACTTAAAAATATTGAAATTGTATATTTATCAGCAACTTTATACAATAAAAAAAGAAACCTGGGAATGATTGCAGTTCTCAGATCTGTATGTAAAGGGCTTTTCTAGGCCAACATACATTAGGTAGGCTACCAATAAAAAATCACCCAAATATAAGTATCTCATAATAATATCTTATTAAACACTGCCATAAATGTTGTACTAATTTTTGCATTCATAAAAAAACACTCATTTACTCTATATGTATATTATGCACACAATAAAACAGTAAAATTCAAATGCTATACACATATACATAATGTTTAATATATTGACCTAATATTAGTATTTTAAAATTATCTATCAATTTATCTATCTATCTACATTAAGCGTCCACAATGAAAGTAAACGACAACATAAAAAGTCCCTTCCATGACAGTAACGCGTATTATTAACGATTGTTAATGCTCCATTATACATTAGAAAAGTATATTTTGCTTGTTCACAAGGCCCAGCATAAATGGAGGTGAGCAGACCAGAACAAACCCTGGCCACTTTGCTAGAGAAGGCCTTCAGGATCAAAGAGGATGTGGTCAAGAGTCTTCATGCTACCCAAGGATCTGTTTTGATGGAGGCATCTGCAAGGAAACTTCTAGAAAACCACATAAATATAATTACAAATATTGTCAAACAGCTCAGCAAGGACATTCAGGTACACCAGTATCTACTGACAATGAATACGAGGTTACATTCAATCAATGTATCACTTCAATTTCAATTTAAATATTGTAAATTGTATACAAATGTACGTAAAGTGAATGCAAAAAAAAAAGTGAAATTAGTTCCAAACCAATTAATTTTGTCATATTGACTTTTGTAACTATTTATATCCAGGTACTTACTTAATAGTAATAATAACTCGACTGATACTCATAGGTGATGGAGACTCAGATTGTTCAGAGGGACAGTATAACATCAGGAACAACTTTTGCAGTTCAAAGCCTGGATCACAAGAACTTGGCTGTGGTTGGAGATCTTCGGGGTAGAGTGGCCAGGTATCAATAAGGAAAATGTCATACGCAACACTTATGGACAGTTCACACATATAGACTTAGATGGACACCTAACAATTAAAGCTATTTGTGTTTATCAATCATCCCAACCCAAAATATAAGCATTACCCTAGAGATGGTACCCACTTTGCTGATATAATAGTCTGTTCCTTTTCCACCCTGGCAAACCAAGTCTTCAACGACGTTGCTTTGTGCACAGGGGTATTGTCAATCTAACAGGTTTAGGCTATACATCTTAGTCCTATTGAGGAAAAATCTTAACATATAGCTTGCAAAGATATTGTAGACAATTATGTGCTTACAACTTCCCATATGTGGGTGTGATGATCAGGTGCCAACATACTTTTATCCATATAACATCCATGCGCACATTTTGTCCACATCTTTCTCAGAGTACTAAGGACTAGTTGTAAAAGCATGTTCCATTACAGAATATTGAGAAGCAAAGTGCCTTTTATCTCTTGCATGGCAATGAATAATTTGTCCTGTTTATCTGTAAATATTTAAGTTTCTGTTCTACCTGAACACTTAAAACCTTCAAAACCCACAATGGGGCACTGAATGAAAACTCTCAAAGCACTGAAGGCAAACGTTTTGATGACTGGAATTGATATTTAGTTATGTTTTGCCATAGACCTGCAAAAGCAGCCAGTTAGACCTACAGACCTAAAACATACCAGAAAATCTTTTTTAGGAGTAACATATGTAGTCAAATATACTGTACTTTTCTGGATAAGAGACCAAACACCTACAACTACAGTGTTGCATTAGGAGGTGCGATGCCAGAATAATTATCTACATAAAAAAAATCCCTAGACATTGGAAAGGCTGAAATGACGACTAGCACAGAAGCATTGCTTATGGAAGTAAAATTACAAGCACTCAGCCCAAGATCAATTGAAATATAGCTGTAATATATCTGGCAAAAACCAAGATGCCAAATGTGCATAGAAACCTCTGAGATTCGGCACATAGCAGCAGGGCTATAAAATCCATTCAGGAACTGTATCAGGTATCAGGAATTCTATTCTGCTAGGAAGCCATAGTGCAGTAATAGTGAGTTATTCAAATGGATTTGATGTTGAAAAAGTCAGGGAATTTACATGGCATGTAAAAATAGGGAATTGCTTTTTACATCTTAAAATAAGCAAACCACATTAGGTACAAATCTGATTTTAAACTCCAGGCTGCAATGCTTATATAGAGTATATTAAAGATCACCCTACACTATTGACGAGACAGTATGCACACACATTCACACTTTTATTCACACCTAAGGGCAATGCAAAGCAAATCCATATTCCCAAAGGCATATTTTTGATAAATGACAGGGCTTCTCTTGAAGCAATCATATATATTGCTGTTTTTGTGCTGCTAGGTGTGATGCCACAATAGCTAAGCTCTCTGCAGATATCGGGGCAGGAGGACAGGAAATCCTGAAGCTCCAGCAGGAAGTCACAGAAATGCGTTCTGAAATCGAGCTTAGACTCAGAGACTTAGAGCACAAGGTGAGAAATCACGAATGCATAATCGTTATTTTTTATTTTTGCATATAGCAAACACAGCTGTAAATGCAGCCAGAGTATCTAAAAGTGAGGTAAAACATACTTAATATCACTCAGTAAAATGTCTGTAGAGTAAAAGAGCTTACACAGTTTGCACAGATGCCCAAAGTTTAAATGTTTAACGACTGCATAAAATACATTAACAAAAAGAAATAACTAAAACAAACAAAATGAACTATTTTTCTTAGATTTATTTTCTTATTTCTCCACTGATGTACACGTCAACAGAGATAAGAGATTTCATCAGCAGTCCTGTCTTAAATGACTGGTAATGCAAGGCTAGGTCTTTTGTTTTTGCAGGGTTTATAAACACCACTGCTGTTTTGTGTTTTTTTTTCTTCACACCCGCACAATGGTTCTGTCATCAACTGCTGCTGTTTTTCTTGACCAGAAGTGGTTTCATTCTTTTGCAGTACATTCTAAATTATAGTTCTAGCTATACCCTAATCTTGTGGAAAAATTAAGATTTCCATTCCTTTTCTCAGCTTAAAAATGGCATGGTTTTCTACAAAAGACAGCTCTTTGGTCTTCATGTTGGTTTATCCTTTTCAGGAATAAATCCAGTATTCACAGTTGAGACCTGGAGCTCAAAACATTCAGAGTTCTTGACTGTTTGAACAAACAGTCTAAAAGGGCAAACCTGGGACCAAGAAACACCTGTCAATCACATGCTTCAGTATTTTGCCACACAAACGGTGGCATGTTTTAAATAACAAATAAATAGAAATAAGAGCAAACAAAAGCAAAAATTCTGATTCATGTCATATTCTTCTAATAAACTCAACCCAAAATGTATTCAGTGTTTAGCTAAAACATAAACAGACATGCTATTCCAATACTTTTACTACATACAAAATGCTGCATTCTAACAGAGCCCTTTGGTGGCTTGGGCCCCCTGTGTGACTGTTACTCCTGCCTCATATAACTGGCTAGAAACAAGTCACAAGTATGGTATGTGATTTTTTGAGCATTGCATTCCACATTTTGTCCCAATTTGCTCTTATAATTCTCTCCAGTCTTCTGGGAAGATGTTACACTAGATACTGTAGTGGGCTTATGGATATTTGTGTTCATCAGCCACAAGGGTATAATGAAAGGCAGGCACTGATGTAGGTGAGGAGACCTGGGGTGCAGTCAGCGTTACAATTCATCCCAAAGGTGTTCAGTAGGGATGAGATCAGAGCTCTATAGCAGGCCACTTAAGATCTTCCACTCCAAAGCATGTAAACCACATCTTCAAGGAGCTCACTATGCACAGGGGCATTGACATGATGGAACAGGTTTTGGGTTTCCAAGTTCAAGTGAATGCAAAATTCTGTTTTAGCGCATCTAAAGACGTCCTGTAAAATTGAATGCCTCCAGCGTTGTGGTAACAGTTTGGAAAAGAACCACATATAGCAGATAAGGTCTGGTGTCCTAATACTTTTGGAAGTATAGTGTATATTTGAGTTGTTAAACCCCCTTAGCCTTTAAGACATGCTATAGCTTATTTCTTTTGCAGAATTGCTCTTTCCTCTTTTAAATAAGCTCAGTTGAAAGCTTAGTGACAAACAGTAAATCACTATGATGTAAATACATTAAATCAAGGGAGAGCATTTCCAAGTGCCATAAAGTTAACTGAAAAAGAAAGGGAATCAAATTAGTGAAAGCCAGAAACAATCACACACAATGTCTAAACAGACAAATCGAAAGAGCTGTAACATCTCTAGAAAGATATTTAATTCAGTTTCAAGTAGATTAATCAGCTTGATGTGTTTAGTTAAGTCTTTCAGGGACGGATTTTGTAAATCGTACTAGAGGTATATGCAAGATTATTTTTAATCTTGCACCCACCAGCACCCAAAAAAAAAAAATCCTGTCAAATAAATCTTGTTCCTGTAGACATCTAAATAAATCCAATCCTATTGTTGTTTTTGTGATTGCTTGCTTTATTTTCTCATCAAATTAATCATTAAATAAAAAGTATATCAGTGATTTAAAACCACAGTGATTACCAGCCTGGATTAAAGAGAATGACTGCTGTAAATCGCTCATACAACATCACGTCAGCACCCAATCTACTCCCACATTAATCAACATGGCTTTTCTTTACTATCATGCTCGTTGCTGCTGACATGAGAGTAACATGTGAGAGTAAAAACTGCCTGCATCCTCAAATTCTTTGTTCTGAGGGATACCATTCTTATTGCTCACTTTTATTCTGCTAGTGTCATAAGCTTTAATTTGCAAAACAACGTTCTGCTTTAGGGCATAGTCTTATTCATTTTCATTGCCAATTTGGAATAAAGGGGCGCCACATGATGACCTTTTCATAATCCATTCGTAAATACCAGATTTGTCTGGCATCTTCTTTATTAGATTTTGGAGTCTCTTAGACGATTGGGGACATCACATTCAGAACAGATTGTGTCCCAGAAGAATAGTACCGCAGACCTACAAAGAGACATCCAGCAGCTTGAAATGAGGTAAGGCTTTATTTAATCACAGAACAGTCTCGAGTTCACTTCTGAATTATTTGCACATTCGAAATAAAGATAGAGATGTATTCATATTGTGTATTAATATTGTTTATTTAATAGCATCTAAAGGGATTGAGTCGCATGCTTATAGTGGTTGAGGTCTTTTAATTTTTCAATTGAATTCAGACCAGTTTTTTTCAAGTCAGTCATTTCTTTTGTGTAGCACTTTTAACAATGAACATTGTCTCAATGCAGCTTTACAGAAAAGATTTATTGAAAATATAATTCTAAGTTCGGGGGAGTGGTGGCTCCAGCGGTTAAGGCGCTGGGTTGCCGATCGGAAGGTCTGGGGTTCAAGCCCCGGTATCGCCAAGCTGCCACTCTTGGGCCCTTGAGCAAGGCCCTTAACCCTCTATGCTCCGGGGGTCCCTTACGAGGGAAATATCAAGGTCCGTGACGTCGGCGTGACGTGGGGCCGCCTTCCCGTGGGCTCACCACCTGCAGGAGGGACCGTAAGGGACGGTGCTGTGAGGATTGGGCAGCAGTCGAAGGCGGGGGCCTGCTTAGACTGCTGCCCCCGCGACCCGAATTACGGATAAGCAGGAGAAAATTAATGAATAAATGATGAATAATTCTAAGTTAATAAATGGATCCCAATCCCATCTCTAATTAGTAAGCCAGAGGTGACAGTGGCATGGCATAAAACTCCCGAAAACAATATGAGTAGGAAACCTTGAGAGGAACCAGACACAAAAGGGAACTCATCGAATAGTGCAATTACAAATAATTATTATTTATGATTTTGGAGTCTAAAATCAAGATAAAGTCAAGATATTACCTGTTTTTTTAATGAAAGATGTGTTTTTATGGATTGTGTTCAATTGTATGTAAATCTCATAATTGAAATAATGTAATAAATTAAACTTTTAAATATTTGTTTAGACACATCTTCAGCATTACTGAGGTCAGGCATTTATGTTGGGTGAGGAGGCCTGAGGTACAGTCAGCATTCATGTTTATCCTACTTGTGTGGTCTGGCCTCTGTGCAGGCCATTTGAGAAATTGTCATGCTTAAACAAGTTTGCACTTCATAGCTAAAGGAAAGAAAAAAGGCAAAATTATAATTGCAAAATATGTAAAGACATTCTGCACAATTGTGCGTGTCCAGCTTTGCGGCAGCAGTTTGGAAAAGGCTTGGTCTGATGGTGAGGTGTCCGCAAATTTTTGGCCCTAGAGTGAATTTATCCTCTGCTACTCAAAGGGAGATTTAAATAAACTTGAATAATATTGGTATCCAAAGGACAGTGTCTGAGTTCAAATAAGTTCTCAGGATTCAGCGCATTAACAAGGACTTACATTAGCAAGATGTGTGACTCAGAAAAGCTTGTGGTAATTTTAAGATAGTATCTGCACTCAGGGAAAACAGACTGATTTAAAGACTAATAAAACACGGTTGTATTTAAAATGAGCCCCAGGTTAACCACTGATTTGAAAATGACCAGAAGTGATATCAGGGGGAAGCATTTTAATATTTCACCCTTTTTTAACTTTGAGTATTAACATAGTATTTCTACTATGTGCAGTTCTTCTAAAATAGTTGTAAGGTTTTGTCAAAGGAAAATATATCTGTGTGAGATATACTGTTGTGGTTTTATAGGACATCCAGTGGACTGAAAAAACTGGAAGAGGAAACAGCCAGGATCAGGAGATGGACAGAAGAGCAGCTGAGCAACACAGAACAAACACAAACAAAAACTACGCAACAGCTTCACACACTGCTGCAGGACAGAATGGTAAATAATGTGTGTTAGTGATCTCAAATCTAATATTTATCAGTAGTTTAACAGTAAGATTCTTACTGTGGAGCAATGCATTGTATCACAACGAATATAGGACAACTATTATAATATTATTTTTTTTTAAAACATGATCATCTGTTTCTTAGTTTAATTAGTCTATTTAGACTGGACAGTATATTTTGAGACTAATTAGATTCTAGAAATTTTTAAATGGTTAAATAATGATAAAAAAATAAATAATCCATGCTCCTTTTAGTAAAATCTGTGATTGTATTGAGGTGTAAAGAGTACCTGAAAATCATACTTGAGTAAAAGTTTAGATTACCGCAAACGTATTTCATTACAATTTTGTCAAATGTCAACAGTTCCGATATGACCTGAGTAAAAGTTTTAAAGTATCTAATTTGAACAGTACTTGAGTATTTTACTCATATTGAACAAATTGTGTGTGTGTGTGTGTGTGTGTGTGTGTGCGTGTGTGTGTGTGTGAAGGTGGAAGTAGAGGGGAAGCTGAAAGGACAAGTAGATCTCATTTCTGCTCACCTGGGCCGTGTGGAGAAGCAGTTGGAAAAGGAACGCTCCATAGATCGGGCAAAAAAAGCAGAGAGTAAAATTAATAGCAGAATTCAGGCTCTGGAGAAGAGTTTTCAAGCTGAACTGGAACAAATGAGGACGGAGTATCAATCAGGTGAGTCAGGTGATCTGGAACAGTGCAATGAGTACCGGTACTCATTATTTAAAACAGTTTGACATTGGTTGTAGTATTTAACCGAATTTATAAAATTCACTTAAATTATCTAAATATGACATTAATTATCCAGTATCTTGCTTAACGTGAAATGTAACTTGGTCGAAAGCTCCTTTCAGAGAGGTCCAGGAATTTAAATACAGAACTCATTGTTATGGATTTCTGACTTACATGGGGCACACCAAGCCAATTCAGACAGGTGTTTAATTTCACTGGGTGAATACATTATTTAGTCCACCAGCAGTTTTTACAGAGGGTTCAATCCAGAAGTGCATTGCTAATCAGTTTTGTGTACAATTTGAAAGTAAGGCCGATGTCTATATAAATATCAAATTGCCACACAGGATATTGGATTGTTTCCACTACATGTAGCTGACTATTCACTAGTCATTTCCAGATCATTCACTTCAAGTGGTAGTAACTACAGCTGTAGTATTTCCCTAGAAAATGTGGAAAATACGGCATATACGAACATTGGACATGAAAAAAAAATTTTAAAAACGCCAGGCCACTTCAGTAAATATAAGCAGGCACAAAGAGCTTGATAAATAATAATTCAGCCAGCAGCAGCAAAAGGCTCTCACTCAATCTCACTGCTGAAGCAGGCTTGGGGAGAGTAATGCATTATAGATAAGACCTCCAGACACCAGACACACACTGACACACAAGCAGTTTTAGAACTGTTTTAGAAGAGGGCTCTTAGCACTTTGTGTATATATGTGATATGTGTGTGTGTGTGTGTGTGTGTGTGTGTGTGTGTGTGTGTGTGTGTGTGTGTGACGTGAAAAAACAGGTTTCCAATCAGTCCACGACGCCATCGCTTCCCTGAGACACATTAGTGAAGCCAAGGCCAAACTAGACAAAGGAGAACTGAAGGAAGACATCAGGCAGATTCAGAGAATGATGGTGGGACAGTCAGAGGCCTAAACTACACACATTATAAGAGATGATGAAGAGAAATTAAGGCAGGATCTACATTGACAACACTCCTAATGACTTTTTAATGAATGCTCATTAGTTTGATAATGGATAGTGCCCTAATACACTATACTGCCAAAAGTATTGGGTCGCCTGACCTTTCCTGCTATATGTGGTTCTTTTCCAAACTGCTACCACAAAGCTGGAGGCACGTACGTACAGGACATCTAAAGATGTGCTATAATAAAATTATTGCATTCACTTGAACTTGATAACTCAAAAACTGTTCCAGCATGGCAGTGCCCCTGTGCACAAAGTGAGCTCCTTGAACATATGGAACAAATGCTTTGGAGTGGAAGATCTTGAGTGGCCTGCTATAGAGATCTAATCTCATCCCTACTGAACACCTTTGGGATGAATGTGAATGCTAACTGCACCCCAGGTCTCCTTACCTACATCAGTACCTGACTTTCATAATACCCTTGTGGCTGATGAACACAAATATCCATAAGCACATTCCAGTAAAACATGAACAGAATCTAGTTCTAGAACACCAACAGAATCTAGTGAAACATCTTCCCAGAAGACTAGAGGGTATTCTAAGAGCAAATTGGGACTAAATGTGGAATGCAATGCTCAAAAATCACATATTTATGACCGACCAGGTGGCCCAATACTTTTGGTAATACAGTGTATTCTACATGTAATTTTATTCTCAGTCTGATTTAGGTAGAATATAAGACGTTATGCTGGACAGCATTTACGCTGTAACCATTCAAAGCTGAATATTTTTCTATAACAGAATGCCCAGAATCGTTTCACTTGCCAAAGTTTAATTATTTATTATTAAATGACACATAATACATTTTGCCTGAGTGTATGGTTAAAGTTGTGGAACCTCTGCAAGCATGCTATGCTATGTTATGTTGTTACAAAAAAAAAATCTCTTTATAAGACAAAAAAAACACAGCTTGTCATGTCATTATCAGTTATTCTGCTTTTGTCTTTAGTAAATAAAATCCCTCTTAAATCTTTAGATTATTTCCGATTTATCAGTGTATATATTCATTTTTAATTAAATCCACAAGTTTGCTGTCAAAAATTCAAACTTGCTAGCTTCACTGTGGTGTGTCTTATATAAAACACATTTTGTTCCCTCTTTGTACATTTAAATATTCGGCAAATATGTCATTACAGTTTTTCTTGGGGCAATTTTTGATCCACAACAGACAAACCGGTTGTTCAAATGTTTTGCATTAAATAAATAAGGGAATTTGAATGTTCTAAGTCATATTTACAGCACTTTAATTGCAGGTAGATAATAATGTTATGATGATTTGTGAGCTTGAAAATGCAACATGGGAGTGTTTTTATTCTTACCTAATGAATTCAGCCACTCTCGTGGGCCGTCTTGCATGCACAGTATTTTTAAGATTCCTGAATTCTTCAGCTTGCATTTACATTTGTTTTAGATAATTTGTTCTGGTATTTAAGCCAATTTGCTGGAATTTGCTGATATTTCCTAAAATCCATTCTTCCCAACCAATGTTCCCTGTGCAACTGGTTACCATACAGGCAACGTGTACCACCACAATGTACCACCATTTTGGTTTTAGCTAAACATTCTTGCAAGTCCTTATTTTTCATACTTGTAGGACACTCAGTCAGCTACTTAGAGGTTTGTAAGTGTCGCACAAGACTTAGAGTTTATGATCATAATGACAAATCCTGAGCCGAATAACAAGTTAGTTAAGTCCTAAATTGCCAAAAATAGTGTTTGGTTTAAATACAGGTTGTGGTTCCTTTATTTAGCACCTTTTTAAACTTTTGCATACAACTGCACATAATGGAAATCTCACAACCTCATTTTGAAAACTATGAATATACAGATATACTATAGCATATTGGATGAAGTATGGTTAAGTCAATCTCATCTGATCTCCAACACCACCACAGCTAACAAGAAAACTCAAAATCTTTTTTTTTTCCTTTTTCTTTTTTTTATTGGACCAACAACAAAAAGACGCATCCAACCATCATTTGAATGAAATCAAACACTTCCCTCAATACTTTTTGTGTCTTCTTCAGTATATCTGTTCAAAGTGTTGGCAAAGTTTTCAGACGTTTGGTATTGGATCCATTTTCATCTCTGCAGAACACTGGTGAAGCATTTGTAAAAGGAGAAATTAGAAACCGAGTTGGCGTTGCGGGTCGAATGGTTCTTGGCTGTGGTTCTCTGGATCGATGATATGAATCTGGTGTTGTGAAGAAGAAAGTGCACTCATATTTCATACGGCTATTGGCTATTCTGCTCTTATTTCACTGGCAGCATCGAGCTTACAGGCAACAAAACACAAGCTTTATACTTTGGCAGAGTGGTTTAATTAAAGCAAAAAGTCATATTGTACTGATTTGATATAACACAAGCAGAATTCTGCCTCTTCTAGTGTCCTGTATTAGACTTTAGAAGTGCCTTCTGGCAATTACTGACTCACAGCTCGGGTTATTATTTTTTATTATACTATCATACAGTTTTAGGCACAATATAAGCCAAAACCAAGAAATAATAATAATTAATTTAGAGTGATCAACTAATTAATAGCTTTATGAGGCCTGGATGGTAATAACTGCATTCACATAAAAAGGTACGATGTTTAAAGAGTAAGAGACAGGACTGAGAGCACAGCTGCTGTATTGGCTTTTGCATGGCTGGGTGCTAATGGTCCTGAGTTGATGAGTTTGGTAGACAGTGAGGCTCAGGGGTACAGCTGTTTATGGAGCTTTAGCAGCCTGATGTCTCCTGCTGCTTCAGCCTCCATCATCAGGGTCTAGAGAAACAACAGTTCGTGTTTAAAGCGGATTCACAATAATATAAACTAGAAGCAAGGACAAAAAGAAAATAAATACAGACTATTGCTTCAGTTTTGAAGGATGTAAGTAGAGCTGCCTTCTTCCCCTGAGTGATTGGTTGTAGATGTTCTAAATCATGCTCCCTCTACGACCAAACTCGAGTAACAATTTTCTAGAGACTTCTACCAAAAATTACAAAATAACCATCTCCTCACAGAAAACATTTCTATTTACGTGACTATATGTTTAATCCACTTATACACAGGCTCTTAAGAAGAAAAAAATGTCTTAGAACAGGCTTATCACTAAACCTCACATCCCTCACTATCGTCTGACTAATCAAAAGTTAAGCTACGTGCTGGAATTTTCACTGTCTCCCTTTGTGAGTCGCTCCCATGTGTAAGATTAAAGCGAATGAATACGTGTGTCCTCACATCTATCAGCTCCAGGTCGTCTTTGGCGTGCAGGTGGCGCAGGAGGTACCAGCGAGCCACCGGCGTTACCGTTTTCGCGTCTCTTAAACTCGATCTGTAAACAATCTTCTCCAGCAGACGCCGTGTCTCCCTGGGGAAAGTGAAATGACATTCATAAAACCCAGTGAAACCAAGCCTCAGAGGAAGGCAATGAAATTTGTTCAAAGTTTATTGCACTTGCATGCAAGGTTTATTAGCTGGCTAAATCGCTCTTTCGGTCAAACCGCCAAAGGTATAAAGTGAGCTTAAAGATAGTCCTCTATAAGCAGGTGGGTATGACTTAGCTTTAGTGCATCGCTAAGTCTGAAGTCAGTTACATGTGTTGGGAGGAAGTCTTGGTGAGAAACTGGTAGAGATTTTAGTAAGGTTGCAAAATTAAGGGGAACTTTCCATAGGAGTTAGATATGGGAATTAATGGGAATATACTGGAAATGTACTAAATTGCAGGCTAACCTATAACCGAGAACTTAAATGTAGTTGGAAACAAATCTTGCAGTTTAATCTTGGTTAAAACAACCAGATTTTATGCATTTTCATTTAAATTTCTTCTCTGCACAGTCATCAATCACATGCACAGAGCACACTTACTGCAGGGCTGTTAAGGCTGTACCCCCTACATGCACTGTGCATTCCTTCATCACATCACACAAATAATTTTGCACAGAAAATATTCAAAAAATGTCCAGCTTGGCGACTATTCACGTAAATTACATAAATATTACATACATTTATGTTTAAAACTTGCTTGTGCAACAAAATGATAAACAATTAAATCAAAAATGCATTTATTTTTTAATCTGTAGGCATGGCAGCTTATGACCAAACTGAATGTTTGTTTGTATATGATATATAATAGTATATATACATTTTCACAAATCTCTAATTAACTCCCATAAATGCCCATAAAGTTTCCAACGTGGAATATTTCCAAAATTCCCCAGACGAAATTCCAATAAAAAGTTTCTGGATTTTTACTGGACATTTTTTTCACCCCTTTTAGATTTTAGTCTTAGAAAAATACAAATTTAAATCATAAATTAATGTTACGATAGCCATGATCTTTTCAATGTGCTACCTGGCTCCCAACTTGATGGAGAACTGAAGAAGAGCTTGGAAAAGTAAAGCCACAGGACATGGACCTAGTTTTAGCACTTCTGTACAGGCTTCACGAACAAGACTGCTCCATTGCACTCCTCCAACTCCAGCCTAGTGTTTCATACACAAACACACACAAACACACCAAGCTGAAATTAATCACTGCATTCTGCACACAAGGTCTCTGTAACGTACTGC
Source organism: Silurus aristotelis (assembly GCF_946808225.1). Lineage (NCBI taxonomy): Eukaryota > Metazoa > Chordata > Actinopteri > Siluriformes > Siluridae > Silurus > Silurus aristotelis. Next base: position 13,334,825 of record NC_139596.1, on the reverse strand, counting down.
ATTTATTCCCTGCTGAATTGTTCTTCAACAATAGGCAAGTTCCATCCCTTCACCCCAAAATACCAATCCCCATTTATAATAACTTATTGCATAACCCATCAACTGTAGTCTTAAAGTACCAAAAGTTTAACTTTCCACTAAGAGCTGCATTTGTCTGCTTTACCTCCATCTATTCCTATAATAAAAAAAATAACTGTAGGTAAAATGTGCCAAGATGTTTTAATCAAGAGATTGCTTTGGAATGAAAGACTCTAATTGAATTAGAAGGGCCAAGTTAGAGTCAGCTTAAACACAAGACAAATCAGGCCAATACAGGACGGATAATTACTACACTGTGAGGAGGAGAAGCCCATAAAAGAAAAAAAGCCAAACAGCTGCACTGTTATATTCAGCAGACATACTGTTTTTAAAAAAGAATTTAAAACATTTTTAACTTAGCATATAAGATTTATCTTGTCTTAGGTTTCAATAGACATTAGCTCCCTGAGCAGGCTTGCTTTTTTGGGTTGCCAAGTCTTTGCCAAACTTCTACCTCGTCTTATGCTACAATGCTGTGGGAGAGGTGGTAGTTCTGTGGTAGTTCAAATTGTTTATGTAGCACACTTGTCAGGAACTGTGCTTAGTTTTTAGATGCTCAACAACATCTAATGACCTAAAACTCAAAATAGATTTGTTTCTGGCTGGTTCAATTTATTAACTTGATCAAGTTATACTATGTAAGTGATTAAACTTTATGGACTGTGCTGATTGGTGTGATGTGACCTGCTGCAAAAAGAATGCTGCTCTTCTTTATGTAATGTTCTGTTGGGAAGTGGTTGCTCAATGTTTAAGACTTCAAAGTTTGGGGGGTTCAAGCCCCATCACCGAATTTTAGATATTAAAGAATGTTGTTTAAATGATGTTTGAATATCCAAATTATGGAATTCAACATTGCTGTGGTGTCAAACTGTAACCATTTTACAAATCATATGGTTCAATATTTAATTACATTTTAGCTGACTGCCATTCAAACCCTCTGTTCGTGTAGAGTGTTTACAAAGGTCACCCATTTTCAGCATTTACTTATACTAGAACATGAGTGAAAGGTGCTTTTAGCACCTCGGCTAATTGCCCACTGTGGGCAGGCATCATCAATCCCTCTTTCCCTCTGTAATCTCCAGACTGATGAGTGAGAGGAGGTAATCCCTCTGGATGTCTGCGATGTGGCTGTACTGTCAGCAGCACGAAGCACTGTGTGCGTCATAGAACGTTATCCTATAAGGTTTGTGTGCAAGGGTGTATATGTATTTTAGCTATTTTTAATGACATACAGCACATTCTAATATTTTGGGCAAAACATAATAATAAAATAATATAAAATAATACAAATCTCAAGTCAATAACACTAAATAATCAAATAGTTAAATAATTTTTTACTAGTTTAAAGGTCAATTAATTTAACTGAAAAATCCTACGTAGAAATTGTGGATTTAATACGTACCCTTCCACGAATTAAACGAAATGTTAACATCTTAATAAAATATGAAAGATCTTGAGAATTTTAATTGATAAAAAAATATCAGAATCAAGGTGTTCCAAGTTGAAAGAGACAAAGGTCTGCATCTGTTATTGAGTACTGAATTTTATATAAACAAAAATACTCTGCACCCTTAAATATTAGGCATATTGTATAAATCAAATGGCACAAATCCATCCCTATTTCCATTTCGAGCTCTAGGATGTGTTATAATGTAGAAAAATGCGACTGCAACACAGTGTATATTCTCATCACATTTGTTAACACGAATGAAAAAATTTCTCTTGATCTATGATCTGGAAAACATATCAAACCATAATGAATGTAAACTGGGTTAATGTGAATAGTTGTGGCAGGTGGAAATGGATGCGTTGTCAAATCGTATATTCAGGTTGTTTTTAAATCCCTTCGTTAATTTGTCGTTACTTTGCGGGTGGAAACATAATGACCGATTTATTATTCTACATTGGTTGTTTGCAGTGGTTCAAAATAGATGAATTAATAAAAAAGTTATCTTTTCATTATCTTGTCATGTTGTAATAAAATGAACACAGTTACAGAACAGTGTATGAAACCTTATTGGACCTCCTGCTTTTTTCTCCATTCACCAATTAAAGAAGTTCAGACCTGTGATTTGATTAAACAGTGGGTTTTTTTCCATGGTAATTGCTTTAGACATTGGTTATTAAACGCATTCTTTTTCTTCATGTCATGCAGAAATCGCAGCTGGGATTGAGATGGAAATCTGAATTGGGTAAAGTGTGTAAAATTGTGGTTCTAATAAAGGTGGATTAAAACGACAATACAATATATATATATATACAGTGGGTACGGAAAGTATTCAGACCCCGTTAAATTCTTCACTTTTTGTTATATTGCAGCCATTTGCTAAAATCATTTAAGTTCATTTATTTTCCTCATGAATGTACACATAGCACCCCATACTGACAGAAAAACACAGAATTGTTGACCTTTTTGCAGATTTATTAAAAAAGAAAAACTGAAATATCACATGGTCCTAAGTATTCAGACCCTTTGCTGTGACACTCATATATTTAACTCAGGTGCTCTCCATTTCTTCTGATCATCCTTGAGATGGTTCTACACCTTCATTTGAGTCCAGAAATTTTTGATTATACTGATTGGACTTGATTAGGAAAGCCACACACCTGTTTATATAAGACCTTACAGATCACAATGCATGTCAGAGCAAATGAGAATCATTAAGGTCAAAGGAACTGCCTGAAGAGCTCAGAGACAGAATTGTGGCAAGGCACAGATCTGGCCAAGGTTCCAAAAATGTTTTTGCTGCACTTAAGGTTCCTAAGAGCACAGTGGCCTCCATAATCCTCAAATGGAAGACGTTTGGGACGACCAGAACCCTTCCTAGAGCTGGCCATCCGGCCAAACTGAGCTATCGGGGGAGAAGAGCCTTGGTGAGAGAGGTAAAGTAAAACCCAAAGATCACTGTGGCTGAGCTCCAGAGATGCAGTCGGGAGATGGGAGAAAGTTGTAGAAAGTCAACCATCACTGCAGGCCTTCACCAGTGGGGCTTTATAGCAGAGTGGCCCGACGGAAGCCTCTCCTCAGTGCAGGACACATGAAAACCTGCATGGAGTTCTCCAAGATGGTGAGAAATAAGATTCTCTGGTCTGATGAGACCAAGATAGAACTTTTTGGCCTTAATTCTAAGCGGTATGTGTGGAGAAAACCAGGCACTGCTCATCACCTGTCCAGTACAGTCTCAACAATGAAGCATGGTGGTGGCAGCATCATGCTGTGGGGGTGTTTTTCAGCTGCAGGGACAGGACGACTGGTTGCAATCAAGGGAAAGATGAATGCGGCCAAGCACAGGGATATCCTGGACGAAAACCTTCTCCAGAGTGCTTTGGACCTCAGACTGGGCTGAAGGTTTACCTTCCAACAAGACAATGACCCTAAGCACACAGCTAAAATAACGAAGGAGTGGCTTCACAACAACTCCGTGACTGTTCTTGAATGGCCCAGCCAGAGCAATGACTTAAACCCAATTGAGCATCTCTGGAGAGACCTAAAAATAGCTGTCCACCAATGTTTACCGTCCAACTTGACAGAACTGGAGAGGATCTGCAAGGAGGAATGGCAGAGGATCCCTGAATCCAGGTGTGAAAAACTTGTGGCAGCCTTCCCAAAAAGACTCATGGCTGTATTAGATCAAAAGGGGGCTTCTACTAAATACTGAGCAAAGGGTCTGAATACTTAGGACCATGTGATATTTTAGTTTTTCTTTTTTAATAAATCTGCAACAGTGTCAACAATTCTGTGTTTTTCTGTCAATATAGGGTGCTTTGTGTACATTAATGAGGAAAAGAAATGAACTTAAATGATTTTAGCAAGTGGCTGCAAAATAAAAAAGAGTGAAAAATTTAAGGGGGTCTGAATACTTTCCGTACCCACTGTATATTATATATATATATATATATATATAATGGTTCAGCTGTTTATGCTGTAAAAAAGTGTTGTATCAATAAAAAAAAAGGAACTGTAAATAAATACCCAATATATCTTCATTAATGATAAAATTGTGGCCCTGTCTGCCCAGCACACTTTTATGACAGAGCACACTGACTGTTATGTAGGCCACACCTTGCATGAGGTTAAAAAGTGAGCTCAAAATGTGCATGAAATAAACCTGAGGCATTCTCATGGCAGGTGCGTGGTCTCACCATGCAGGGGATGAGTGAGAGCAGGGCGAGTCGCAGCAGGCTGCTGAGCTTCCCGCTGTAGTGACCGAGCTGAGAGGCGAGCTGCAGGCTCTGTTTCAGAGCCACTGAGGCCTGTGCCAGCAAACCCTGAGATCGGTACACCTCCGCCAGCCACTATCAAACACACACACACACACACACACACACACACACACACACACACACAAAAACAGAGTACAACCATTGAAACGGTTTTCTTGGATTTCACTTCATCTAAAAGTACTTCCTAATTGTGTTCCTAACACATTTTGCAAAGCTGCAGGTCCTGCTCTCTCATGCTAGTTATAGCGTTATATGGATGATGAGGACGAGTTGTGCTTTATGATGAAGTGAAATTATGTGAATTCCTCTGATGATCTGATCAGTTTAACTTAAATAACCAATAAGTTCACATATTCAGGACCACATCTGGTCTGGAAAACATTTTTCCTTTTTTGAATTTCTCTTAAATTGTACTGTTTTGTACAGATGTGAACTGATCTCCACACATCAAAAGAAAATGCATTGCGCTTTTTCACCCACATGATTAGATATTAAATAGCCGAAATAACCTAATGATCATGGGTGATAAACTTTACTATTACATACTATTACACCCGTGCAAATGATATCAGACCTGCAGTAAAAAGGGAAGTGGCAGCTCAGCGGTTGTTTGGTCATAAATTTAAGGTCACATGCATGCAAACTAGAATAGACTTTTAAAATATGCATATTTGACTTTTATTTTATTGTAAGAAACATTTTGTTTCACAATAGCTTACATACAGCACAAGGAAGTTTCAAACATACATTTATGTAATATTTATGTAGTTTATGTAAATACATGCCAAGATGGATATTTTGGACATTGTTTTTTGTGCAGGATTAAATAAATTATCTGTGTTATGTTATTGAGGAATGCACAGTACATGTAGGGGGTGTGGCCTTAGTAGCCCTGCAGTAAGTGACTGCAGTGTGCATGTGATTGATGAATGTGCAGGGTAGAACTGCAACTGAAATTGCACTAAATCTGGCTGTTTTAACAAAGCCTGTTCTGCAAGCTTTACATTTCTACATTTAAGTTTTTGTTATAGGCTAACCTGCAATTTGGTAAATTTCCAGTTTATTTCTATTAATTCCCAGGGAAGGTTTACAGTGTTGAAGATTCCTGGAACAGACTCTAGCCCAGTGATCCCCTAACTTCTTTGCATCGCAAAAAGGTTTCACACAAGACAATTTTTCGACTGATGTTTGCCATTCACAAAAACTGCAACTAACGGGCATATAATATTACTAGAATACACATTATATGATTGAATTATTAATTAAATTATGACATATGTAATTAAAATGTAACTTCACCATAATATGTAATCAGTGGGAGCTTAATTTATAAGTGCATTAAAAAAAAGTGTGATTACTGGCAAAGGAGGACATTTAAAATATAATTTTTTCCTCATGTCTGAATGTTAGGGATCCCTGTTCAAGTGTCTGCTTCTGACTTCAGAAGTGCTGCTAGACAGATGTTCTTAGCTGACATCTCAGCTTTTTCCTTAATCCAGCAGTGACACAGCTCACTGGTCAAAAAATATCTGGTCAGCTGTAGCCCTTTATATGGACATGTCACCAAAAAGAGGATTTAGTGTGCAGACTGAGACACGATAATGTGTACAAGGAAGTACTCACGTGCCAAGCAGACACTGAGGTTGGGTTGGCGATAACCGCAGCTCTCAGCTGGTCCAGCACTGTGGGAGGGATGCAGTCTCTGGCATCGGACAGCAGAAGGCTCTCACACTGAACCTGCCTGAGCAACAGGAACACTGCAGGATGCTCAGGAGAGACACTCAACACCTGCAACATGCACCAAACAGGCAGTTGGCATACAAATACCTATTTGTCTAATTTACAAAACAAAGTTTGTGGCATCATTGGAGATGACAATGGCAAATGAAATGAAAACTATAAGCACTTCACATGAATCTGTATGCACAAAGGAATAGAAATACAAGTAGTCCCAAAGTTAGGATGGAGATGTGTGACCTCATTCTAAATTGAAAATATCTAAGTCGAGATAATAACTAAATTAACAAGTTACAGTTCATAATTTAGCAAAACAGCAGTTTATACTACCATAATGTATAAACTTAACAGCATATATGTATGTGGCAGCAGGTGCGTGCACGAGCGCCGGTTTGCGAGTGGAGGGCGGAGCCGAACGCTCTCTGTTTCAGTGTCCAGTATTGGTGATAAAAAGGAGAAAGACAGGATTTAAAATTGGGCTTTGAAAAAACAAAAACACAGAAAAAAATATGCTCTGTCATCCGCTTGCGAGAGTAAGGCATCTCACAAGGCGGAAGATGTGTACATCCTGGCAGCGTCCCAACGGTTCGTAAAAAAAGTGAAATGGTGTGTAAAAAATATTTATATTTGTAAAATAAATTCGTAATGCTATAGTCATCAAAAGATTGAAAAATCGTAAGAGGGACCATTATAACGCTGGGATTACCTGTAGTTGACTAAATAATTGATTAGTAATAAATTTTTAAATAATGTTAGCAAGCTGTAACAATGTATATTTATTATCATAGCTACTTAGGAAGGCACATTTGGTGTATTATGTGAAAGACTTTTCCTTCTTTTTCACACAAAATTTAAATGTAATGCAAGTGTTCTCAATCTGGATTCACAGATAAATGCTGTGAATGAAAAATGGTCGAAAAAATATTTATCATTAAAATAATAAAGACTGGCAGTAATTGAGCGTGAAAGGAGGCAAGATGGAGAAGATTCACAAATACTATGGCTGTGATACATGACTCATCTTTGCTATAAAAGCCATACACGAGTGTTAATAAAGGCTTCTGTGGGCACCTGTGGCCCAAAAAGACACTTGAATGAGAAGTAAGACAAAAAAAAAAAAAGTCTAGATAGATAGTAAGGAACCTGTGAGCACAAGGCTTCGGCTTCATCATATTGGCCGCTCTGTTTGAGTCCTGATACAGCCTGCTGCAGCACCCAAGCTTCCAGAGCTTGAGCCAAAAGCCCATCCTCTCTCTGCAGGCTTTTTACTGGAACACAGCGTACACACCCAAACACACAGACACACACATATGCCCACGCAAAATTTGAGTACACCTTCCCTTTGGACTGTCATGTTAAACCAAATCCTGCCATCGCATTTCTAGTGCTTAACATCTTTTGTATTAGAATGCAGTTGAACAGACGATCAGGTTTTACGTTTTTACTGTCACAAAATAGGAAAACCTAAAACATACAAGGGTCAGTTATCAATACAAAAAAAAAACATTTGAATAAATCTGTGTCCAAAAGAGAAAAATATTAAAATGTGGATTTCTTTTTGCACTTTTGGATAACAATTAGCAACAAATGTGCGGTTTACTGACCTTTCTCTGACACCAGGGTCATAAGCACTCTCTCCAGACCCTCTCTGCATGGGGAGGAGCCTGACAGTGCACATGCTACATTCTCTGTGTGACATGCAGCCATAAGCCCCACCCATCCCACGGGATCATCTAAATAAAAGGGGGAAAAATATGCAGTTACAGAATAATATTCTCGAATGCTTGACATTCTACTTATTTGTACCAAACATGTTAAAACGCACTTTAACATCCCAAAACAGAGAAATTCTGATTTTGTCTTGTGATATGAATACACAAATCATATATGGACTAAATATAAAAAAAAAAAAAAAAGAAAAGAAAGAAAGAAAATGCTGTGTCAAATTCATTGATCGTAGTTGCTTTAAGTGAATTAACAAATTTTTTATACTTTACTGCTCCAGGGTAATTTGAAAGAAAGAAAGAAAGAAAGAAAGAAAGAAAGAAAGAAAGAAAGAAAGAAAGAAAGAAAGAAAGAAAGAAAGAAAGAAAGAAAGAAAGAAAGAAAGAAAGAAAAAAAAAATCAAGAAAGAAAAAAAAATCAAGAACTAAACGAAATCAAGGAAGAAATCAAATAGAAAATAAAAAAAATCAAAGAGGAAATCAAGAAACAAAGGTGCTTTATACTTGTCACATTTATTTTTTACAGAACAGTGAAATTTCTTTGTATCTCTTTCTTCTTACACTGAGCTACCACTTCCACCCGAAATAAGACCCCTTATTCAAACATTACACTAGAACATATATTCTTGTTACTCCTTGGCTATCCTTAAGCCAAACCCCTAGTTAGTTTTAAACCCACCTGGACAGAGTAGCACAGCTCTTTGGATGGTCTTCAAAGCATTTTTGCTCTTGTCTTCCCCTGAATGTCTGCCTAAGGCCAACTTATTCATTCCACTGTACAGCATTGCCCTCTATAGACCAAAAAAAAAATACCCAACATAAATAAGTAATGGGATTTCTGGGATCTTATTCTATTGCTTGACCTGTTAACAGTATTACAAAGTCAAACTCACCTTTCCTAGAGTCATGCTAGCATGACATGCCACACTACCTGCCACAGCTCCACCCTAGGAGAGACACATTACATATTCAAACTACAGTCTAAGAGAGACATGTTACATGTGCAGGACTTTAGTGGCTTTAAAGCCTAAAAATAATAAATTTTCCGAGTGTAGTCTAAATATTCCCAGGACTGAAGGATTTTGATTGCTTTAAATCCTTAAAAGAACGCAAATTTCCTATTGCAGTCAATGACACTGAATCAGCCAAGACATTTGCTACCAGACTTGCATTGGAGATATATAGAGAAATGGAAGCATCACCTAAAATCTCCATATATATATATATATATATATATATATATATATATATATATATATATATATATATATATATATATATTCAAAAATTCCATTTCATTTTAAAAATTATTTATATTGATGTATTCTCTACAAAGCTCCAGATTTCCTATAGGATCTCAGCTTTAAATAAGGCTAATATAATGTCTGGTGAGGTTCTAACCAAATTCAACAAACCTGAGTAACATTATTCCATGCAGCTGGATGAGCATTTTAGAAAATGAAAGAGAAGTGCACTGACAAACAGCATGCACAACAAATAAAATAAAATTACTCTAATTACAATAACTGCATTACATTTATTGTAATTGCAATTATAAATGTAATTATTGTACACAGGGTTTCTGCAGGTTTCACAAAGTCAAATTTTAGACAATCCAAGACCTTTTTAAGACCATTAAAAATGAGATTTAGGACCTATATCATGTCATCTGAAGCACACACAAATATACTGCTAGCAACTGGAACAAGAACTAAATATTTTTTTTCCTAGCAAAGTATCGCTAAACCTTTAATTTCCCATAGCTGAAATATCAAATCTGATTTACTCATATAGTACAGTCCAAGAGCGATTTGCACCAATAACAGAGAGCAGATTGGCTGTTGTTTTTTTTTTTTTTTTTTTAGACTTTTTACGTCCCTACAGAAAACCCATGTACAATTATAATGATTGCATTTTGAATGTAATGCAATTATTTTGAATAGGTTACATCAGCAATTTCTTCAGCAATTTATTAACCAATTTTGGTTAATTATTTACAGCAAGAGAACATTTAAAATTTTTGGAATTTATTTCATCATATAATATATATTTTAAAATGGCACTGGTGTGCTTACGTCAGCTTTGCTGGGACAGTACTGTGGCACCAGTCTGGACAGCAGTGCCCAGAGAGACGGATTTCCAGGGTTTCTGTCACAAAGAATGGTCGAACAGAAATTCAACAAAATAAATTCGATACCGAATTAAATAATAACGACACCAGTAACCTTTAAGGGTCTTGTCATAACAAAGATGATGTTTGAGTTCAGATGCACTGTTTCACCCTTTTGGATATTTAATCACCATTGCTGTGATTTAAACAAAGAGCTTTAATTTTCCAAACTGACCAGAAAAGAATACTCAAACCTGTGAAGGAAAATAAAACTAAAGGTCAGTCATATTGTTGTGCTGCTTTCTAATAAATAAATAAATATTTCTCAAGTATGTACCGTGTGCCAATATGGGTACATGAGTTTGAAAGAATTTTTTCCCTAATAAAAAAAGGATCACAGTTAGATCATGGAGAAGGAATTGTGTTTGAGTGTGTGTGTGTGTGTGTGTGTGTGTGTGTGTACATATCTAGATCTACATTAGCGTGTACTCACTTTTGTGAGATACTGTATATGCAATGACAAGTAAAGCCTTATATGTATGTTATAGAAATTGACTTGACACAATTCTGATTAACACTAATAGGTCCACAATCTTGTATCTACTTTATAAGGTTGAAAGCAGGCAAATCGGATATTCCTGCAGTCTATCAATTTTGGAGAAGGTCAGTATCAACAGATTAAGCATTTACCGGAACACTGCTCTGGAAGCCTCTCTCTGGACAGCATTGTAGTTGCCCTGGAGGGCCAGCAGGGTACACGTGAGCAGGCACTGGTCCTCCACAGTGCCCCTTACAGCAACATCCAGCTTCAGCAGCTCCGAAAGAGCAGCGCTAGCCAAGGTGGCATCTCCATGGACCAGGCCCAAAGCACATAAACACAGCAAACTCTCTGGAATTGGCTCCTTCAGCAAAGAGCTGTGTGAAGCACACACACACACACAAAGAAAGAAGAAGGATAATAAAAACTCCCGCAGTAAAAGTGATCTGTCGAGGCTGATGATCTAGTAAGTCTGATCTAATGAAGGGCTCACCACTTAAAGAGTAAGGTTTTGGCAGTGTCCTTGTTCCCCAGTCTGTGCTGTAGTAAAGCCAAAGCTGTAAGTATATAGGCTTTTTCCTTCTCGGTCGAGGCCACTGCAAGAGCTTTTTCATAAGCTGGAACACAAGATTATACACACACACACACACACACACACACACACACACACACACACACACACACACACACACAGATAGATAAGTATAAACTGCCCTACAGAACTACTAAGAATTAGAATTGTATTTTATTTACTAATAACTTACCATTAATACTTTCTGGGAGGTGTCCGGCTCTAAAGCAGGCAAGAGCCAATCCTGTGAGATCATGCAGCTCCTCCAGTGGCATGGAGGAATAATGACGGACAGCCTCTTCCCACTGATCTGTGTCACTACAATAGAAAGTGCTTATGAAATTATAATTTAAACCGATCTGATCGGTTTTAAGTTTGAAATGTTTGTTGTTGTTTTTTATTAAAGGAAAAGACCCCCAGCATTTTTAGTCTAATTCCGATCTATTAAAACTACAGTGTAAAGGAGATGACCACTGACAAGAACATGTTCTATATTAGGGAAAGTTTGTTTGTTTTCACTTTGTAGATATTAGTAGAATGTGTGGCAGTGGACATGTGGCCAAACACCAGTTTTAAAAGAAAACAATTGATAAGGATTACAGACCAGAACGTGGTTGGAAATAGCGCGTGAGTGCTCTGTATAAAAGTATAAAAAATGTGCAAGAAGAGAGAAAAGGGAGCGAGATGGACTGAGCCGAACGCATGTGTAAGCAATCACTGAAAAGTCCAAGCACAAAATAAATCCGCCAGCCTTTCATTTCCCACTCATCTGAGCCAGAAAGCTCTCCACCGCACGGTCAAGCACTCAGTGTTAAATAGAGAAGTCGTCATACAGGAACAAGTGATTGTCTGTGTGTGGTTTTATGGCAGCCGACACGTTTGTTTTTTTTGTGAATGATTCCGTGTACAGTTTGCTGAATAATAAAAAAGTAGAATAGTAGCACTACTCTATCCTCTTCCTCCTGTATCCTCATTCCTCTTTTCCCTGGCCAGAGTAATCACCCTCTTTAGGTTTATAAAACCCAAGTGGCTTTAGAAATATAAAACTTATACTAAGTTCTCAGGTTTATTTGTTAACATAGAAAACAAACGTGTCAGATTTCTATATAGTATACTCCCATCACTTTGCTAATTGATACCAGTGGAAGAATATTAAGTAAAAAAAAAGTGAATTACCAGAGGGCCCGAGCATAGCCTCGGAGTGCGAAGCAGAGTTCTTCTCTTTGTGGGTTGTTCTGGAGCAACTCCACAGCTCTAATTATAGGGAGAAGGACTGTAAGTATGCACAGCTTTCAACTCAATATTCTTTGTACATTATATACCATACAGAAACATTTCTATACTTGAATTGAGAATTGTACCCACCTCTTATAGGCTCCGGTTGCTTGCTTTTTCAGCTGCATGTGTTCATTCAGGAAGCCCAACATCACAAAAGCTTCAGCATCTGTCTGAATCCTCTCTAGATGTTTAAAACAACCAAGAAATCCAGATAAAATCTGGTTTAAATCTATATGTCAAGTGACATTGCAAATCATATGCAAAATTGGGAACAAATGCTACATCATGATACGGTTTGTGTTTGATACTTTTCACCTCTGGTTATCAGTTAACACATTACATTACTGTAATTGAGTACTTTTTTGTGTACTTCTACTTTTTTAGTGTAGTTTTTAAAATCTGTTATTTAAATTTTATTAAGTATGTTTTGTTTGAAGTATTGCACTTAACTACATTTTAAATCATATCCGTTACTGAGTAAAAATAATTAATGAATTAAACTAATGCAAGGTGGTGGGGGCGAGGGGGGGATGCGCCCGGGAAACTACTGCATGATCAGTGTTTGAAACTGCTAATGTTGGTTAATGCTAGCGTTGGAAGATAACGGGGACTTTAGCTAGCTCTATTACTAATGTCGTAATTTTAGAGTCAAATGAAAGGAACGCAGTGTCCCATCATAGCGTTTTGATTTGTCACTGCGGAAAACGGCGCAGTGGATTGATGTGTGCGTTTGTTGTCCGAATTCTGAATCTGCGTTTGCGATTTCTCTTGTTATCATAAATTACATGATAAGAGGAGATCTTTTTTTTGCTGCGAAAGTACATACCTCATATTAGACTCAAGTTATGGACTCAAGTGTTTGTTGACAGTGTTTCCCCATTTATTTATTTGTTTGCTTATTTGCTATTGCACTTTAATTTATAAAGATTCAATTAAAATTAAAAACAACTAGTTTGAGATTTATATCTCCTTCTCCTTTTTAAACTACACTAGAATCCCCCACCACAACCCTTTAAAAAAAGTCACTAGGTAAATTTTACTAAGTAAATATTAAATGAGCTACTATTTACTTGAGTAGCTTTTTAGATCGGTAATTTTACTTGTACTTAAGTACAACTTCATTGAAGTAACAGTACTAAGTAAGTACTGTTACTTAATTGAAGTAACAGTACTTACTTAGTAAAATAATATAATATTTCATTACTCTTTCCACCTATGCCAATAACCAGCTTCAAACTCACATTGAAAACATAAAGCATAAAGAACATATTTAATGGCACAAAAAATGCAACACATCAGCAAACTCCCAAACCTCTTAATGATTTGGTTCTTAAATCTAAAGAGTACATACCTGTATATTTGGTTAAGGCCACCTGGGCAGCTGAAACAGCATTCATCTGGACTATGTTGTAGCGGTACAGCTCTGAGTCTCGGTTACTCTTGTCCAGTAGAGTGGAACAAACCCAATAGGCATAACCCTTCACTCCTTCAGTCTAATAACCACACCGCACCACACACATTACTTTTTATTTAAAAAATAAACGACCAAAAGTTGCAATATTGCCCGAGAATCGTTTCAGTTTTTTTTATTCGTCACTGTATGCTGTAAAAGTTTCATTTCTGAAAGATGTCCTACATTTCCTCCATTTACAGTCATGTTTTGAGTTGTGGAAGCCCCACAAAACACAGTAACATATAACATTACATATGTTATACTACTACTACTAACAGTGGTTTGAGAAAATTTAACACCTCATACCCAATGACGATCGAAATTCAAAACACTCTGTGGTATAAACATTTATATTAATAAGGCACTTACATGAGTGCTGAGCTCGGTAGTGTGTCTGAAGAGATCCATGGTGTCATAGCTTCCTACTGTCTCAGCAATGAATGCCTATAGAACCAATAGAAACAAATTGTTATTTCTTAAGTTAAATGGATGCCTAGGCAACCTAAAGATCACGTCCTGTGTTGCCTGCAAGTTCACTGTACCTGTCCAATCCAGCAGTTAACATACAGCGGCTCCAGAGATTGCGCAATCTTAAAGGCCTCGTGTGCGAGCTAAGAAGTAAATATGCATATACCGTAATCAGTGTATGAGAGCATGGAGAACAAAAGCAGATAATTACTCATGTACGACTCACCTCAATGTTGCGATTCTTCAGATACAAAGTTCCAAGGTTTGTCCATGCTACAACATTCTAAAAATACATTGGAAAGATCTCACTGTTATGCTTAAGACTTCCTAAAGGTGTAAAACGCAATGTTTTGCTAGTCTTGCACTTACATTTGGCTCAGCTTTGATTGATTTGATGAAACTGTGCTGTGCTAGGGCAGAGTTTTCAACTCCTAAAAACATTATAATAAAAAAAATAACTATTTCAATCACCATAGACTACTTCATTTTTCAAATTATCACATTTATTCATTTTTTTTGTTATTAGACTCATGTACCATTGATATATTTTGAATGTGAAACATTTTTTACTTATGGTACTTTATTATACCCACAACAACAATAACATCTACCTTTACTCATTGCTACGACCCCCAGTGCATTCCAGTACGTGTGATTCCCACTGTCCAGCATGACTGCCTTTTTAACACACTAAACAAAACACAAATCAGTTTATATTAGTTGGTATATTAGTGGTATTTCATGTATAAGAAAGGGCTGGAAAAACAGCCCCCAGATCGGTGGAAATACCTGCAGGGCTTTCTCCAGCAGGGACTGCACATCCTGTTCTGCAGACATGGACAGGAACAGCCTAGCCTGGTGGTAGTAATTGAGGCCCAGATCACACCACAGGCCCGGGGCTTCTGCCATCAGTTTCAAAGCACGGCCATAGCATCTGGAACATATGGATTATATGGATTACAAAATATGCTTTAGACAGACTACAGAGAATTAAAGCAGAGACAACTTTGGTGTTGCACGCTTAATAGTGTCTGTTATTTTTTTATACTACTCTTATTTAGTGTAATTGGTACTATGCAGTAATAGGTGCTACTAATGCCATGGCTTTTATTTTCCTTTTCTTTTTTTAACAAAGAAAAATAAGCATTACATTTCCTTCAGATGTACTGTATGTCAGACATTATATAACTGAATACACATATATAAAACACACGTACATATACATCTTTACACCAATATGTACATATAAGTATATGCCCATATATATAAGTATATGCCCATATATATATATATACATACATACATACATACATACATACATACACACACACACACACACATATATATATATATTTTAATATTAACATTACAATTATATTAACTGTACATATGCTCATCAGAAATATAGATCAAAAAGAGAAAAAAGGGGAAAAAATGAGTAAAAAAGAAAACTATGGTATGTACATATAGCTCGGAAATTTGTGTGAAAAATAAAATTTGGTCTATAAGATGTTGCATATTTGGTTGTTTTTTTCCAGTTCAAATGCTGTTATTTACTCTTTTTTTTTTTTTTTTTTTTAAGTCTATTGTGATTTTTAGCCATGCATTTAAGGTAGGACCCTTTTATATTAGGTAGCCCTAGCAAATATATTCATTAAATATTTCTCTCTTTTTAAACATTTCTGGTGTATTTTACCAAAAAGTTCGATTTTACTGTCTAAAGGCATCACAAAAATAAAAAAAATATCCTGTAAAGCAATACATATTTATCTCCAAGGGCCTTTTTAAAGTCTGTGTTCTTGTTGCTATTCTGGATATACTAGATTTTTTAAATAGAAGATATACATTTATATTTCATGACCTTATTTCACAACGTTAATGGAGGCTGAAAAGTAGCGGAAAAAAAAATTGTGATTTACAATATTTACATTAATAGCATTTGGCGGACACTCATTCAGATCGACTTACAATTCTTATTTATACAACTGAGAAGTTAAGGATTAAAGGCCTTGCTCAAGAGCCCAACAGTTGCAGCTTGGTGATTCTGGGATCTGAACTTACAACCTTCTGATCAGTCGTCCAACGTCTTAACCACTGAGCTACCACTTCCAAAGGACATAAGAATATGAGTTACAGGTGCATGTACATTGAGTGACGCACCTCTCCCCCAGACTCAGCAGCGGTTTCTGGTCCAGTGTGTGATTCTTATTTGCAGGCTCTCTTCCACACAATGCTCCAGGCACCAGTACACAGACTCGGTTAGGAGAAACAGAGCTGCATTTGGTACAAGCATCTCCCAGCAACTTCCACAGACATGAGAGATCTGCACGCTGCTGCACTGCTCTGCACACACATGATGACAAAGTTACAATTCTACTAAAGACAAAGACAATTAAATTTTCACCTTCTGTATAACAATACTAAATGAGTTGAAAATTTTCTCAGGAAATATTACCTAAACAAATATTTAATGGCTTCCTGTATGAGGTCTACTGCTCTTCCATCCAGGTAGTCTTCCATTGCGGTTCTAGCCATGGCCAAAAGACATTCTCCAAGTCCTGACCATAAGAAGTGAGAAAAAAAAATTATATTGCTTATATGTATATTTAGCTGGTCTTGGTGAGACAGGCAATATATTTCAACATTATATTATAATAAACACTTTATTTTAAATAATAATAAAATAAAAAAGTATACAAGTACTGCTTTAATGGATTTAATTCAAACAAGTTGCTGGAGCATTGAGCATAAAGCATGTCGGATGTATTTATTCCGAGTCATTGAAACAAACCAGAACAATTAGGAGATGCTGTACTGCAACCCAGGCTGCAAAAATTGCAAATGGTCTTACTATCCCATTAAAAAAATCCATATAAATCATATTTCAATTCAATTATATTCTAGCCTGCTCTTTGTTTTCATTCCGGTTGTCATGTCAGATGCGCTGTACATTGCACATTGGTGAGACATCAGGCCTAATTTGTAATTGGCACTGCACCAAAGCCAAAAAAGAAAACACCTACTGCAATTTATCTTCATGTAATCTACTATATCACAGGACAATGATTATAAAAACAATTTATATAGGATAATTAAAAACCCACCTTTGAGAGCTGGGACATACTCTTCAGTTTCTATTATCTGCTGGTACTCCACTGCTGCTTCTTTGTACCTGCCCAGAATCTGTTTAATGGAGGCCATCTGGTAGAGGCTGTAAATAGAGCTGGGATGCAGCATGTGAGCCTTAGCAAAAGCTTTGAGGGCAGCTGTGAAGCTGTGGCGGTTCAGGTAGGCCTCGCCTAAACACTCCCAACACACCCAGTCCTGAGGGTCAGCCCGCAACGCTGCCTGCAAGCTGCAGCCAAGTACATTAAGATGAATGTTCATAGAATGAAGCTTTTCAGGGCATACATAAATAAAATGTTATTGAGATGAAGGATGCCTACTCTGCAACAGCCTGTGCATGCTGGCCCACTTTAAGATGATACAGGCCTCTTCTCATCCACGCCCATTTAGCTGAACCAGGAGTAGCTCTCTCTGTCACTGTCTGAAGAACTGCCAAAGCGGAGTCCTAAACAATAGACAAGGTTAATAATTACAATAAATTATTACTTTGTTTATAAGAGTAAAACAATAATATGTGGGACACCAAGAGCAATAACCATGTCTCCTTGTTCCATGCTGAGGTCCACGGTGGCAGCTCCAGCTTCTGCATCAGTGGAATCCAGCTCAAATGCTTTCTTGTAGCAGCCTCTAGCTCGGCCCTGGTCTTTGGCCACTTCCCTGTAGTAGTGACCCAAGTAGCGGAAAACAGAGCCAAGATAGGGATCCAGCTTTGCAGCCTAGAGGTACAGTAGTGAGGAAATGTAGTCTAGTGAGACGGAATAGTTATAATAGGTAGGAATACTGGAGTTTCTTTATTGGCAGTACATTTAGATGCAATATAAACCTTCAGCAGATGAGTGTGAACTTTGCTTCTGTCCCTCTGCATATCTTCCCCCATGTTCCAATAAAGCTGCCCTAGCAGGAAGTACAACTCCCCACTGTCCGGCCTCTGAGACGCCGCATCAATGAAACTACAAGATGACAAAGATATATGTAAACCCGTGTTTATGCTTTATCAGTGAAACTGAGGAGAAAAAAAACCCTAAAAAAAACCTGCCATTGCTCTGCCAGCTGGTATTCATTTTTTGCTCCATGTGTCAGTCCCTTTAAGGTTAAACCCTCCACAGAGCCAGGATGCAAGCTCAGCAAATCAGAAGACACCTTTAAGAAAAAATCCAGTTGTTTTTTTTGCCCAGGACATACAGTAATACAACTAAGACATATTTCTAGGACGTACCTGAAAGGCTTCCTCAAGCTTTTCCTTTTGTAAATACGCTCTACCTTTGAACACTAACAAAGCAGGATCGTTGCTAACGTCTGGCATCTGAAAAAAACATACATTTTATATCATGCAACAAATTAGTGAACCTGTCTGAAAGCACAACAGAAGGCTATGGAGTCCAGGGTGTCTGTAAAGACAGGGGTCTACCTGTGAAAGCATCCCCAGAGCCTCATCTGCACTTTGCTCTGTCCCAGTTCTCACTAATGCTTCCAGCTTTAATCTTATCAGCTTCTGGGTCCAGTCTTCAGAAAACCCTGCACACCCCTTCAGCCCTGAAACACAAACAAGTGTCATAAGATGCTCAAGGTACCTGCTCCACTCACAATTAACTGCAGAATTAGGAGTCTGATTTCAAAATTGCTTCTGTTAGGAATATAAATGTAGTAGATTAAGTTTGAACTACGAGTAGATTATGGTTGTATATTAACAATTAACAGTGTAGATAACATGGAAATAAAGGAGCAGAATAAATTTTCTGCACAGCGAGGAAATAAAGGTATGTTAATATTCGTTTAAAAGGAGACAAAAAACCATAACACTCCATGTAAAATGGTAAAACAGTAATACAAAAAAAAATTATACAATGAAATTATATACTATATGAAACTATATGAAACTATATGAAATAAATATAATAAATATAATCTATAATCTCCGTGCAGCACGGAGTCTTACATGTTAAAACAAACAGAAAATGTTATTAGGGATTTCCCCCTAGAGGCCACTCTTGTAATGGTGCGGAATGTAAATAAAAATATCACTATGGATTTTTTTTTTTTGCAGATTTCCAGGAAATAAATGACGTCTACTCCATTGCATGCCTTTTATTAATTAAAATTTTGGTTATTTATATATTTGACACACAAAAAAAAAGTAGTGCTGAGCACTGTTCAGAGATGACTATCACCATATTAGGGCAATTCTCATACCCAAACCTGAAAATTAAGTTTTACAATGCACATTTATGTATTTCAAGTGTGTTTCAAGTTTCCGTTAACTCTAGCGACATGTCATGAGTGAGGACCTGTGATGAAATTTGTACCTTGGCTGGAGGACATAGCACTATCACAGTATTTGTGCATTTTTAGCTCAGCCTGAGCATGATAATACCAGCCAATGACACTGGAGCGCATCCGTCTCAGGCCTGCAAAACAAAATATGTAACTATATATTTAATACAAAGAACTGCACACATTTGCATACTATTACACATTACATAACCACAAAGGGTTTAGCCCCAATACTAACCAAGACCAAAGCTCTTGATAGCATCCTCATATTTCTTGTCCTGAAGAGATTTTTTACCCAGACCAAAATGAGCCAGTGAATTAACCGGGTCCAGCTCCAAGAGACGAGTGTATACCTTCACAGCTTCTTCACTGCAATCATCTACCATCAAACACAAAAGCAGTTCAAAGGCAAGAATAATACAGCACATGTTTATCATTCTTACCTGCAGTTTTCTTTTATTTTTATTGATTAACATTTTTAAAAAAATATGTGAAAAAAATTAAACAAAAAAAAGGTTTGGAGTCATTGCTTCTTTTTTCTTTTTTCTTTTACCTAAATGTAAATAATGCTCCACTAGAACTGCCAGAGGGTAGGAGTCTTTCGGGTAGAGGGACAGCATGATATCGCACATCTCCTTCATCTTCACCACTTCATGAGGAAGCTGGCAGAGAAATTTCAATTTTATAAAGCACATTATTTCTGATACCTAATCTTATATTTTATTATTGCAAAAGATATAAAAATCGTAGTGTTCCTTACGTTTGACAGGCATTTAATGTAATCTTGAATGAGTTGCTTATGGTCTTCACTAGGCACGTTTTCTGTGAGCTGAAGAGCTTTTTCGAAAGCGGACAGCAGCTGAAATTAGCATACAGATAGAAATTTAGATTTAATTTTACCTACATGAATAGGTTTCAATAAGTAGAATTGAAAGGAATCTGAGAATACTACATCGACCAGGATTTCCAATCAAAACAGCACTTCATGTTTATCAAGTTTTGAAACAGCTCACATGTTGCTGTGTCTCGTTGTCCTGCTCTTGCACTGAGCCCATTAGCAGCCTGATCATTTCTCTCCATAGTTCAAGCAGCTCGAAGTTCTCAATCCCATCCTCGGCCTCTCTCACCTGAATGAGGCGCCGCCATACCCTCGCCACCTGTACAATCGCATACAAGACGTAAAATATAACAAAATTATATTTTAGAGTACTTTATTGATACCAACTGTAATTTACATATATCCCAGTTTGTCAGGATGCTGGGATCAGAGCATGAGCTCAGCCATGGCACAGGGCCCCTGGAGCTGACAAGGTTAAGTGCTTTGCTCAAGGGCCCAACAGTGGTGGTGCTTGAACCCACAACCTTATGATCAGAGCCTTAATTACTGAACCACCACTGCCCATTTTCACATATTCCAGCTTGTCAGGATACAGGTGGTATGGCAGATACGGCAAAGTGAATTGCTCAAGGGCCCAACAGTTGCAGCTTGGTGGTGCTGGGGCTTGACCCAATGACCTTATGATCAGTAACCCAGAACCCTTAACCACTGAACCACTACTGCCCTGCCCTGGTGTTTAATTATAATACATTGATGAAAGTCAGTGTGCATTGAAAGCTTTTTCTAATATCAATTATCATTTTAAACAAATATATTAAGAACAATCCTGCACATTGTTCACAAAAATAAATAAAATAAATAAATAAAATAAATACGTGAAAGGGACAACGGATGAAAAATAGCCTTTTGGCTAATTCTGGTGCATTTACAGTAATGTTAATTAATGTACACTGTCCCTGTCAAATAAATAAATAAATAAATATATAAATAAATTAAGTCTGCCGTTACCAAATTTATACCAGTATAAAGTCTGAATGTCGTTTTCTAAATTTAATTTGTTCTGTATCCAATATATAACAGTTTTTTTATTTATCATTTTCCCTTTAGAAACCATGGGGGGGGGGGTGCAAACATTTGCACTCATTCATTTCTTTCTATAAACACAACAGTGACCTGACTCTCACTCTCATACCTGTAAGAAGTTTTTTTCTGTCTGATAAATGTCCACCAACTTCTTGCTCACTTCAAAGTATTTGACTTTATCCGAACTGCAAATACAGACAATTAAAAATACATGAGAAAAGAAAAGAAAAGTAAAAGAAAAACAAAGCAGTAATAAAGTATCATGTCTGAAGCAGTGATACTCACGTTTCATATAATGTGATCAGTTTTTGATAGATTTTGGGCAGCTCGGCTTTGAAGTCTGGTTGGTCGATTTTTTCATACAGATTTGCAAGGCCCTGAAAAAAAGAATATTAATAAGATTCATTGTTACGCATATCCGTGTACAGTACAAATTTTGGACGCACCCCTGCAGCCCCTTTGGTACCTTAGTGAGTTCATCTAGACCTTACTTCACTTTATAAACATAATAGTGTACAGTATTTGACCAAATACATAGATTAAAATGTTATTCCTAACGTTCCTGAACATTCGGTCCCGCTGCGGATTCCAGCAAATT
The DNA here is from genome assembly GCF_946808225.1 of Silurus aristotelis. Lineage (NCBI taxonomy): Eukaryota > Metazoa > Chordata > Actinopteri > Siluriformes > Siluridae > Silurus > Silurus aristotelis. The sequence continues at coordinate 13,312,728 of NC_139596.1, read as the reverse complement.
TTAAAATAAAACTTGCTATTAGTTTGGTTCCAAATGAGAACCCGTAAATTTTCCAAGATGTGAGTTCCGAACTGCGAATTATCAGGGGGTTGACTGTATTTCTTAATATTTATTTAAGAAATATACTGTTTTGTTCAAATAAATTTTTCAAATAAATGCAGACTTGATAAGTATAAAAAAAGTCTTCGAATTAAAAAAATTATTATTTTGTATAGAAATTTGGGTAGAAGTTCAACTAAAATTTCATTAAATCTGGTTGTTTTAACAGGATTTTTTTTTAGCTACATTTAAGTTTCCTGATATAAGCTAACCTGCAATTATGTAAATTCACAGTTTATTTCCATTAATTCCTGTTAATTCCCAGTTTCCAGTTTTAAAAATTCTATTGAAAGTAGTCCAAAGAAGGAACAGTGATGAACCAGTGACAGGGTCATGGGCTCATTGATGCACGTGGGGAGCAAAGGCTGGACTGTGTAGGCCGATCCAACAGATGAGCTTCTGTAGCTCAAACTGCTGAAGAGGTTAATGCTGTAAATGCTTGACAGTTCAGGACTGTTTTGGCAGCAAAAGGAAGACCAAAACAATATTAGGCTGGTGGTCATAATGTTATGTCTGATCTGTGTAATTCTTTTGAATCTAATCCAGTGGTTCAACAGGGAATCATAATTTTATGATTTATGACATGTATCAGGGAATACTTATGTAATGAAACAGGATTATATAGTGTCAATTTCAGTGTTTAGTACAAACCTGCCATGCAAGCAACTGCTCTGGTTCGAGCTCCACTGCTTTCCTGTAGGCTGTCTGCGCCTGCTCGGGCTGCTCCAGCTCACTGGCTGCAACTCCAATAAACACCCAGGCATTGTAGTTATTCTTCTCAAGCTTCAGAACAGCCTTCAGGAAGATATCATGATTTACTAGTTTTGTGCAATAAGTACAGGGTCAATAAAAAGTACATGGAAAATTATCAGATGCATCAAGACAACCGTCACATAATCACACCAAGTCACGTGACTCATCAACACTGGGTTTTAGTGGTGGACATGTCATACCTTGCAGTGTTTTAGGGCATCTTTGAACTCCTTGTTTTTGATGGCATCTCGTGCACTTTTTAAAGCAGATTTGACTTCTTTATTTGACATTGTCTACAATAAAACAAGTCAAATCACCAGTGTCATCGGACTGTCTGTTATAATCTTATTTATAGAACCTCAGCTTGATTATTTTATTCACTATCCTATTTATTATTTATATATATATTTATTAATGATCCTCATAAGTGACAAAAAAAAGTTTTTGTACTTCTAGTTCTGACACGCTAAAAGACTTGAAATCAAAACATTTGCATTTCATTCTCACCACAGAGCCCAACTGCTTCCGTGCACAACCGCCAATTGCGCATGCGCCCCACCATGAGACACGTCATCACCCAGCGACGGCTAAACTTTGAAAAAAATATATATTATTATATATATATATATATATATATATATATATATATCATGCGTTTGAAACAATTGAAATAAACTTAATTTTTAAGATTTTGTTCAACTTATTTTTGCGCGTTTAAAATATATTTTTAGGGTTTTTATTAAATATTTTTCTAAAAACGTGCTGTCTCAAAGTACCATGATTGTAGGCGGGACAAATAATATTCCACCAATCGAAAACGGAAACGAAGAGCAACGGACCAATCAGAGCACCGCAGCGTGTGCGGTTTGTATGCCGCATGTTCTCCATGTGAGAATTTCCAGTTGCAGTACTTCCCTGGCTACATGCACCACTAAATGCATTTATTTGGATTTTATTACCCTGTATTGACTTTATTCACAAATTAAGATGAAGAGGAAAAGTTCTCCAATTGCTGATGATATAGAAAATGAGGTTTGATGCTTTTATTTCTTCACATGTACGGATTTGCACTAGTCTGGTCTACTAATACTGGTCTGTATTAGCACTTTGGGCATTTTCCTGCCACTCTATTTTTACAATAAACCCATTTATTTATAAAAGGCTTGTCATTTGAATAATTAAAAAAAATTTATGATTATAGGAACATTAACTTCAGTTGGTTTGTTATTTTCTAACTAATTGTACTCACTGTATCACAGATGGAACCACTGAGTCTATCTGAAAATGGAGATGAAGGTGCAAAGAAACCCAAAGGGTCCAAAAAGAAAGCAGAGAATGGAGTCCTTCGTCCACTTAAGCTCTCTGAAGGACAGTTGTACAAAGCCCCTACTGTGGAGGAGCTCAACCAGCTGAAGGAGGCAGAGAATCTGTTTCACTGCAGTCTGCTCAAAATGCAGGTCAGTACAGCTTTCAGCTGCTTTTTTTTTTAGATCAAGAATGTGCAGTGAGAAATTAAAGGCATTGAGAATTTGCACCATGCCATAGCCATTTTTTTGTAGACAATTCAGAGAGAGTACAAATTTTGTTTTATGACTCCATGCATGTAATTTTTTCACAAATCACCTACATTTTTCCATTAAGAGAACAATATCTGACCGTGAACTCCACATGTCTTGATTCTTTCTTTCCCTTTGTATCAAACACACAAGGTCTACGTTAATGCATTGTCAGTACACTTGTGTTAAAATGAATAAATGACAAGTTATCAGCTTGTGTCTGTGTGAACTATTCTAATTTATCTTTTTATTGTTTTTAATTGATTTTGGTGTTAACTGTACCTTGCTGGCCATGTATTAAACATCATATGACCTTTTTTATTTTATTTGACTTTGCAGATGGATGAACTGCTCAAGGAGGTGGTACTGAGTGAGCGCAGGAAGAAACAGTTGGATTCTTTTGTCCAGGAAATCACAGATCTTTTGAAATCTGTGCCTGAAACTCCAGTAGTGGAAGTTAGTTCCAGTGTTCTCAGTGTTCTGCTAATCAGAGCAAGAACTTAGTAGTAGATTTCTGATTTCTTATCCTGTCCTCATATTTACTAAGGATGTTTTATGGCTCTCTTCTAGCTGTCAGACTTGTCTTGGTTGTCGGAGTCAGGAATTGACGTCCCGTTTATTCTGGTTCCTGAGGAAACTAAGGGCAAGTTCCACATGGAGCCACCTCACTCTGTGGATCTGATTGGGAGTTATCCTCTGGGAACTTGCATCAAACCAAGAGTTTCTGTTGATCTAGCTGCTACAATTCCTGCTGTAAGTAAATTCTTAGACTTTATCAACAGCTAAAAAATTTTTGAGGGTTGGATCATTTCAACGGATCTCCTGTGAAACCTATAGATCTTAAATTCTAGCTAGATTGTCAATTAATAAATAGATACATACTGCCATTATACCAGTTTATACCGTACATTTGTGTAAATATAAGTTAACATATGAGTCTACTGTGGTATAATGATTTACAAAGTGTTGTCGCCTTTTCCTCTCAGAGTATCCTACACCCAATGGATTTCCTGAACCAGAGATACTCTCGAAAGCGAGCTCTTTATCTGGCAGGACTTGCACAGCATCTTTCCACTTCTCCTTTAGTGGGTCCACTGCATTATTCATGCCTGCATGGCAACCGGCTTCGCCCACTCCTGCTTGTCACACCTTCAGGTAAGTTCTTTCCCCTTCATTCTCTAATAATGAGTTTCCAGATGCTTGTTTAAAGGCAGTAATGTTAGAAAGTGCAGCAAAGCAACAAATGTTCCAATTATTTAGTCTTACTGAAAATGTGAAGAGCAAATCTTTCAGTATATTTAAGTGGCTGAATCTCAATGAAGTATATATGAGGTAAAAAAAAAAAAAAAAAAAAAAGGTATCCACTATACTTTTTTCTTTCTTTTAATGGGGGGCTGGTTCAGTCTGTAACAGAAAATTAAATAGGCCAGAGTGACTACCAGTATGATTGTGGATATTTTATGCTAGATTAATTCTTTTTGCTAGGCAATGTACAGACAAATGAGCATTACTTTTCACAAGATATAATGCCTAATGAAAGAGCATTATTACTATCATAAAAAAGCCCTGAAACATGAAAATGTGCTAAATGAATGCTAAGTGCTCTCTGTGCAGCGTGCTGTCTCACGTGTAAAAACAAACTACATTTTAGTTTGAAAGGCAACTTTATTATCAAATACCAGTATGATATGAGTAAAACAAATATCTAAAATTAAATTTTTCAAGATACATCTCTGGCATTGTTTAGAGAGTCTTTTCACATGTGGGCCGTAGTTTGAGGACCCCTGCACTATATAGTATATCGCATAGTGATGAAGAATCTATTTGAGAGACCGAATTTTGTGTGAATTACAGGAAGCATAAAATATTTCAAGAGATTTAGAATGAAGGAGAATCTAGAAAAATTCTAGGATATCTCATAAGAATAGAGACTAATAAAAACTATTACACTTTATCAACCACAAGGTCCCCACAATCTGTCTGTCGTTCTTTGAATGAAATAAGAATATCTGAATTTGACTGTGTGCTTGTAGGTAAGGATAGCAACAGCATCATGTTGAGGATTCATGCCATCCCACCTCCGGACTTCCTTAAACCGAGTCGATTCCATCCACAGAAGAACAACATACGGACAGCATGGTTTACGGGCCAAGACGCTGAACAAGGTAACATAAAATGCAGAACAATTACGCACCTGAAGGCTTTAACAGTTTGTTGTTATTTATTTAATTTTTTGTTTTTTTCAGAAAGCGACGAGCCTCCTACTCCTCAGTATAATAGTACAGTGGTGGGGGATCACCTCCCACGTTCGCACCTGCAGTTTCTCAGTGCACACTGTGATCAATGTCCTGCCTTCCGAGATGGAGTAGCTTTGCTCAAAGTGTGGCTCAGACAGCGGGAGCTTGATCAGGTAAAATCTTGGTAAAGTATTGTATGTGTCTGTGTGTATATACGTATGTTTTATCTTCATTATTCTTCGATTACAAATAGAATTTTTTTATTTTTTTTTATTTTGCCAAACATTTGTTTAGGTGGGGGAAATGGGCTTCCAAATGATTCAGGTCAAAGAAAGAGACAGATTTCCAAAGTTTGGGATAATTTCAAACTAAAACATAAAGAAAATACCATACAGTGTGCTAATCTTTATTTAATTTGATTTTTCTATTAATAATGAAATTTTTTTGAGTAATCTGAAATGTATTTTATTAATTTTTTAATGTCTATATTTACATTTTGAAGTAATATGGCAATTAAATTCACTAAAAGCATTTAGTTTTCACAGATGTTCTTGTCGGCAGTTTCAGCAATAGAAATGTAGAATTTTTCTTTAAAAGGAAACAAATTACTTGTTCATTTTAAGAGACACGTCTAAATTTCTCTTGTATATTTAGTATTGCTCTTTAATAAAGAAAAAGTACTTCTTCGATTACTCTTATCATTGGAATGATCAGTAGAATACTTGATTCCTAAAATAATCGATAGCAACAGCTCTATTTCTGACACAGTCCGCAGTGAGTTTGATTTGCATGTTAATTTTTTTAGGGTACTGGCTGTTTTGGAGGATTCTTGGCCTCCATGCTGCTGGCTTATCTTCTGTCCACGCATAAAGTGGCTAAAACCATGAACGCCTACCAGCTGCTCAGAAATGCCCTGCATTTCTTGGGTAAGTACGTGCTTGGCATGAGTGACCTGTTCTTCATCAGGCTTAGCAGTGATAATTTTGATAAGAACAATTTATCACAAGAATGGCATTATGAGAAATATATGGGGCAATTTGTAACATGAATGTGTAGAAAGATAGACGGCTACATTTAATGAGTAGTAAACAATTGAGTGAATAATCTTATTTGCATTCATTATAAACAAAATTGTATTTCACATGCAGCTTGCTGATGATTACCGGACATGTCTGTGGCAAAATTAATCTATCTGGGCTAGAAAGAAATCATCCCCAGCCTTGCTTCTAAATAAAAATTCTGTATATATTTCTTTAGTGCTGAACTTTTTTGAGAGGATATATGTGAATGGCAAAGATAAAACCCTAATATATATAATATAATATTGTCCGATCCCTTTCCCCCTTTAGCTTCCACAGACCTGACTGAGAATGGTATTACCTTAGCAAGAAACCCGGATTCTAAAGCGGTGAGCAATATTTCCTCAATCATATTGAGCAATGTTTCCTTTTGCTTCTCCTTGCACTGTGAAATATGTGCCTCCTTCTTCCCTCATTAGCCATCTTTGCCCGAGTTCCACAGTGCTTTCCAAGTTGTTTTCGTGGATCCATCTGGCCACCTTAACATGTGTGCAGATATGACCGCTTTCACCTACAAACAGGTCTGCATTTTAAGAACATCATTCTGAACGTTTGCTTTCACACATCACAAGCTGTTTTAAAGGCATTCATCTTATTGGTCATTTAATGCTTTTTTTTTTATTTTTTTATTTTTTTTGTGTTGTCCACAGATCCAGCATGAGGCATCTCTGTCCCTCCAGTTCTGGGACGATCCCACAATTGATGGCTTCCAGGCTCTTCTTATGACACCCAAACCCATGATTAGGACATATGACAACGTCTATCAGTGAGTGTCCCACCATTTCATGTCATTTTCTGGAGCTCTTCTGGCATTTGCAAATTTGCCCAGGGTATTATTTAGATCTGTGTATGTTTTCTCCTCAGACTGAATGATTTGGTGAAAATGCAAGCAGCCTGTAAAAAGCTCAGTCTCCTTAGCACTCTCATGGACCACAGTGGGAACTACATTCTTGCTGCTCTTCCTTTTATCTTGTCTCTTCTGCAGCGCGGACTTGGGGATAGGATCCACCTTTTGGTTCACTCACTTCCTCCAGACCCTGAGGTAAATTTATAACCACTGATCTGTTATTTAATTTTTTTTTTGAGAAATTATGCCTTATAGAGTAGAGGTGTAATGGCACACAAATGTTTACTGAAATGTTTCGGGACGTTGCACATATAATGCAATCTTTGTTTTATGCGCATAATATCTGGTTTCCCTCACGAACATATTAAGTGCCGGATTTATATTATTAAGAAACGACAAGCAAATTCTCTCTTTTTTTTGCTTTTTTCCCCCCTATAAATGTAATTAAATTTAACCGACTTATGACTTAAAAACCAAGATATGTACCAAACCGTTTGTTTTTGTGTACGGTTACACCCCTACTATAAAGACAAGTCTAACAAACCAAATTAGGTGTCTTTTTACTGTTCTTTTTTCCTGTTTAGGTTTTATTCTTTATATCATGAATATTATGGCCTGACTTTTCCAACTTCCTGAATCATTATTATTATTATTAATATATCTATATTATAAATGGAAAATAACATCTATTTTATGATTCTCTGTTAGTGGCCAGTGTATGGTGACCCCCCTCTGTACAAAGACCAGCCACCCGTGTCTGTTGGCGTGCTTCTCCACCCTGAGCGTGCTCTCTCTGTTCTGGAGAGAGGACCTGCAGCAGATAAACCTGAGGTAAAACATAGCGGAGTGTTCCAGCACGGTGTGTGAAATAAAAACATTTTACAGAAGGTAAACCGCAGCTCTTGTGCAGGCGGAAGAGTTCCGGCAGCTGTGGGGTCCTCGCTCAGAGTTGAGGCGCTTTCAGGATGGCGCCATCACCGAGGCAGTGCTGTGGTCTGGATCTTCCACCTGTGAGAGAAGACATGTCTTGCTGGAGATAATCACCCATCTCCTGGATCTGTAAGAGCACAGCACTATTACAGTAGATGGAGAATTTCAAACAAATTGCATTGTATGTGATAATACGTTTATTTTTATTTTTTTATTTTAGTCATGCAGATATACCGGAGTCCTGCATCCGGTTTATTGGGGGAGAAATGGATGATGTCATTAAAGTTAAAAAAGAGGTAGGTCTTATGATTGCAAATTGTTTGTGGGTGCATCGAAGAATACAGGGAGGGTTTCATTGATGGATAAATGGAATGTTTCAGTACTTAATGGATGTGTAATTTGAAGAATATATCTATTAAAAAATGAATATAAGATGTATGTTTGGGTGTCTTCACTGATGGATGGATTTTGTAGATGGCTGGATAATGACATGTATTTAGACAGACAGAGCAGAATGAATGTTGACAGATTATATTAGTGCAGGATGTGTGTTAAGCACAATATGTGTAGAGAATGTGGGACATAAATAATTACAGTATGAGGGGAAATATAACGGAATTTTGTCCACATACTTTTGGCTATAATGGCAATGGTTGGGTCCATTGATGGACTGGTGTTTGCATATATGATTGTTTTATATGTACAGTATATAGGGATGGATAAATAGACATGTAATATGTTACATCAATGGATGGATACCTGAAAGAGTAGAAAAAGATTGGAAGATGATAAAAGTTGCAATTCACTGCAAACCTCACTGATAACTGTTAGTGAAAAAATATATAAATTACACCAGACAATAATGTGGTAGAATAAATATGTAATCCAAAGTGTAATGTTCTAAAAATATTGCATGTATTGTGTGAGTTTCATATTTGTGTTATTGCTGCTGTTTTTTAGGAGTGCAGTGCAGGAGAAGAGGAGAGTTTGAAGGTGGTGCAGTGCTTTGATGATCTAAGCAGAAAGCTGTGGCAGCTGGAGGGTCTGCCTCTGTCCATCACATCGGTGCAGGGTGCTCACCCCGCTCTCAGATACACACAGGTAAACACACGTCTTCATTCCATCTAATACTGCTGTTTGTGGTGGTGTGTTTTTAATGCATTTTTCTCTCTGTGTAGGTGTTTCCTCCTGTCCCAGTAAAGCTGGCCTACTCATTTTTTGAGAGGGAGAAGACTTCCCGTGCTTTGGTTCCAAATAAGACCAAGCCTTGCCCTTATTATATCACACCGATTAAAGGTAATCTTATGTGTACATGTCAGAATTGATTTTTACGTTGTAGCCTGGTGGTTATTAATAAGAATCAACACACAAACGTTTTCAGGGGCATGTTTTTATTGAATAATCAGTCAGTTTTAGTTCTTGGGCCGATTTAAACAGAAATTTTTCAGCTCCTTTAAGCAGAATTGTACAATGCAGGCCAGTAAATGTAGGGTTTTTCATATGGATTGTACAGGATGCAGCTCTTCTGTTACTGTATTAAATTATTATTTATATTGTATGTACTAAATCCTATATGTAAAACAGTTATTACTAAAAAGCAAACCTTTTATTTACTCAGTTAGTTTATCTCTGTGGAAAAACAAAAGTACCTAATACTGAGTGCCTACAGAGCTGCATGATTTATATGCATCTATTCTGTTTGCATTCATGTTTAGTGATTGTACACATGGAAGGCAGTGGAAAGTGGCCTAATGACCGTTTGGCAATTCGCCATATTAAAGCAGCTTTCCACATCCGCCTCGGCGAGCTGCTCAAAAGCCAGCACGGTTACACGCACCGGCCCTCACCTACACACCTGGACGTATGGAAGGTAAAGCGTGTGTTGACAAATTGCTATTTGCATTACTGTGTGAAAATACAAAAATTAAGGTTTTACCATTTTGTTTGAATGATGGCGATTTGGAACATAATTTGTATCTTGGAATTATGTGCAGGATGGACTGGCGTTCCGGATCCAGGTAGCGTACCACCGAGAGCCCCAAGTGCTGAGAGAAAGTGTGACCACACAGGGCATGCTGATTCAGAGGGATAATGCAGAGGCACAGGCACTGGAAATCGAGACGCAGCACAAACCATTCCTGACCAGCACCCTGCACGGGTATAACATGCACACCCGTTATAGTTCTTGCAAGAACATGGACCTGATATTACTGGTCATTGTTGTAGCTCTGATTACCAAACGCCATTTACTGCGTAGTCCAAATAAGTAAATGAGAATTCCTATAAAGTCTCTTGTATGTGTTTTGTGTGCCAGTCTGCAGCAGCAACAGCCATGTTTCGGCACAGCATGCCGCCTGGCCAAACGCTGGCTGGCAGCACAGCTCTTCAGTGGAGATATAATAGAGGAGGCAGCTGATCTCCTGATGGCCTCGCTCTTCCTACAACCGGCTCCTTTTACACCTCCGAGGTAATCATTATTCACACAATCTCCATGTTTGTTTTTTCCATATTCTGGTTTTGGCTGAAGGTGATCTTAAATGTCATTTTTTTTTCCTCAGCTCTCCTCAGGTCGGTTTCCTCCGTTTCCTTCACCTGCTTTCCACTTTCGACTGGAAGAACAACCCTCTGGTGGTCAACCTCAATAGCAAACTAGCAGGTAGGCACCATACAAATTTGAGCTCACCCTTGTACTGTCAGTTTAGTTTCCTTTCTTATATTTTCTTCCTCTCTAATAAAGCTTGTGACTACACTGAAATCAAAAACCACTTCCTGGCACTGAGGGAATCTTTGCCTGTGATGTTTATCGGCACTCCCAATGATAAGACGGTCTCCGTTTGGACAAAAGAAGGACCTTCGGTTCAGGTTTGTGAAGAAGACATTAGAAATGCATGTGTAGTGTTGTGTCGAGATTTTGAATAATCAAATACTTGTAAAGATTACAAGGTCAAAACCAGTAGACCCATAGATCAATATCTATAAAGAGATATATGGTGTATATCTGATTGTTTCTATATTCAGGGATTTAGTCTTGATTTTTCTGGCCCAGAAATTAAAGCACACTAGCGCAGGGGTCCACAAACTTTTTATTATTCTGTAGTTTTTATTATAATTTTTAAATGTATTTATTATGCTTCCTAATGCTAGATTAGTTTTTGTTATGCACCGTACAGACAAATTAGAATTACTACAAGAGATACATAGTCTTTTAAAAGAGCATTATTAACATCATAATGAATTTTTTTTCATATACATTGCTATTGAAGAAATGTACTTACTTATGCATATACATATGGTTGGTGGGTGGGTGAATCCAACAAGTAATTAGGCAATGTTAATAACTAGAGGTCGACCGATAATGGATTTTACTGACATCTATAGCTAAGTTGGATCGTGCCGGCCGATAACCGATTAATCAACCAATATTTTTAAAATGGATACTGTATAGAAATCAATCATACCGAATCATGAAAATATGCTAAAGGAAATAAATATAAATATATATTTCGGTGCATCTTATGTGTAAGAAGTCAGTGATTCTCCTGTTGAGGCTGCTCTAGTAATGACAGCGGACCAGAAGCCGGAAAAACTATCTGTATGAATTTTTCAATCAACAATCGGTGCTTCGACCTCAATAAATAACTACGGGAAATTTTTGTTTGAAAGCCAACCTTCATTACCAAATACTGATATGAAATGAGTAAAACATGTATTTAAAGTTCCATATTCAAACTATGTCTCTGGCATTGTTCAGATGGTTCCATACGCGGGGACGGGCCGTAGTTTGGGGACCCTTGCACACGAGCATCACACCTCTGCCCTCATTTCCACAAAAGGCATTTGAGAATGTATAACGGGAGTCTTCAATCTAATCCACAAAGGATCAGTGTGGCTGCATTTATTTCAGCAACCTGATTCCACGTAATTCATCAGCTATTCTTAGTCTTTCCGACTTTGCCAGTAATTTGCTTTGTTTTAACTTGCGATAAAATTTGAGTTTGCTGTTGCAAGTAATTGGCAACAAAGAAATTGGATTTCCCCGGTAATGGCAGATGAGCCATATAAATCTAGAATGACTGACCTCCTTGGAAGACCCTCCTCTTTCCCTATCTCATATTAGCAATGTTTTGGCCAGTGTATTTGTACCAACTCAATTTTCCTGCTTGAAAGTTGCAACGATGCCCTCGCTTTTCACCAAGGAGAATAGAGAACATTGTAAACATAGACATTTGGATATAGTTAACATCACTTAACACCCATCATAGGGATACATCAAAATGTTTTGTATAAACATTGATCATTTTCAGCACTTCCTGTCTCTCTTTTTTTTTTTTTTCCCCAATCATGAAGAGAAAGAAGGCAGAAAAAAAAAAATTATAAAAAAAGATAAACTATGCTTACAACCCGTCATTTCCTCTGCAGATTCTTCAGCGTGTCGTGTTGGTTGCAGCAGAAAGCCTACGCATCCTCGAGGCCCAGCTCATCAACCCCAATCAAAAACAAGACATCCGGGTTAGTGTCATTACCACTGATCTTACAATGGGAATTTATCTAATAGATCTGGGGATCATGAGAAATGTGTTTTGTGTTTCAGGTGGCATTTCGACCCCCACTGGAGGCCTATGACGTTCTGATCCACCTCAAACCTCAACAGGTCCCCTTACACTCCAGAGCTGTGGATCGTCCTAAAACCACGAGTTACCGAGGCACCCAGGACAAGGACATAGCAAGCTCAGGAGGAGCGTTCCCTGTCGTGGATTTTGATCCTGTGAAGCTGTATCTGTCCGAGCTCAGGGTTGGTTTATTCTAGTCCTATATGGCAGCATTGATTTAACAGTAGAACATCACTGTTAAGGTGTCGATACACCAAAAAATATTTTGCATGCAATTTGTACCCATTGATCCTTTATAGCCTGAGAAAGTAATGTTAACAGGCTGACTGGTGGATTAATCCATACCATTTCTTTTTTTTTTTATATATATATATATATATCCTTTTATTCAGGCACAGAATGCATGTTCATATCCAACTTATGTTGTACTGCTTTTGAACTCTTGTCACTAATCGTCTTGTATTGAAATGTTTTTTCTCAGGAGGCATTTGGAGATCTGGCACTCTTTTTCTATGACCCCTATGGGGGAACTGTGATTGCAGTATTGTGGAAGCCCAAAGCTTTTCAGCCTCAGCCATTCAAGGTTAGTCAGCAATGTATTTTTCTATGAAAACATGTGTATGTATTTTGTCTGATACAGTAACCTGCTTTCATTTTGCTTTTAGACTTCTCTGATGAACGCCAGACGAGTGGATGTGAATGAAGGCGTGGCCACTACTGTCCCTAACATAGAAGCCATTGTGCAGGATTTCCAGATTATCGGGGAAGGCCTGGTCAACAAGGTGGACCTAAGGACTGAAAGATGGGTTGTCTGAATTGGGAATAATCTGCAGAAGATCATTTGTGTGCTATGGAATATTTGTGTTTTTTTTTTTTTTAAGGACAGTACATTTTATGTATATTTCTTTCTTGGTCTAATGGATGAATATGGAATTTTATCAAAAGTTTCAGTTAATAATAATTATTACATGTTCTTTGCACGTGGATGATTTCATTCTTATTGAAAGGCCAGCAAATCAAATTGTAGTTATTCAGCAATAAGACCACATGGTGAAATGTGCATATATTTTAATACGAGTTATACTTTTTAATTGTTTGAGGGTGGGAAAGTAGTTCTCAAACCTTTCCACAACATCACACCGTAGTGACATCTGGTGGTCAAAGGGATGATGTGCATGTGTGGTGTTGCATTAAGGTTTCGGGGTTCCTGTATCCAGACATTTATCCAAAAACTCGAAAAACAACGAAATGTAGTATAATGTATGTAATATATATTTACAGAAATTCTCCACAACTAAACTCCATATCAAGTAAACCTTTTAACTAATGGTATGTCCAATAGGTGGAAAGTTCAGGAATGAAAAGCTTCATGTCCCTTATACATTTTACATTATACAGTTTGTTTTAGTTCTCTCTCTCTCTCTCTCTCTCTCTCTATATATATATATATAAAATGGAGGGGGAGAGAGAGGTACACACGTATTTTTTATTTATTTATATATATATATATATATATATATATATATATATATATACATATGCGCTATTGTTTGTACATTTAAGCTTAGTAACTGCAATAATTAGTTTCTGTATATAAATACTCAACAACTACTTCCTGGCTCGAGCAGTCACGTGACCGTTCTTAGTCACGTGTTTAAGGCGGAAGAAATCAAACCCATGTGTACTAGAGGCACGGGATGATACAGGAGATTATATAACTAATGCTTAGAAACTTTCTAGAAAGTTACCATAGTCTTATTTTTTCGTGATGAAAATATATAAAAGGTAAAAGTCTTCCATAGAGAAGGTGCTATTAAAATATACCCCATACCTGCTCCGGCATATGCAGCAGGATGAAAACACTTCCTTTCTTTCTGCTGCAAGTTTTTTCATTACAAGCTCTGTGCTTGTATCAGAACTGGACAACAGAGCAAAGACCAAATATAGTGATTATCATGTCTGATGCATTTGTAAGTACTCCCACATCTCTTTTTTAAAAAAACTTAGAGGCTTAATGGTATATATATTCCTATAGAGTTTTTTTTTCCTATAACCTCCGTGATTGTATCTGAACTAAACATCAGAGCATAAACCAAATGTAGTTAGGTTAATGTCTGATGCATTTGTAATTACTCTCACATCTCCTTCAGAAAATACATGAAACCTTGAATATGTATAGATTACAATCAGAGCAAAAACCAAATATGGTAATGATTTGTAAGTACTCTTACATTGTCATGGCCAATTATCAACACTAACAAAGTTAAAATGCTAATTAAAATAAACAAAAATACTTTATGCAGCAGAAATAAAGGCAGGCATTAAATGAATGTACCAAAAAAAAAAAAAAAGCAATTAATACACAATATTTATATAACTTTTTCTGCTATCTATGTAATGCATATCTTTTCTTAACATTTTCAATCACCAATATCTTCAAATGCCAAGGTTCTTTACAATTAAACAAAAAAATAGTAGTGGAGCCCATCCATCTAGTAATGTGGTTCACATATGGCCGCTTCCTGACCCTCTGTCCTGGGATCCACTTTAAATCCTGTTCTTTTTACACATTTATTACTCTTGACAGACCACCTCTTTAGAAGTTATGCGTTATAAGATGTGTTTTTCGCATGCTTCCAGTGTGCTGGTTCTAATCACACATTCATTAACGCATTGAATATACTGATTTGGCTGTATATCACAAAAATATATTACATGCAGTAGTGGATAGTAACGAAAAGTAAATGTCATTTGTTACTGTACTTAAGTAGCTTTTTCATATATCTGTACTTTACTTAAGTATTCCTGTATGGGGAGACTAACTTCAATACAAGTCAAATATCTTACATTTACTGGAGTAATATTTTACCTACTGTATCTCTACTTTAACTCAAGTACATGCTTTGTGTACTTTGTCCACCACTGATTATATGCATGATAAAAACACAAAGTTAAAAAGCACTATAACATATCTAAAATATATTTTTAAAAGAACCCATTAAAGAGGCTAGATGATGTATAGGTAGATTCCTATAGACCAAATATAGTGATCATGTGCGATGCATTTGTAAGTCACCTTCAAAACATATATTGAACCTTAGAAGGGTTAAAGATGTATACATACAGTTTTGTTAAATTTTTTTTTCCCCTTCCTGATTTCTTTGCATGTTTGTCACACGTTCATGTTTTAGATTATCAAACTAATTAAAATATTAGTAAAAGAAAACAGAAATTAACAACATGCAGTTTTTATTATTAAGGGGAAAACAAAATCCAAAACTACATGGCCCTGTGTTAAAAAAAAAAAGTGTTTGCCCCTAAACCTAATAACTGGTTGGGCCACCCTTAGCAGCAAAAACTGCAATCAAGCGTTTGCGATAAGCAAGGAGTCTGTTACAGCACTGTGGAGGAATTTTAGTCCACTCATCTACAACAGAATTGTTAAAATTCAGGTTTTTGAGCATAAACCGCCTTTTTAAGGTCATGCCACAGCATCTCAATAGGATTCAGGTCAGGACTTTGACTAGGCCACTTCAAAGTTTTCATTTTGTTTTTACTTTAGCCATTCAGAGGTGGACTTGCTGGTGTGTTTTGGATCATTGACCTGCTACAGAACCCCAAGGTCGCCTTAGCTTGAGGTCACGAATAGATGGCCAGACATTCTCCTTCCGAATTTTTTTGGTGAACAGCAGAATTCATGGTTCCATTTATCACAGCAAGTCTTCCAGGTCCTAAAGCAGCAAAACAGCCCCAAACTATCACACTACCACCACCATATTTTATTGTTGGTATGATTTTTTTATGAAATGTAATGGGACACACACCTTCCAAAAAGTTAAACTTTTGTCTTGTCAGTCCACAGAGTATTTTCCCAAAAGTCTTTGTTTTCTGGCAAAACTAGGACAAACCTTTATGTTCTTTTTGCTCAGCAGCGGTTTTTGTCGTTGAACTCAGCCATGCAGACCATTTTTGCCCAGTCTCTTTCTTATGGTGGAGTCTTGTACCTTAATCTTAAGACATTAACTGAGGCAAGTGAGGCCTGTAGTTCTTTGGATGTTGTTGTGGGGTCTTTTGTAATCTCTTGGATGAGTCGTCGCTGTGCTCTTGGGGTAATTTTGGTCGGCCGGCCACTCCTGGGAAGGTTCTGCACTGTTCCATGTTTTTGCTGTTTGTGAATTTCTCTCACTGTGGTTCACTGGAGTCCCAACGCTTAAGAAATGGCTTTATAACCTTTTCCTGACTGATAGATTTTAATTACTTTCTTTCAAAAAATTTTTGTATTTCTTTGGTTCTCAGTATGATGTCTAGCTTCTGAGGATCTATTGGTCTACTTCACTTTGTCAGGCAGGTCCTATTTAAGAGATTTCTTGATTGTGAACAGGTGTGGAAGTAATCAGGCCTGGGCGTGAAATTGAACTCAGGTGTGATAAACCACAGTTTTAACAGGGGGCCAAACACTTTTTCACACAGGGCCATGTAGTTTTGGATTTCGTTTTCCCTCAATAATAAAAACCTTCATTTAAAAACTGCATGTTGTGTTCACTTGTGTTATCTTTACTAATATTTAAATAAGACTGATGATCTGAAACATTAAAATGTGACAAACATGCAAAAGAAATATTAGAATGCGAATCACCACTGTAGATTCCTATAGACTACTTTGGCATTATATTTGGACTAATCTTTTATTTTTTTTTAAAGAACATACCGAATACATACACTACTAATACATGCTCCAAAAATGGACCAATATGGCAATAATATTAATTTTTTAATGGTCTAAAAATTATAGAAAAAATGTTTATGCAAGATCTATTTTTATGTACATTTTTGGAAAACACTGACTTTTTGTCACCTCCAGGATGGAAGATTGACTTTTTACCCTGGAAACAAAGTTGTCCAGCTCCCATATATTAACTACATGAGGGAGATGGGTTCGATCTTCCTTAACTCCTACACAAATTCTCCAATATGTTGTCCTTCAAGAGCAGGTACAGGGCAGGCTCTATTAAAATAAACTCATCTTACATTTGATTTGAGACAACTTTCCAGTGACCGGTTATCTAATATATTGCTATTCTCTACTTTAATAAATTAGAGAGTTAATTAGTAGTTTATTTATAACTAACAGTTGAGTTCCTGCAGCTCATTATACTGTGTGTGAACTGACAGCTATGTGGAGTGGCAAATTTGTCCATTTAACTCAAGCTTGGAACAATTACAAATGCCTTGATCTTAACACCACTACATGGATGGATCATCTGCAGGACAATGGTTATCACACCCACCGTATGGGGAAGCTTGATTACACATCAGGAGGCCACTCAATCAGGTGACTGGAAGAAATATATATTTTTAATATTTTGAATTGATGTAAATGACTGTAAATACCAAAAATCAATATGTTTATAGGTGTGCTAATAATCTAATACAAGTCATGTGAAGTATAGGTGAGCATCTGGGCTGGGATCCCTTGGGAACCAACAAAAACAGAATCTAGGTGGTACAAAAGAGAAGTGTATCTGTAGACAGCCAGTTTAAACTCTGCCACAGTTAGGCATGGTGAAAGGTCTAGAGAGAAATATTGAGGTACTCTCTGGGTGTGATGGATGGCAGATGGCTCCCTGTTAAACACATCAACACTAGAAAAATTGTGTGCATATGTATGTAGAAGAGGGAAGATGCTGCTCTGTAATGCACAATAGTGAAGGATGCAATTGGTTATGTTTTGGATGAGGCATGAATTGGGAGTTTTCATATAATTGGGGAGTGCTGGCTAGTGAGTATAAATTTGTAGGTCAAAGATTTTGAAGAAAAGAATCAGTTTGAAGGGATGAATAAAACTGTCTTGGGCACATCTCTAATTTCACATTGTATTGGCTAAAATTGTTTTATCATCCTTTTTACATAAAAAACCCCACTGGAACAGCAATCGTGTCGAGGCATGGACCAGAGAAGTGCAGTTTCTTTTGAGGCAGGAGGGCCGTCCAGTTACAGACATAATAGGTGACAGTTCCACAGTGAGAGTCATGACCAAAGACTGGAACACCACAGACAGTGCTGTGAAGTGGATCACACAAAAAGCCACAGCTCTGTCACAGCCTTTTGCTCTGTATCTGGGGTTGAATCTCCCTCATCCGTACCGCACAGAGGACCTAGGCCCTGATGCTGGAGGTTCTACCTTCCGCACCTCACCCTACTGGCTCAAAAAGGCAAGTTGTTTTTTCGTCACATTAGCAATAGCAGCAGAGAGTAACCATTCACTGCTGTCCACAGTAGTAACATTTAAAGCTTTAGCGTTAATGATTATCAAATCTTTATCTACTCTATTCTAAGCATGTGTGTGATTACTTTAGAATGTTGTACTGAGGGGAAAAAAGCATACTTAAAATCCCCATGGATGCTCAAAAACAGTCGAGTTATGTCACTAAGGATTCAAAATTACAATTCGCAATAAAATGTATATTTTTTCCCCTTTTTGAAGGCTTTGTGACACGCAAGGCAAATCTTGGCACTGTCTAGTTTCATTTAATTAATTTTCATTCGAATACCTAAGACAAACTCTAGAATGTGTGTTGGATTAGAGTTTATTGATTGACACAGCACATGTAATCCCACTTCCATTTCAATCGAATTTTGCATGAAGAATTTTTTTGCTGTCTTTTCTGTAAGGATATAGGGAAATTACATATGCACAACAAATTCTGTAGATAAAAAAAAGGATTACTTAGGAGTGAGTACTTCAAAACATCTATTAAAATGGCAAAATAATAAAAAAAAACAAGGTATGGCAGATTTCATTGATGTAAATTTCCAAAGTGATTATTCCACTTATACCACACTTAATTTTGTAGATTTTTTTTATTTAAAATACTTGTTGGTGGATTGTAGTGTATGTTAAGCCTGTTTGTTAACTTGTCAATTCATGTATTTTACCTATTTACATTTGGTTGCATACATTGGTGACATTTTTGATTAACATAAGCTATGTATTGAATTTTTGTGTTTACACTTCATAATCAATTTTGCATTATATTTCAAATCTAATAAACTTTGTACATTTTACAAAGGTTTCCATTGAACAAGTTTCCCTACCAAAGTGGCTGCCTTTGTCCCAAATGCATCCCGTCGATTATTATTCCACCGTCACCAAAAACTGCAGTGGCAACTTTTCTGAGCAGGAGATCAGAGACATCCGAGTCAGCTATTATGCCATGTGCGCCGAAACAGACAGCATGCTTGGTAATCAGATTATGTTTGACATTTGATGCACCAGTTCGAATCAGATGTACTTAATGTTTTGTGTATGATCTCATTGTGAAATCTGATCACATTTCTCTGGTGCAGGTGACGTGATCGCCGCTCTCAGGGACACAGGTTTATTAAACAGGACAGTCCTGCTTTTCACCTCGGACCATGGGGATCTGGCTATGGAGCACAGGCAGTTCTATAAGATGTCCATGTTTGAAGGCAGCTCCCACGTTCCGTTACTTATGATGGGGCCAGGAATTAAGTCTGGGATGGAGATCAGTTTACCGGTCTCTCTTGTAGACCTGTATCCTTCTATCCTTGGTGAATACAATTAGTCCCAATGTATCTAAAATGTCTCTGTTATAGATTTTAGATTTGTAACTGAAACTGGTCAGTTGGGTTTTGGTTTGTTTCGTATAAATTTCTATAAATAAATCCAATGTTGATAGACTCTCTATATAGGTTTCTTTGATATCACAAAATGAAGTCCAGTCTAATCTAAAAAAGACCAGCATGGCTGCATGTTTTCATTCCAAACAAGTAGTATCTGAATTCCCTAGTCATTTAAAGCGCCAGACTGTAATATTTCAAACCATTGACCTGTAGTAAGGAGTAGTAAATTGAAC
This sequence comes from Silurus aristotelis, assembly GCF_946808225.1. NCBI lineage: Eukaryota > Metazoa > Chordata > Actinopteri > Siluriformes > Siluridae > Silurus > Silurus aristotelis. The sequence continues at coordinate 13,292,740 of NC_139596.1, read as the reverse complement.
ACTAACAATTATTTTTTTAAACAATTTAAACATAAACTTCAAAAACTATTACTTAATTGTGCGAGATTAAAACGCAACAGTTTTAAAATGCTAAGGTTTATTTTTTTTATTTGTATCTGCGGTGCAGCTTTTTATGCTGTCTGAGTAAAAGAGAATGATCCCGCTTTTCCACACATCATATTTCATTTGTTCTAGTAAATCAATGGTAAATGCATATAGTACATTTCACTGATCTTCACTTTATAAACAAACACAAGTAATCTTTTCCCATGATAAATAAAGTTCAAATAAAAAAATTATAAAAAAAAAAAAAAAACAGGAATCAGGCTAGAGTGCATAAACTTTCAGTTGAAACTGGAGAGTTGCTTGGTTTTCAACTGTCCAGTTTCGGTAAGTCTTTAGAGAAATGGCTACTCTGCTTTAGCCTGAGATTTCAGTTCATGCCTGACAGAAGTGTAACCTAATACCTAAACCTAATACCAACATTACAGTATTGTATAGAATAACAATTTACCTTCACTGGAACCTGTTCCAGCATTGCCAGTGCTACAGTGTTCAAAGGTGTGTTGATGCTGGAGTGCAGAATTTCAAGTTTCCTGCACTGAACCCTATTCAAACACCTTCAGGGATCAACAGAAACAAAAACTGAGTGGAATCAGATGTGGATCTTGTTTGCCTGGAATGAAAACCCACACCCACTCCAGATTTAGATTCTTTTGCACTAGCACAGTATTGTCATGTTATAATTTTTTGTATTATGTGTGTCAGACTTTGCAGGTGTCCCAATACCACATGGTTTGAGTGGTCACTCTTTGGTTCCTCTGACCTCACTGGGTAATAAGCGGTCCACTGAACCTCACCCTTCCTGGATACTCAGTGAATATCATGGCTGCAATGCAAACACCTCCACTTACATGCTGAGACAGGATAAGTGGAAGTATATCACTTATTCAGATGGCTTGACTGTCCCACCACAACTATTTGGTAATTAGCCATGTTAATAAAACATTGAACTGTACAGAAATAAACAAGAATAATTTACAAGCATTAACAAGTACAAACTACCGATGTGCCCAACAATTAATGGCAGCTAGTCACTAAAGATTAGGATTAGCAGTGTGGAAATACAATCTCATCCTTTGTTAGCAATACAGACATTCTTGGAAGACAATAAATACAGACCATAGGTAATATTGTTTCCCCAGCATCATTGCTCTTTTGTCTTACCCTTATCAGATCTGACTGTGGATGGAGCTGAGCTAAAGAATGTGGCGTCCCGTTACCCTCTTGTGTGTCAGCATCTGGACAAGCTGCTGCGCTCAGTGGTGGATTATCCTAGAGTCACCGAGACTGTCTGCCAATACAACAAGCAGCAGTTCCTGCAGTGGAAGCAGAGTCTTGGGAACAATTACACACAGGTCATTGCCAACCTGCGCTGGCACGTGGACTGGCAAAAGAATGCAGAAAATAATGAGAAAGCAATAGAGGACTGGCTTCACAGGTTATAATAATCTAAGAATGTTCTAAATCAATCTCCTAGAATCAAATATACAAGAAAAAACACTCAGAACTTGCTACCAAATGCACTTTTCCATTTGTAGTTGCGCCTTTTTTGCACCTTTAAAAAAATCAAATGAGTTTACTGTACACATTTTTTTATTGTATGTACATTTTGAATTCAATAAAATTAATGAATGAGTATGCCTGGATGTGTCAATATTAATGTAACCAGTCGAGCAACTGAGAATCTATTATTTATAACAAACAATTTTTACAAAATGGGCTGCATACTGTTTTCAATACAGTAAGTGTCTTCGTGAAGAGATTCCTAAAGATTTTTGGATGTTTTTATCAAATCTATTGAATCAGTATTATGATATTTCTTCTGTTTTCACAACCCATTAGACCAGGGGTGTGTCCAATCATTTCCACAAAGGGCCAGTGTGGGTATTTTCATTCCATTTCAACCAAGCAAGTCCACTCCAAATTCTACCTGTTAAAATCTAATGATTTTCAATGTGGCCCTTGATTGGTTGGAATGAAAACCTGCACCCACAACAGCCCTTTGTGTAAAAGATTGGACAACTGTGCTTTAAAGCAACTGTAGCACCTGGTTCTGAAAACTACCTGCTGTGCTCAACTTCATAATGGACTGGCTACATTAAATTTCCCCCTGTGTGACTGTTCATTTACCTGTGATGAACTGACCAACCAAATTGTCCAGAGTTCTAAAGATAGACTGTGACCCTGATCAGCGATTACCTGAAATAAAATAAATTGCAACATTGTGCAAAATACATTATAATATATATACAGTACAGACCAAAAGTTTGGACACACCTTCTCATTCAAAGACTTTTCTTTATTTTCATGACTATGAAAATTGTAGATTCACACTGAAGGCATCAAAACTATGAATTAACACATGTGGAATTATATATGGAATTATATACATAACAAAAAAGTGTGAAACAACTGAAAAATGTCATATTCTAGGTTCTTCAAAGTAGCCACCTTTTGCTTTGATTACTGCTTTGCACACTCTTGGCATTCTCTTGATGAGCTTCAAGAGGTAGTCACCTGAAATGGTCTTCCAACAGTCTTGAAGGAGTTCCCCGAGAGATGCTTGGCACTTGTTGGCCCTTTTGCCTTTACTCTGCGGTCCAGCTCACCCCTAAACCATCTCGATTGGGTTCAGGTCCGGTGACTGTGGAGGCCAGGTCATCTGGCGCAGCACCCCATCACTCTCCTTCTTGGTCAAATAGCCCTTGATGCCTTCAGTGTGACTCTACAATTTTCATAGTCATGAAAATGAAGAAAACTCTTTGAATGAGAAGGTGTGTCCAAACTTTTGGTCTGTACTGTATATATATATATATACCATATGTGTTTGATGAACATCCCAATCAAAAGTTGGTCTAAGTGTTTATGACATACAGCCTCCATTCTTTAGGGCAGGCTTTCCACTCGATTTTGGAGTGAGGTTGTGGAGAGTTGTGAGAGGGGATTTTGATGATGGATGATAAGTTGAATACTTGATGTTATAGTTCATCCTAATGGTGTTCAAGGTGGGTGAGGTTTTATGATTGCAGCAGCAATTGTAGCAGAAGCCTTCAGGTAGTGCTTTGAAAAACAGAGTTATATGATGTATTGACAACTTCAACTGAACCAGAAATTTACCTCACAGCCTGGGCTAAGCCATACCTGACATTTAGAATCTTGGATGTTGGAGGTGGGATGCTTCAGATTCACAAGAGTATTCGGTTGGCAGAAAATCTGATAACAAGCTGAGGTTATATTTGAAATGCATGCAGTATATTCTTTATATGTAATTTTATTGTCTCTGGAGCACATTAGCTTATAAATGACTTTACACATTCATACTAAATCCTAAGTCACAGGTGACTGCAAGTCTACAAAATCCATTATATGTATAAATAAATCAGAGATTCCCAAACTAGGGCATGAGGGCCAGAATTTTTCCGTAGTTTCTATTAATTTGGCCTGCCGTGTTGTTCATGAGAATAGTGAAGATGGGAAAATGGCATTTGGAAAACACTTTTGAAAAAGGAGGAGCAGCTTAATGTCTAGTTAGAGGTCACTGGATAGCTGGTTTAGTCATTGAACTGTTTTGTTCTTATTTTACTTGTACTGAATGTTTCCTGTTTATATTTATTTATTTTTTTTTTACTTATTGTGAAATGATTATGAGTTGCCAGCATAGATTTTTATAGAATGTTTGGCATAATGCAATGCAATTTATTTTTGCCCCACAGACATAAATCAGGCTAGAATTTTGGCTTCTGGTCTAAAATGTTATAAAACCAGTGAAGTGAAGTATTTGATTGAATGTACTTTGTTACTGCACTTAAGTAATTTTTGCCTTCTGTCTAAAACTTAGAAATGATTACCTTTAAACTGTGGTGCACCAGCAGGGTGATGTCTGATGGATGTCTGATGTAGTGAAATTGCACGCTGCAGTACCTCGCGTGGCCTGCAGGGGGACAATAACAAGGTCCAAGCTTTTTTTTTTTCGGCGTCAGCTGCATGCACGTATACACACACACACACGCGCCCACGCCCCCACACACTCAGACACCCAAACACAGCACGCGACTAAAGCCTGACTTTGAACAACAACGTGTTCGGGTTGTCATGAAACCGGATCTTTTTTGTTAAAAGCAATATTATAACACTTCTTCATCACATTCACGTCGAGGAACCGACATTATATTCGCAGTATTTCTCTGTTTTTTTTTTTTTTTTGGTGAGTCGAAACCAAAACTGCTATTCTAAAGATTGCATTGTAAGAAAAGTTCGTGTTTTGCTTACCAAGCGAAGTAAATCGCCGTAAAAACTATCCGAACTGTTTGATTTCATGTCGACAACTCACTAAGGGCGCGAGCGATTTGCATGAAGTCGGAGTGCTGACAACCTGCGTGAACTTGGTTCTTCTTCAAATTATTTTCCAAAGCTTTGTGGTTGAATCCGATTAGTTTGTCTCATGTCTGATCAGAGTTCAGATGAAGATCTGGATCCTGAGTCGGAACAGGCGGAGGAGCTCGCAGGAACCCTCAGCAAGGTAACTTCTACATTGAATCCCAACACACACCTGTACACACATTACATCAATTAAATTGTCATTAAAAATAAAAAAAAAAAAAAAACTACTACAAGGTTCAAACCGAACATTTGATTGCAACTTGTTTCGGTCTGCAGTTCCGTCTTTTTGCCACCATGTGATATGGACACCTGTTCATTCCATGATCCATCGATTTTGCAGGAAAACCCCATTCTGACCCCACGTGACATGTTTATATTTCTGTGCTTGGTTATTGGTTATTGGTTCTTAATTTGTTTTTAATTGTTCGCGGATGGCTGACACTCTGACGTCACAAAATAGACATTGCACCCTAAGGTGCACCTAGAGACTGGAGTTGAATAGGAGGAAACATTTCAGTGATCCAGGTCAGGTTTCACTGCTGGCTGACAAACAACAAAAGAGTTTTTTTTTTTCTCATTTTCTTACTCACAGTGACGTTATTTTAGTTTTATGAGTGAGAAATACAATATAAAAGAAGTAGAGACAGGAAATGGACTCAGAGCCTGTACCTGGTCCTTGAGCAAGGCCCTTAACCTTCAAATGCTGAGCTGTAAAACTAAGATAAATGTAAGTCGCTTTGGATAAGGGCATCTGTCAAATATTGTTAACGTAAATGTATGATTTGAGTTACGGCAGAACTAGTTGGTAGAATATCGGATGGCAAGCAAGAATATGTTGACAGCAGGGACTAGTATGAAGGTGGTAGATCATTAGGTGGTAGGGAGGATGTTCAGGCATTGGACTATGGATAGAAAGTTCAAAGGTTTAAATCCCAGCACTACCAAGCTGCCATTGGTGGGCCCTTGAGCAAGGCCCTTGAACCTCAACTGCTGAGATAAGAGTATTTGACAAATGCCTTAAATGAAAGATGAAAGTTTGTGACTTATAGAGCGGGAGGTGGATGTGATCTGATCATTGTGATGTAATCAGCTTTAAAAGCTGCGTGTGACCAAACCCCCCCTCAACTTCTTCCTACTCGTCAACTTGGGGTTGTGTTCCTTCCCAGTACTACGAGTTTATGCTGTATATTTAAGGGTTTGCTTTAATCAACATAAAATATACACTGCATGATTTTTTTTGTCCGTCTGTAAACTTGTTTAGTCATGCAGTTTTCCAATCAGCCATATAAGTTGCTGCAGTACAATAATAATAATAAAAACCCCAAGATAGAGAATGGAGCAAAAGTCTAAAGTCTGATTTTCCTTGTGGTGGACGTGTTTGAGCTTTTATTTTTCCACACAACAGTCTCACCTTGTTGAGTAGAAGTTGAGGAAAAAGGTCAGATGATTTGAGCTGGTCATTTGATTTAAGCACTTTTTATAACCATGGGGAGCAGAAAAGCATCTCAGCATGCACAAAACATTAAACTGTAAGGTGGAAGGGGTATAAGAGCTGAAGACCAACATTCACTTCTATCAGCCAAGAACAAGAATCATAGGCACAAGCTCACCCAAACTCTGAAAACTACCTAGTCTTTTTTCTGTTTTCATTGAGTCTGTGCACTATTTAAAACTTTTGACTTGTGTCTGCATGATTTAATGCACTGTTCTGCTGCAACATGATTGGCTGATTAGACATCTGTATAAATGTATGAATGGACAGTGAGTGTATTTGTAAAATCTCAAACTTTGGATATACAAATTGCTGTTTTGATAAGGAAATTATACATCTTTGCTCACCGTTAGCTTGTTGCTAACAAAAGAAGAACGCAGAGAACCAAATGTTTTTCCCACACTGTGTGTGTCGAATGCATTAAGATTAAGAAAGCATGGTAGTTATTTTAATCTGCAGATTACTGTTTACAATAAAAGTCAAATGCAATCCCACAGGAGTCACTATCAGTGATAAGTTGCATAAGCATTGAAGTTAGTTTTGCCTTAAAGATTTGCCTTAAAAGTAATTCTAGGTGTAGCTCTTCGGTTATGGTATAAGGTGGTAGCTCTGGTTAAGGTGTAAGGTGGTAGCTCTGTGGTTATGGTGTAAGGTGGTAGCTCTGTGGTTGAGATGTGAGGTGGTAGCTCTGTGGTTGATTTATGAGGTGGAAGCTTTGGTTAAGTTGTGAGGTGGTAGCTCTGTGGTTGAGATGTGAGGTGGTAGCTCTGTGGTTGAGATATGAGGTGGTAGCTCTGTGGTTGAGATGTGAGGTGGTAGCTCTGTGGTTGAGATGTGAGGTGGTAGCTCTGTGGTTGAGATGTGAGGTGGTAGCTCTGTGGTTGAGATGTGAGGTGGTAGCTCTGTGGTTGAGATGTGAGGTGCTAGCTCTGTGGTTAAGTTGTAAGGTGCTAGCTCTGGTTAAGATGTAAGGTGGTAGCCCTGTGTTTGAATTGTGAGGTGGTAGCTCTGTGATTGAGATGTGAGGTGGTAGTTCTGTGGTTGAGATGTGAGGTGGTAGCTCTGTGGTTGAGATATGAGGTGGTAGCTCTGTGGATGAGATGTGAGGTGGTAGCTCTGTGGTTGAGATGTGAGGTGGTAGCTCTGTGGTTGAGATGTGAGGTGGTAGCTCTGTGGTTGAGATGTGAGGTGGTAGCTCTGGTTAAGATGTAAGGTGGTAGCCCTGTGTTTGAATTGTGAGGTGGTAGCTCTGTGATTGAGATGTGAGGTGGTAGTTCTGTGTTTGAATTGTGAGGTAGTAGCTCTGTGGTTGAATTGTGAGGTGGTAGTTCTGTGTTTGAATTGTAAGGTGGTAGCTCTGTGGTTGAGATATGAGGTGGTAGCTCTGTGGTAAATGTGTGGTAGCTTATTTTTCTATATACAAATCCAATTCCAAAAAAGTTGGAACAATGTGCAAAATGGAAATAGCCATATATGTTATTCACAATAAACAAACAAACAAACAAAAAAAAAACATACTGAAAGTTTAAACTGAGAGTATATCAAATTTAAATGGAAAAAATAAGGTCATTTTATATTTGATGGCTGCAACAGGTCTTAAAAAAGGTTGGGACATGGGTTTGTTTACCGCTGTGTAGCATTGTGTCTTCTATCCATATATTTTTTGGTATTTAAGTTTTGGGAGATAAATGTTGTCCTTTATGTGTCTGATACAGGATTCTAGCTGCTCAACAGTTCTGGTATTCTTTGTTGTATTTATAGTTTAATAATCCAACAAATGTTTTCAAATGGTGAAAGGCCTAGATTGCATGCAGGCCAGTTCAGCATAGGCACTCTGCTACTACGAAGGTTACGCTATTAAAATAGATGCAGTATTCAGTTCGTATTGTCTTACTCAAATATGCAAGACCTTCCCTGAAAAAGACGTTTTCTGAATTTAAACATTTGTTGTTCTAAAACGTGTATATATTTTTCAGCATTGAGGGTGCCTCAGTACATTTTAAATGGCACAGAGATTATTGTTTCTGGATCACGCCTTCTTCTTTGCATGATAGAGATTGAACCTGCATTTGTGGATGAGATGGCAAACTGTGTATACAGACAATGATTTCTGGGGGTGTTAATTAGCTTATTTAGTAATTTCCATTACAGAATCTGCCTGAGTGCTCGAAGATCACTTGCATCCAATATATATTTTCTTCCTTGTGCACAGAGATTTTTCCAGATTCTTTAAAATTTGTGATGATATTATGATATTATGAGATATTAAATTGTTTTGCAATTTTATGTTGAGGAACATTTTTCAAAATGTGGTTCACAATTTGTAGACAGTCTTTTATCGATTGGCGAAGCTCCGCCCATTTTTACTTCTGAGAGACTCTGACGCTGGGTTTGTAGTTAGGGTAATAAACGCTAGGAAATGCTCATACAAGTTATAAAACAATATTCCTGGTGCTTTGTTTTCAGTGGACCAACTATATCCATGGATGGCAGGACCGCTGGGTTGTACTGAAAAACAACACACTAAGCTACTATAAGTCAGAGCATGAGCGAGAGTATGGCTGCAGAGGATCACTCTGTCTCAGCAAAGCTGTCATCAAGGTAAGACTCATCCCTGGATTTAACAGCGCTACATTAAAAATCTTAAAAAGTAGATATGCATGCAACAGTTTGAAATGTCACCCACTTGCTCCAATCCCTAATTCCCAAAAAACACATCTTCTCCTGTCTGCCAGTGAGCAGGAATCTGAGGCTATTGTGGGCACTTACTCATTTATTAATCCCAATATACTGTATGGCAGTTGAGTTCACTAACTAGGAAGAAGGGAATGAAAACGAGTGAGCAAATTTGGACAACAAATTGGTCAGCATTTATCATACCAATAATTTCTCTAGAGGGATCGATAAAGTATTCTGATTCTGGTCATGTATCAAAAAGGAGTTGATTCACCTACAGTGTATTAACATCTGTTGTGTATCATAAAACATTATTTTATTATGATTATGTTTATTCAACTTTATTACATTAAATACATAAAATCAACAACACTTTCAGCCACATTTAATTTAATTACATTTAAAACCATAAAATAAATCATCAGTAAGAATAAACAAATGTGTGCATACATTATGTACAGAACACTTTCGCAGTGTTTCCTGTCAGTGACCTCGAGCTGACTACAGATCTAAATGCTATAAGATTTGCTCGCTCTTGATTCTGGTTTCGGCGAAACTTGCGTCTGCGCCATCTCATGTTGCAGTATGGGAAATAGTCTGTTCGAGTGCATTGTGGGTACAAACGAGTGAGCAAATACTGTATGGGGAATTAATCAGAATTCGGACACCGTAACAAAGTATCCGACACCCGTTAAAGTGAACTATATAGGAGATCTGGAGCCGTTTCAGACACAGCGAATGTGATTGTGTCATTTAGCTGCATTGCATTGAGTCTGTTCTCTGTTCGTCATCTTTATTGTTGACTTACTAATTAATAATCATAGTATTGGAGAAGTATAGATTTATAATAGATTAAACAGTCATTCCAAAGACAAAACTAATATAGTTAAAAAAGTATTTGATGTTATTTGAAAAGTGAAGTTGGCTTCCCCAAAAAAATCTGCTGTGCTTAATTAATTCATATTGTTTGTATTGTATAAAAAATAAAGGAGTGCTGAGGAGGCTTGAAAGTCGGGCGTGTGCTCCATAGTCCTGTTTGAACAAGCACAGCTTGTTGCCTCGTACTAAATCCCCAGGACGGCCTAGTTCATACACAGATCTTTTGTTGTCAAGCCTCAAGTATGCGGAAACGGTCACGTGGAGCAAATTCAGACCCGGTTTCACCACGTTTCACCTGCTTTACTTTTATTAGCTCTTGTCCATATAATCCTCACAGATACCATAGCACTCTGTTTTGTCCTGTCAACTGCTGGATTTGGATTTACTACCACGATTGTATAACGTTTTGACTCACCTGCTCATATTTCTTAATCAGTAACTGATGCCGAGTTGTGACACATCCACCCCTCCGCCCCCTTTCTTTTTTTTTTCCAAAGCACGTTAAAAATTATGCAAGAGCCATGTGGTAATTTTTCAGCAAGTGGATGACAGTCCCAGCTGAAATGGCACCTTAGTAAGCAGGGAAGTATGCAGTGTGCTGACATTATTTCATCCCAGACTGGAATTTTTATCAGGTCAGCAGACAAAATCATTGGAAGCAGCACAGTGCTGTGCTTTCTGCACAAGCGAGAGCCGGATGAGTCCAAAGTGTTGGGGTCTGTTTCTTGTAGCAGGCATACGCTGAGCACGTAGAGGAAAAAACGCATTTAAAGGCCAATGAGAAACTTTGTAGAAAGTCTTGCATGCATTTCAGTTTATACGTAATTGGAACGTGGTTTGGATTCACTTTATTTTGGAAATTAGTCCCTGAAGTTGAAATGAAGTTGAACAATGAGATTAACGTGCAGAGTGTCCGGTTAAAGTAAAGGCTATTGTTGGTCTTACTTGCATTTCTTTCAGAAAAAAAAAACATATTCATATAAATTATTTATCTGTGATTTAGTTGTTTTTGTTGCTGTTTCAACAGTGAAGAGCACAAATGTCAGAATAATGAGTCAAAATGTAACAAAGGCTGCTTTAGAATGTATGATTAGCGTCATAATAATGTTGTTATGGGCAAAAAAATTGGTGGGCAAATAGCACTTTCAGGACCAAAGGGTTTTGGACCAAAGCATCTACGTGTAAAAAGTGTTTAAAGTGGGGCAGTGTTGTATCATAAGGCTGTTGTGAGTAAACAATTTTTTCAACATATGTTATTGCATTGTTATACTACATTATTTATTAAGAACCCGGTCCGAAGTCTGTTATTCCACTTATACCAAAGCAATACCAACATTTACAATCTTTCATTTATTTATGAGTGACACCACACCCATTTTAACGGATTAGAGTTCGAAGTAATGTTGTGGAAATACAAGAGTCTATTTAGTTCTTGTTATAACCTACGATAGGCAATAACCTAGCCTCTCTCTCTTTCTCTCTCTCTCTCTTTCTCTCTCTCTCTCTCTCTCTCTCTCTCTCTCTCTAACTCACTCTCTCTCTCGCTCTCTCTCTCTCTCTCTCTCTCTCTGACTCTCAAACTCTCTCTCTCGCTCTCTCCATCTCTGACTCTCAAACTCTCTCTCTCTCTCTCTCTCTCTCTGACTCTCTCTGACTCTCTCTGACTCTCAAACTCTCTCTCTCTCTCTCTCTCTCTCTCTCTCTCTCTTTCTCACTTTCTCACTCTTTAACTATCTCTCTCTCTCTCTCTCTCTCTCTCTCTCTCTCTCTGACTCTCAAACTCTCTCTCTCTCTCTCTCTCTCTCTTTCTCTGACTCTCAAACTCTCTCTCTCTCTCTTTCTCACTCATTAACTCTCTCTCTCACTCTTTAACTCTCTCGCTCTCTCTCTCTCTCTCTCTCTCTCTCTCTCTCTCACACACTCACTCTCTCTCTCTCTCTCTCTCTCTCTCTCTCTCTCTCTCTCTCTCTCTCTCTCTCTCTCTCTCTCTCTCTCTCTCTCTCTGTGTGTCTTGTCAATATCCTGAAAACCAGAAAGTATAACCTAGACCAAGAACTTTTTCTGTTTCCAACTGCTTCTATAAATGTTAAATAAACTTCTAATAACAGTTCCACAAAAATAACCTTCTGATCATTCAACCGAGCTGCTTTGCATATAAGAAAAACTTTGATTTATAAGGCCGCAAGCTGTTGGTTATCAGTTCTAGACTATTGCAATGCCATTTGAAGGGAAACAAATATAATATGTATCTAATGTATTGTACAAGTCTATGAATGAGCGTTTAGTGTATTTATTTATTTTAATCCTGTGTATATTGATTGCATTTTTACTACAGTGATGTCACTATAAACATGCTGTGATCATTTGTTCTGGATTTAAGTGTCTGATTCCTGTATGAAATCGGACAAACACAACTTGATTGACCTTCTTTGCTGAAATGTAGGTAGATTTGTGTTTTTCTGTCTCTGCCCACAGCCACACGATTTCGACGAATGCCGCTTTGACATCAGTATAAATGACAACATTTGGTACCTGCGGGCTGAAGACCCCGACCTCCGGAGCCAGTGGATTGACACCATTGAACTTCACAGGGTAAAAACAGACGTCGCAGAAATGCTTGGTGAAACTGTGTGTTAATATTCTTACACGCGTCTTCATTCTGATCCGTGCTGTTCGATTAGATTAAAGGTTGTTTATAGTTTAGCAGAACCTTAGGATCTTTGATTTGAAAATCAAAAAAAGAAAGGGTTTTTTTTGTAAAATAATTTATTGCACTGCACATTTCAGTCCTAAACTATTAAAATGTTTATGCTTCCGAAGTAAGAAATGATCCACATGGACATGATCCACAGGACATGTAAGTTCCTCTAGTTTGGATAGCCACAAGGTTAAATAACAGTTCAACAAACATTCTCGAGCTTTGGCTTAATGAGTAGAGGTGTGACATTGCTCCATCATATATATTCTAGACATACTGCTTTGCATCAAATTCAACGTAAGATATAGTGAACATGATATTTATTTTATGTATGTTTTACTTATGAATGTATTCCTCTCACAGTGCCATGGCCTGTTTCTTAGGTTTTATTGAGAACACTTTCTGTCTCAAAAGTACCTATTTCTGTTTCTCCAAATGGATAAAAATCCTACAAATCCAAATTATAAGCTATTTATAAACTATTGCTCTGATATGCATAACACTTTTTTTTAGCTTTATATGTCCCAGACAGAAAAGTACAGAAGGTCATCACATTAGTGAGTTCCTCAATGCAGATTGGAGAAGGTCATTGTTCCACCATGTGTTATTTAGAAGCTTTTCCTCCCAAACAGAATCAATTTCATTTTTTTTTTTTTTAAATGTTTTGTGCCGGATATTTGCTGACAAGTCTGATGTCATAGTATTCGGACTTCACATTCTCAATTTTAAGAAACTGGTTAGACAAGATGTTTTTAGTCCCATTTTTGAGACAGGAATGTGTAACTGTCTTTGGATGTTATCTTGGAAGGTTTACTAAGCTTGTTCCTCTAACACATAGCTTGTATTGATCCTGAGTGTGTGGGTGTTATTGAGATGACTGCAATCTTGAAAAATGTGGTTTTTTTTGTTTGGGTTTTTTTTATCATCTATAAAACTATAGCATGTGATAGTTTTGTTAATAATAACTCACGTGGTTTAAAAGTAACCCCTTATCTGGGCCGGAATCTTAATGTGAGTTGTGTGTAATGATATCACATTTTAAAAGGAATATAGTTTGTATCCAGCACATTTCTCTGTAGAGGAGGAGTGTACCCTGTCTGTAAGTTGTTTTGATCCTGGTTTTTTAGTACTTGTTTTAAGGTAAAAATGGGGTAAAATGTCAACAAAGCCTGTGTTAGTCATTATCTGACTCATTAGTGTGCATATAGGGGGTGTGTGTGTATATAAAGTACAAAAAGAATGATTGGACAGAAAGAGGTTGCACAAGTTATTCTACTAAGAGCGCCCTCTGCTGGGAGAAACTAGAATTTTGATTGTCACTTAAAAATATATCCAAGTATCATTTTTATAGTATTGTCCCTTGAGATGTATAGTATCTCACAAAAGTAGTACACCCCTCACGTTTAAGCAACCACTTTGGTAGATCTTCTCAATGGACGTCAATCGTCAAATCTTGTCAATATTTAGTGTGAGCACCATTGTTATCTAGCACTGCCTCCTGAGCATGAAATTCACTAGAGCTGCACAGGTTGTTGCTGGGATCCTCTTCAACTCCTTCATAATAACATCATAGAGCTGCTGGATGACAGACACATGGTGCTTCTCCACCTTCCCTTCATCATTTTCTGAAGGGAGGACATCATGTATAACTTCAGAATTTCACAGTACACGTTAGAATCCATCTTTCCCTTAATGAAACGCAGCTCCCCAGTACGAGATCATGATGCTACCACCACCATGCTTGACTGTAGGCAAGACACAATTTTCTTGGTTCTCCTCACCAGGATGTCGCTAGACATGCTCGACACCATTTTAGCCAAACAAGTTTATCTTAATCTCATCAGACCATAGGACATGGTTCCTGCAATCAATCCCTCTAAATCAATGCTGGCAGCACTCATGTGTCTATTTTTTGAAGGCAGCTTCTGCACCTGAGGCACAGCATGAGAACTTATTTGCCTGTTTTGAGTGGAACCCGTCTTGGAAAACCTCTGTATGACCCTGGCCACTGTACTGTAATTCAGTTTCGGGGTGTTGCTGATTTTATAGCTTAGGCCATCTTTGTGGAGAGCAACAATTTATTTTCTCAAATCCTTTGGTGCCATGTTGAAAATCCAGTGGTCAGTATGAACACAAACTTTGAACTGCTCTAATACAAGATAGACACATTTGTATGGTCCTGTCAAGCAGACAAAAAAATGAACATGATTAACATGACATGTGGCTTTGGATTAATGTTGTGGCAATGGGTTACAGCAGTGAAGGCTGGAGACTGACTAACGATTCAGGGATATCTAAAACCATCAACACATGATGATTCAGGATTTAATATGAATTAGAAAAAACGACTCGTTAGCCAACATTGTATTGCATGCAGCTTTTTGTTTATTCGTGACCACACACAGGGCTCAGATGTCCCACATGGAGCATTCAAACCCTCTCACACACACTGTTCCACTTCACCTAACCTTCGTGGGTTCTTGGCTTTGTTCTGCGGTTCAGACACCGACAAGGAGCTCGGGAGATCACAACACTTGGTGTATTAAACCTCGTGAGGTAAAACCAATGCATTAGCCATAGTGGGTTAAACAGTGCATATCTATCTTTCTATCTATCTATCTATCTATCTATCTATCTATCTATCTATCTATCTATCTATCCATCCATCCATCTCTCTCATTTATTTATTATATATATATATATATATATATATATATATATATATATATATATATATATATATATATTACACCGGACATTCTACAACACTTAGCGTGGCGTATATATACACACAAGTGTGTATACATAAAATTATAATAATAATAAACACTGCACATAATAAGCTTTTAGTATTGGTGTGTTTACTGACTTTGGCCTTTTAAAAACGCTGTCTTATTGCATTAAACAACGTTCTGCGTTTTACAATATCCCTCTTTTCCCGCAAATCCAAATCCTTGTTCACGTGGTATTATCTCGAGATCTCATTTAAAGTTGTAGTACATCACTGTAGCTAGTAAAATTTAGTTAGCAATGTGATTTAATATTAACCTACACATACAGACTTACGCGGACACGCACGTGCGACGCGCACTGATAACCTCCCCAGTTACCATAGCTACGACCCAAACAGAGGAGGTTTTAACAGCGCGTGACGCTCCAACACTCACCAAACACATGCGAAATATCGTACACATTGTATGAGCAAATCCAGACTCAGATATGCCTTTACTGAAACTCCCGTGTGGACCAGATACTAGTGTGGTACTTCAGGTAAACGTTCTAAGTGAAAACATTTGAAGTAAAAAAAAAAAAAAATGGCATCACCGGAAATGCTTTATGACAAGACATGCGCAGTATCATCTGAACGCGTTTGTTATCGTTTAAATTATCTGATAGATAGATAGATAGATAGATAGATAGATAGATAGATAGATAGATAGATAGATAGATAGATAGATAGATAGATAGATAGATAGATAGATTTGATAGATTGATTGATTGATTGATTGATTTTATTATGTGCTACAACCGACTGCAGCTTCGGTTACTAGGATAAAAAATTGCAAATTAATTATAATTATTTATGTTGTGTTTAAGTTTGTGACGTTCAGATGTTGTGAAATGGTAAGAAAGTGAATAGGCATCTTAAGCTTTAACTAACAAAAACACTTTGGGCAGTGTAACCCTTCTTAAAGCTGTTAACTTCATCTAATTTAATACTGAATCGGTTTTCCAGTCATTGCATTGCTTTGCTGGGGAATTTTGCCAAATGTAGATAATTTCCTGACAGATCCTTGTATCCATTAAATAAGTTAACAGAAAGTCAGCTGATTCACCAATTTGTCTGTCTATGCCATGGAAATTGTTGATCTGATTTGTAAACTCTGGCTCTCCCTGTGTAGTTCAGAACGCTGCTGCTGAGCAGTCTGGGTTTGGGTCTCCTGGTTCAAACTGAACATAGAACAAAAGGCCATTCAACTACATATAAAGACATTCAGCCATATAATTTTTTCATGCCTCTAACTTTGTAGAAACAGTTTGGGGGAGAACCTTGTTTAGCCAGAAAAGTCTGGCGTCCCAATACCTTTGCTCATATAATGTATGTGTTGCTAATGGGTGGACAAATTTCATCCTAATGTACCTATCTTAAGCCAATTTTGTGTTCAATATCCAAATATGACATTTTCAATATCTCGACATTTGCAAAAGTTTTCATTTTGAAGGTATGGATGTTTAAAATGAATGAAATTCACATTGGAAACACTGATGAAACCGAGTGAAAGGAGATAACACTGTGGTGCATAGGCGAAATGCCGGCCATAGACTGGTGAGGTTTTGTTGAGAGTGCAAACATGAAGTGCTACATAAAAAACCCAGCAGCGGATTAGGACTATGGCTATTCTGTTACCTCCACACACTATCTATATTAGTGTTTTTAACTAGATAACTAGCAGCCTAGTCAGTGAAGATTCCAGGAAACCAAAACTTCTAGGATTAGGTGATTAGGGTTTGTTTTAGAAAATCTTACTGGTGGGCCTCAGCAACTGGTATTGCAGCCAGTTTTGCTATTTCTAAAACGCAGTTTTTTCACACTGCGATTTGCTTTGGACAATACAATGTTGTTATATGTTGGCGAAAAATCGTTTGAAATTTGCATGTACATGTGTGTTTTTCTGGTGGGGGATTGGCGAATCGGGCTTCAGATGGTGAAGCTTTCTGCTAAAGCAATGCATTCTGTGAATAATACATGAGCTGTTGCTCCTAAAGGGAGACGAACAGCCGTAAAACCTCAGAATTACGCTCAGAATCAACACTCAGCCGGTCCACGCTTTTTCCCTCTGTGTCTCTCCCCATCACTCACCTCACCCACCCACACACACTTCTTTGTTTCCGCTGGACTGGCGCAAGGGATGGATGCTGCTGAGCGGTTTAAGCAGGAGGTCTGTGTGTGTGTGTGTGTGTGTGTGTGTGTGTGTGTGTGTGTGTGTGTGTGTGTGTCTTGTTCTCCCACATCCCCCCCCCTTTCTCATTCCTCATGCTTCGCACACACACACGTAATGCCTTCCATGCTCCAAGCCACAGCAAGGCCCACATTGCAAGATCAGCTGCCTTTATTCTTTAATTGTTATGTTTTTTATATTTTTTTCTTTTATAACACTTAAGAGGAAAAAAGCATCATTTTCCACCTCCGACTCGCTCTTCCTCACCACATGTCTGCAGACAGGCTATTAGGAAATACTGGGAGTGTCTGTTCAGAGCACTGAGGGGCCATGCTCAGGCCAGCCAGCCAGGATTGTAGCAGCACGCTTTTCTGCTTTGGCTGCTGGAATGGACGAATGGTGGGGAAGAATATGGGCATGTTTGCATGTATGCTGTTGGATCACATTGACTTTCTGCTATTGTCTCTTAAAAACAGCAGTAGGGTTTGTTTTGCATGTTATTTTATTGTTTTTGTTTTTATACTGTCTCCGGGTGCAAGCGTTATCTTTTATTAGTTTGTAAGCTTTTTTTATGTATTGTAATTTATGTTCCAACTAATCATGTGCAAGAGTGTATGTTCTGCAGACTAAAGTGACTGCTGGACTGGAAAGTAAATTACAGTCTATATTTGTAGTGATGTGCTTTGTATATCACTACACACTTCAGCACATGGCTGGTTTGATTGACTCATGCTCATCTGAATAATTCCAGGTTTTTTAAAGATTGTTTATGATTCAGGAATTTATTGTCAGATTTAAAGCCTGGGCTGCACTACTCTTCATAATCCCTCAGTTTTAAAAATGGCTGTCTGAACATAAATGTGGTCAAGAAATGCTCATATCTCTCCAGGATAACGTTGAAAGGTGTTTACAAGCATAGTAAAGGCTATGCTTTTAACTGAAATTCAATTTCTTTTGTCCACCTTTATATCCAGGACTGGTAATACTAATGGGGCAGTATTTGATTAATCCAGCAAAGCATAATTCAAAACCAAAAAACTATAATTTAGACATGAGACATCTTTACTTACTTGGCACCTCTCTGCTTGTCTCTAATCTTTAGCCAATGTTACGTTTCTGGATGTTGATCATAATTTTTTATACTATATAGGATGCTTTAAATGCTGTTTCAAAGTTAATATTCTAGCAGATTTTATTGGATTTTTTTTTTTCTAAATGCATAGTAATATTCGAGTGGTTCTAGTGTTGATAAGAAAATCAAGTTCTTAATTCTGTGCACTTCAGAAAAGAAAATTTGAGTCACTGAAAAGCCTTTAAGTTGATTTTAATGTGTATATTTGTGTGTGATTGCAGGCTGAGTCAGGTTATGGTTCAGAAACTAGTCTGCGGCACCATGGATCCATGTTGTCCCTCACTTCTGCCACCAGCGGCCTCTCAACGACCTCAACATCTTCCTTAAAAGTAAAAAAAAATTCTCTCAGTGCTTATATAATACTATTGCTTACATTTAGCTAGTCTACTGACTAGATTTGTGGATTGGTAAAGGATTTAATATATAATGCTTTAAGCTATATTGTGCTAAATACTAGTTCCTTTATCAAAACAATTATAAGACAATTATTAGCATGGATTGTGCAGCATTTGCAATTGAAACAAAACTAGAAATCGGAGACCTTAATGAAACGTTCATATATAGACTGAGAACCTCAAATATATATTTGCAAACATGAACCTTTGATAAATATGCATTACTATTTATTACAAGAAAGATTTATTGTTTGATGTTTGGTCACTGTGCAGAAAGGCAACAGTCTCAGAGAAAAGCTGGCAGAGATGGAGACATTCCGGGACATTCTGTGCAGACAAGTGGACACACTGCAGCGTTACTTCGACAACTGTGCAAATAGGGATTATAGAGAGGAGTTTTTCAGGGACAAAGGTGAGATGTTTATATATTTTTTTTCATATATGTATATACTGTGTATATATAAATATATACCGATCTGCAATGTAACTGACAGTTGATGTGAATAACATTATCAAGGGGCCCATGCCAAGGGGTGGATTTATTATTATTAGGCAGTTTGGGCGAAATTTGGAAGTTAGGCAAAATTATTATGGATGTCAGTTTACGAAATTAACGAATCGGAAGAGTTGTCAGGTGGAGGGATCTCAGTGACTATGACAAAGTCCAATTTGTGAATGCTAGATCATCAAATCTTCAAATAGCATATTTTTTGAGATGTTGCTATATATAGTGTTAGGAAGTGTAATGTTCTTGGCAAGGTTCTGCTGAGAAACCTTGGGTCCTTGCATTCATGTATATGTTACTTTGAGATGTACTACCTACCTAACCACTGTTGCAGATCAATGGCAACGGTATTCCTAATGGGAGTGACCTCTTTCAGCAGATAACATGATCGCCAAACTGAAAAAAAAAAAAAAATGGTTTGAGGAAGACTGAGTTCATGATCTTCATAGTTCCCAAATTTCCCAAATCTCGAAGTCCTTCACAGTTTTGGACAGGTGTGTTGTAATGTTATGGCCGAATGGTTTATATATCAAACAATACTATTTTGGCGGCTGATCAAATCCAAACTGGACTGTAAATCTACATTATACTGTATCTTAAATCTAGATAACATGAAGATAAGCCATGCATTTTCATGTGTGTAAGTTGTACTGCATGCTGCTTAGACTCTTCTGCAGGTTCTAGTATTCATTTGGCTGCAATGTGTAGTTTGTTTCTAGTTTGACTAGTCTTTCTCCCACGTGCATTTCCAGTACCAACATTTGCAATTCCAAAGAAAAGTAGGAGAAGGAAACTAAAAGTAATTACATGCAAAAGGCATCTGTATTACCTGCAGAAATGATTTTTGAAAACTTGCCTTATAATATGAATTCCCCAAATCTAAATGTGAGTGGAAATAATTAGACAGTCAGTTTTAATGTCAGTAGAATATCAGTATAATGAAGACAAACACCCTGTAATTAAAGTTCCCAAATGAGAACCATGTGGCTAGCTGGCCATGTTCTGAGAACAATTCTGTTGTCAATCTGTTTTAGTATTTACTTATTAAGTAATTATATTCAGCTATTTAATTTTATTGGTAGTAATGTTATAGCTTTAATGACTACTTAATAATCTATGTTCTGTTTGTCACGCAGTAATCGAGGATGATGAAGATGATTTTTCCACCATACAAATCGATGGAGACTACCTTCTCAACTACAATAGCGGCAAAGAGAAGTGTAAGTATGATTGCATGTCTTTCCATATTTTATTCATTGTTTAAGCTAAAGATCTTGGTTATAGTTGCATAGCATTTCAGAGTAAATGAAATATCTCAAGAACTAAATAGTCACCACCAGAGGTGAAATAAACCGCAGCCTCAATTCCAAAAATTTGGGAAAATATAAATAAAAACAATGCAATGATTCGCAAATCTCATTAAGCCATTTTTCTTATTCACAATATAGAATAGAATACATATTAAATGCTTAACTGAGAAAAATAATAAGGAAAAATAATGCTATTTTGCATTTGATGACCGAGACAAACGCTGGAAAAGTGTTAGAAAGTAAACACCTGGAGGAACATTTTGTAACTGATTAGGTAAATTGGCAACTAATCAATAACTTGATTGGATACTTAAAATGTGTTTTAGAGAAGCAGAGAAAAATTGGGGTTGTACATGGAAAAAGTTTGTGGACACCTGATCATAATTTTAATGTAAATTTTTTAACATCAAACTCCAAATATATCCCCATTTGCTGTAATAATGACTCCCCTCCTCGAGGAAGATGTTCCATTAGATTTTGGAGTGTGCTTAAGGAGATTTTATCTGTTAACCACAAGGGCATTGGTAAAGTCGGGTAGCGATGTAGGGTGAGACTTCCTGGGGTGCAGTGTTCTGATTCATCTCAAAGTTGTTCAGCTGGATCGAGGTCAGAGCTCTATAGCAGGCCACTGAAGATCTTCCACTCCAACCCATGTAAACCTTCTTGGGGCTCACTTTATGCAAAGGGGTGTTATCATATAGGAACAGGTTTGGGTTTTCAGTTTGGGGAAGATCCTAAATTAGTTGGAAAGGTAAGGTGTCCGAATACTTTGTCCCTAAAGTCCTGCAGAGACAAGTCCGGTGCTCTACAAGTACCTTTCTATTTGATTCCAACCACTTGATGCATAAGAAGCAAACAATGGAAAAATAAACATCCTTGAAAATATTTGCAACAATTTCTAATGTTACTCTATTTCAGTTATAAAGCCTTTATGTTAAATCATTTTGAAAATTGTTTTTCAAAAAAAACCACTTGGCGGCTGGAAACCTGGCTTTATTTAGCTACAAATAATCTGTCATGTCTGATGGACAGTTCATGAATGAACACAATAGTAGTGAATATATTTAAATTATTTAATATTATGCTGGATTTACAATGTTACTGCAAAAGGCACAAACTTGCAGCATGATGCTAGCATGTCTGCGCATGACTATATTTGAGAAAAACTTGTTCTTTCCATGTTTTTGCTTTAGTGTTCTTTAATGCCAGCATGAAAGCACCCATCGGCATTGATTTCAAAGGTGAAGCCATCACTTTCAAAGCCACCACAGAAGGCATACTCTCTACAATGTCCCACTGCATCGACATCATGGTCAAACGTGAGGAGAACTGGCAGAAGCGGCTGGATAAAGTATGTCTACAAATAAATAAAATCCAATAATTGTATTGTTTAGACTGGATTATTAGGGGAAAATATTGGATTTTGTTTATACAATCAAAAGGGAATATTACACCCATGTGGTGCTAAATGATTATTTTTTTTTTAATCTTGCTCCTCATGTTACATTGATACACAAGGCACCTAAAATTTTTTTCAGATAAAGCAGTGGGTAAAGCAGTACAAATCAAATTTCTAAAGCAGAAATATAAATCTAGTGAAGAAGACAAGACACTGTTGTAATTCTTACTTTTATTACTCATTGACTGTCTGTAAGGGTTGGACTGTGGAATGGAGGATTGATACCTGAAAGAAAAGAAATAATTTCATAACCTTATGTACAGTACAGTGGTAAAAATTTGTTTGTAGTAAAATTCTGTCTGTTTCTATGTAACCAGTTGCTATAGTTTAGATAAATGAATGGATATCATTGAAACTGTCAGCTGTGAATTTACATTAGTGTTTCAGATAGTGGTCATATTTATTCTTTGGAGTTGAATCTATAAAGGGCAATTGTTTGAAAGCCTTCTCAGCAGTCAGCAGATCATTATCACTTTCGCAGCTCTGTGGAAAGCCAGAGTGGATGAATGGAATCATATGCAAGCTACATAGAGAGTAACATATGGTTAAAAATAGTATTTTATTTTATTTAATTTTTTTTTTAACATTTAGAGGAAAACAGGATTAATAAGTCCTCTGTGACCGCAAGACTGCCTTTGCACAATGTCTACAAATATGACCAATGTGTTTGATCTATTATGTACTGTTTAATAAGACGTGTAAGACTGTTGACTTGGCTTCCCGAAAACCCGTGCTGTTAACCACGTGGGACCGCATTCTTTGAAATTGGTGCTAATTTATTTGAACGCTTATTCGCAGCACACTGTTACACTTTTGTAACATCTCGTTGTAAATTTTAGACTTACCCTACCAGTTCTTGCTTGTCTAGCTGAAAATCATTGCAAGTCAGGAAGCACTTAAATTCCATTCCATTCGAAGCACTAGCGAAATGAAGGGGCGTGGAATATGTGCGCATGAAAAGAAGCCTGCAGCCAGAAGACAACCTGCAGATCTTGATCTTGTTACTCGAGTTCACCAGCTTATGCACTGTATGGATACTTACTTAATATGTCAACCAGTTTGTCCACACTGAAACCCTGGCTGCTCTGGGCAGCCGAATCTGGGCAGAATTGGATTAATCAGAACAACTTCCGTGCAGTAGGTTGCATGTTCTCTGCTCTTTTTGTTGCCTCAGTATAAGTAGTAGCTTTGTTTTGCCTAACTGTAAAAAAAAAAAATTTTATTAAAAAAATTTAAACAAAGTCTTCAGCGTTTCAGAACTGTGTCATAGCATTACATTTGTGCTTTTGTGCAGTGGTTTTGTTCTTTTTTTTGTTTGTTTTCTTAGGTCTCAGGTTCATTTCAGCCACAGTTCTTTGCTGGCATTTTGGTTTCAGGCAAAATATTGTTTGGTTAGGTGACTTACGTGGCTTACTGTGGCACTCCTTTTGCAGGTGTGATTTAAACAAGATGTAAATTTTAATGATTGTTTCTGTTGCCATTCGAGCGCAAGTGAGGCTTGTGCCGCTCCAGTTGGGCAAGCAAGTATAAGTATTATAGTATTAAGTATACTGAAAACAAAATAAAAGCATATTTCTGTGAAACGATTTCAAGAACACATTTTGACAAGACGTCACTGAAGTCGGGCAATCCCTCTTTTTTTTTTCCCTCTTTCTGTTCGTTTGACTCTTGGTGAAGGTTGTTGTTATTTGAGGATCTTTGTAACTGGCACACAGAGAGAACCCTAAGGCCATACCCAGTCCCAGATGTTGAACTTCTAACAACAATGAGATTGAACCTGCTTTATTTACCCTGGTTTTATTGTTTAAAGCCTGAAACTGGATGTAGAACCTGTTAGAACACAAAAGTTTTGTCTTGGAAAAAAGAGATCTATAGCCTTATTGTGCTCCTGTGTGTAGTGTGATTTTTGTCTGCTTTGATCAGAGAAGAATGTAAAGAGCTCAAAATATGAGCTCTAATATATGTCATTTATTTTGGTGTTTAGGGTTTATGCTGATAGCGTGCGTGTTCTTTACTTTCCTAGTTCTTAAATATCATACCAAGATTTCAGAATCTGTTTTCATTGCTTCATGAAGTAAGATATTTATCTTTTCTTGTAAGGAAATGGAACAGAGGAAGAGAGTAGAAGAATCATACAAGTCAGCCATAAGAGAACTGAAGAAGAAATCTCACTACGGAGGTCCAGATTATGAAGTAAGTCAGGCTGATTTTGAAGTATAAATTAAACTTCCAGTGTGTTTCCAAGTATCTCTCATGCGGCTTGGTTTTCAAACGCAAACAGAAGAAGAGTGTACAGTGCCATAACTAATACTTGATTAATTCGTTATAAACATATGATTTTCAGGAGGGGCCAAACAGTCTCATCAATGAAGATGAATTCTTTGATGCTGTCGAATTGGCTCTGGATAAGCAAGACAAGATTGAGGAGCAGGTACGTTTTGTAAGAATTCGTCAACTAAGAGCAGCAAAACTGCATTGTTTACAATATGCTCTATATATTATAATAACCATTAGACTTTCTACATTTTGAGGTTTTTTCATAAAGTTTATTGAGTATGTAATAAAAAAAAATTTCAAGGCTAAAGTGTTACTGGTTTACTTTGGGATAGCCAGAGTGAGTGAGGTTAAATCAATATAACAAGTTACAATGGTGCAGCGACTAGATCCTGAGCATAGCATACTGTCCAAACTGTTTTGCATGTTTTTCATCTGTTTCTCCTTATTTCCGCTCTTAAATTGTCCCCGTATATGACTGTACCCTGTCATGTGTATTGGCTTTTCAGGTACTTTGTACTGCCACTTCAAGTTTCAAATATAAATGATGTTGTCATTATCATTTATTAGCATTAATAACTGCCTCTAATGGTCATACTGTTTAGAAATTAGACACAGACAGTAATCCAATCTAAGAACACTAAAGCTTTGAGGTGTCCCTGTAAATGAAATTATGTTTAATAAGATAAAGTATTAAGGGTGCTATATTTAAGGCGCCTCAGCCAAATGAACTTTTTTTTAAGCATTTATATACATTGAATTTTTAAACTGTCTATGTCTCTTTTTTTTTTTTTGTTTCAGTCTGAGAAATGCAGGACGACTCGGCCAGTTACACTGAACTCCACTATTAATGTTCACAAATACACCAACAAGGTACCTGACTGAAAATTTACACAATTTAGAAGGATTTCTGACATTTCTGTGCATAAATCCACTTTACCAGCATTTCTTTATTCAAGACAGAACTAATATTGAATAGAGTTTAAATAAGCTTGTATTGTTAACTCATCCTGTCTACACAGTGGTTATTAGTTTCATCCATTGGTTCCAAACTTGATCAGCATTTACCTGTTTAGTACGAGGTGGTATCAAACGGTTTCGAGACGAGCTCTGTTTAAAGAAAGTACTTTTTATATATATATATACCCGGCATCGGATAAGCGGGAGAAGATGGATGGATGGATGGATATATATATATATATATATATATATATATATATATATATATATATATATATACACGTTTACACACTATGCTCTTCAAAATAGTCCTCTTGCACAGCAATAGAGTGCTCCCAGCTTTTCTGACACCTCTGGAATATGTCCTGGAAGTCTTCTGTTTGAGGCCTGTCAAGCACCTTCTGCTGTCACGCCGGAGCTCCGCTGTGGTATCAAAATGGCGAAACCTGAGCCGGATCTTCATCTTTGGGAAAAGGCCGAAGTCCGTAAGCCAAACCTGGCCAGTAGGGTGTGAAGTGGGAATCATGTGGATTGTTCTCCAATCATCATGCATGAGATGCCGAATGTTTCATCATTTTCTGGGGTTGAGCTCATTGAAGATCTTCCTGATTTCTTTTGAAGCATCGCTGTATGTCAAACGTACATCATGTCGAACATCTCATTGACCGATTTGCCCAGATTCATGCAGAATTTCACGTTTGCTCTTTGTTCTGACTTGCTGTCCATGAGGAAATCGCAGATGTGGTAACAGGTGGTCAGAATAGCACCAGTTAGCACCATTAGTCTCAAATCGTTTTACCACCTCATATGTTGGCAACCTATCCACAGATCTGTTTCTGAAAGAGCAAATATGTATTGAGATACCATACCTCTGATGAGGACATCATCAGAAATGTATTACATGTAATATATATAAATGTAACGCCTGTGCTTCTGATGGCCATAGTTACATTTTGTATGACCAGATATTTCTTCTTACTATGTTGATAATCCTGTCTGTGTTAATTGCAGGTATGGTAGATATTAGGCACTAAAGCTATCCTTTTGGGCTGCACATTTGCTTTATTCCTGATTTGTGCTGATAAATCTGTCTTTACTCTGCATTATGGTGTTTCATCTCTGTGTCTGTTTACTTCCTTTGTCTTTTTCTCTTTCTCCCCTGGTTCAGCCTCTTAGTCATGCTTCTTCACTATCCTCTCTCGACCTAGTCAGTGCTTCAGATGATGTGCACAGACTGAGTGCTCAGGTACAGTGTCTTGCCAGTATTCTCATGTTGCATAGGTTTGTTTATATCGTTCTTTTGTCACTTTAAACTCCAATGTTTAATAGCATCACAGAGTTAGAAAAAAGCAGCATGAATAGATGCACTGTTAACAAAGAATTCTGTCTGTCCTCTGTTGAAACTAAGCCCTTTTCATTTGATTCATAATCTAAGCCATTCATAATCAAAAGAAAACAAAGATAATTGACAACCAGTTCACAAACGCTGTGATGAAACCAGTGAATGTTTGCCATTCAGTGCTTCACCATCTTTTTTTTCTTGACCATCTTTTTTCTGACATTATTCTGTTTCAATGTTGGCAGACTGTGCTGTTAAACTGACTGACACACCTGTTTGATTTTAAACAGGTGGAGGAAATTATACACAGCCACATGACCCATTCCTTACAAGATGTAGGTGGAGATGCTAACTGGCAACTTCTCACTGAGGAGGGTGAGCTAAAGGTAAGTCAGCCCTAAAGCATCTGCTGATTTAAGCGAAACATTGACAGCTAGTGCTGTAGGGATCTGCTGTGGTATATGGTTTAGAGACAGTGGCATTGAGTAAAATACAGGAGGTGGAGCTGAAGGTGGCAGAGCTGAAGATGTTGAGATTTTCATTGGGAGTAACATCGATGGACAGGATTAGTAATGAGTTTATTAGCGGGACAGCACATGTAGGACGTTTTTGGGACAATGTGAGAGAGGTCCGATTAAGATAATTTGGACATGTGCAGAGGAGGGACATGGGGTATATCGGTAGAAGAATGCTGAGGATGGAGCCGCCAGGAACGAGGAAGGCCAAGGAGAAGGTTTAGGGATGTGGTGAAGGAACACATGCAGGTAGTTGGTTTGAAAAAAGCAGATGTAGAGGACAGGGGGGTAAACATTATCGTACAGTATATAAATGTATTTATCAATTTTATTGATATCTATCATTATCGCCATTGTAAAAACTGAAGATTGTATGTCGAACCACTGTCACTTTGGGACCATCTGTATATTTAAAAAATATAGATATTTAAATTATGTTTAGGAAAACCTGAGCAATATATAAAACTTTTATCTTTTTTTAACACATTTTTGATGCAGGTGTACAGGAGAGAGGTTGAGGAGAATGGAATTGTTTTGGACCCTCTCAAAGCTACACATGCTGTTAAAGGGGTTACAGGTCATGAGGTCTGTCATTACTTCTGGGACACAACCTTCAGGAATGACTGGGAAAGTGAGTACCTTAATTATAATCCATTTTTTTCTCAATGTGAATGTTAATACTAAACCTGAACCCGACTTCTCTATACCTTTCCCAGCAACTGTCGAAAACTTCAGTGTGATAGAGACGTTATCAGACAAGGCAGTAATTATTTATCAGACTCATAAGGTACAAGTACAATTTAATTCCTAGCATTTGATGTAGAATAGGAGTTTCGGTCACATTGGGTGTGCACTTTTTGCATTGTTCTAACTCAGCTGTTCTCTTGATTCTGTTTTAAGAGGGTGTGGCCTGCTTCGCAAAGAGACGTCCTTTATTTATCAGTCATCCGCAAAATCCTCTCCACCAACGAAAATGAACCCAATACGTGGATTGTGTGCAATTTCTCTGTAGATCATGACAGCTATTCAGTAAGCAAACCATTTTTTACTTTTTTTTCTCTCTCAGTATAACATGGTCAGACACAATTCTAAAAAAAAACAACGGAAGTCCAAGAGAGCAAAACTGCCACTCCTCTATATAGAGGGTAGGGGTTGGATTTGTGAGTTGGGGGTGGTTTTGGTTGGGTGGAGGGGTAGAGAACAAGAAAGTGAAGCCGTTTTGACGAAAATAAAAAGGAAATTGAAGGAAACTTAGAGTTTTGCATCCAATGACACCTGATATCAAGTGTCATACAAGTATTGACACCTGATTATACCCACTATGCTTAAGAATTGTATTATGATCTTAATATTAATTAAATATACATTTATTAATATTATTTAGCTTGTCATGAGCCCTCTTTTATTTTTCCAGCCCACAAACCGGTGTATTCGTGCCAAAATCAATGTGGCCATGATCTGCCAGACGCTGGTCAGTCCACCAGAGGGCAACAAAGAGATCAGCAGAGATGATATCCTCTGTAAAATAACTTACGTAGCTAATGGTGAGTAAACTTATTACCAAGTTGATGTTCACTTTTGCAACACTGATCATTGTGTAAAATTCTAATAATGTTAAAACACATTTTACTGAATGTAGTGAATCCAGGAGGATGGGCACCAGCGTCCGTCTTGCGAGCAGTGGCCAAACGTGAATATCCAAAATTCTTAAAGCGCTTCACGTCATATGTTCAAGAAAAGACCAGCGCTAAAGCAATCCTTTTTTAAAAATCAAACAGGTAATGTCAGTATTTGACTTGTTAAGCAAAACTTAACATCACATTGTGCAAATTCTCAACAAAATTTCTATTTTCCTATAGGTTGCCAGACATTTATAGGAGGCCTTATCCATCACTTCACCCTCTAAATCTTAAGTCATATCCAAAATCTAAATTAAACCAGTCATATATCACAGTGTTCTGGATTAGGAATATCAATGTTCTTATACAGGCATCCAGAAAATCCCACGGTATTTATAGTGCACATTGATTACATATACAGTTGTGTCCTTTTACATGTTGTGGGGACGGGTCCTGGTTGTTTTTGTCTGCTTTGTCTTTTATAAGAGTTAAAGTGTTTACGTTGTAAATATTTGTATTCATATTATGTGCACATTGTTTGGCTGTCTTTATTAAAGATTTAAAAACACTATCAACTTGAATACCAACTTGAATTAAAAGCTTTCTTGGTTATAACCATTTTTTAGGCCTTATATAATTGTCTTTTATGAGGTAAAGATTCTCTGCTTCGACTGAGAGAATGTGAAAAGCTTTAAATAAGGAACATTGTTTCTTTTAGGGCCCTGTGTCTTACTGTTCTGTATGAAGATTTGTGTATATTTATGTAAAAGAATCTTTATTATGCAGGATACAGAGGTTGGTGAACTGAATAACACTATAGAAAATTAGGTTGCCAGATATTGTCTGGCAACCTAAAAAAATATATATATATAAAAAAAAAACGAAAAACAGAGAACATTAATATCCACTTTTATAAATGTTTTTTTTTAAACATTTCACAAATACTACAGAATTATAACTACGTTAGAGAGTTCACTCTGGATATTCCCTTATGTTATACACAAGGCAAAAATATATTTACCAGATTTTTACCAGACATCATTTCATGATTCCATTAGACCTGAATAAAATGCATTATATTTATCTGTATCCTCATTTGACAGAATAACTTAAACAGTATACAAGAAGTGTTTTGTTGTTGTTGTAGTTGTTGTTGTAGTTGTTGTTGTAGCCTGTTCTCAGTGTGAACTTTGGATTCACTATAGTATGAGGCTTAATTTTTGTATTAATCACACAGAAATCTGTGTTAATGTTAATATTTGCACTAATCATAAGAGCATTGCTTTACAATCAGTTTACACGTGTTGCCAAATGAGAATCTTACGTATGAACGATTTTTAGAGGGTGGTATGTATGAAATTATATGCAACACTGATTTTTCCAGAATGCAGATTTTTGTTTGTTTTTTGTGCATACGCAAATGTATATCATATGTATCATACGTATGTTTATAACACTCTAGAATGATTAAAACATTTGACGAAGTGAATGAAAAGTTTCCAGCTGTATTGTGTAATATACAGTACTTTTAGCACTAAAGGTGTGCAGGTACTCTATTGTTTTTGTTCTTCTACTTGCAGAAAGTCTGTGGCAACTTAAAGTTTTTAAGGGTCTGATTGGGAAGGGTCTAAGGAACATTGTGTCAAAATTTGGGCTAAGTGCATTTGACAATCTAGTGCCACCACCTCAAATGTTCGAACTCCAAATATATTTATGCTCATAAAACCCTATGTCCAAATTATTTGATGTCAAGCAACTTTGTAAAACCTTATCACAGCAAATTTTCTGTATAATCAGATTTTCCACCATCTTGGATTCTGTCTAAAACTATTACTGTTTGTAACTAGTCATGAGCAAATTAAACCTCTCAAAATATGTCAAAGGAATTTTGATACTTCAAAAATATGCAATATAATTGCATTAACTACATTTCTCACATTATCTTGAAACCTGTGAACAACAGTTTTGGTTTTTAGGTTGCTTGTGCTGCTGGAGATTAGTCTTCTGTGGGGTTTGCAATACCTCAGATTAACTGAGTGTGTGTGTGTGTGTGTGTGTGTGAGGGGGAGAGGGAGAGAGAAGCACTGTAAATCCTTTCAGCAGATCTGCCTTGGTCTCAGCAAGGTTTAGCCAATCAGATGCCTGAATCCTGGTGAGATGTAATGCAAGGTGAGCTGATTGGTCAGTGCACACTCTGGTGAGGTGAGTGTCTTTTGCTGACACAATCCTACCAGGACGTCTTCACAAATGACTCGAATGTTTATTGATTAAGCATTTTATTGTCATATGTATATTTGGTATTCAGTTAGCTGACTGTTCAGGTGATGTGCCATTCGACCACATTCTTTATTTAAAAAAAAAAAGACCTTTCTTATCTGAGTTAATTCATGGCATTGTTTGATGAATCTTAGATGCTATTCTTGGTTCAGAATCACACCCAAAACTAGTATATATTATTGAAGACATTTATTAACCTTATGTAATTTCTTAAATAATGTTAGTGTTATTTTACTTTGACAAGCAAAAGAAAGAATTGAGAATTTTTTGACAAACAGCTATAATGAAATTCACCACAGTACTCAACACTCTCGAAAATCGTAATACTTGTGAAATGGTATCTTTACTTTTAAATCTGATGATACGTGCTGCATCACACTAATCTGTCATTGATTATTTTCCTGTAATTGCATATTCTGCCTCGGTTGTCAATTCAAGTTTATTTCTATAGCGCTTTTCACAACAGACATTGTCTCAAAGCAGCTTTACAGAATTTAATGAGTTACGGTGAACGATGTGTATTTATCTCTGATGAGCAGCCATGCCGACTGTGGCAAGGAGAAACTCCCTTAGATGTTATGAGGAAGAAACCTAGAGGGGAACCAGACTCAAAAGCAGAACCCATCCTCATTTGACATCAAGAGTGTGGTTATAAATCTTTAAACAATACAGAACACTGGAGTGTGAGAACTAACATGAGCACTTGAATTTAAGATAAGTAATGTTCTTTCTACAGTCTTTTACAGTCATTTGTGGTTATAGAACTAGGAGCTACTGAGCAACTCATAAAATAGCTCAACATTTGTGATCATCACAGATCCAACACCAGCTTCTCCATGCCAGAGACTTTAAACACTCAAGGAGGTCCAGTGTCCAAACTCTACATAATGTGGGATCCAAATGGCGTTGGTACGTCTCTAAATGGTTCGGGATGTTTGCAGGGTCGGCATCTACTTCTTTATAGGTCCACAATCTTCATGAGGTGGGACGTGACTGGGGCTGGTGAAACTTCAGGATGCCTCGGGATAGGTAGAGAAAGAAAAGCAGTGGAGAAGAATTAGCGTAGCTGCTGTTCATGATATTAACAAGCACAAGTTGATGATTTGCATGTGTTTAGATGTACTGGAGCACACGTTTAATGATATGCGATATGTGTTATGTGTAGGCTTTGCTAAAAAGATATGTTTTTAATCTGCACTTAAACTGGGAGAGTGTGTCTGAGCCCTGAACACTGTCAGGAAGACTATTCCAAAGTTTAGGAGCTAAATGTGAAAATGATTCACCACCTTTAGTGGATTTTGCTATTCTATAAACTACTAGAAGTCCTGAATTTTGAGATCTTAGGGATTGATGGAATGTAGCGTGTTAGCAGACTGGATAGATACGTGGGAGGCAAACCATTTAGTGTTATGAGTCATCCAATCTTTTAATTATTTGACACACTCAGTTATCCAAACCAATTGAGCTGTATCGTCTGGTTTCAATAAATATATATATATATGTATCATCAGCATAACAGTGGAAGCTAATCCCATACCTTCTAATAATATTTCCCAATGGAAGCATGTATATTGTGAAAAGCAGGGGTCCTAGAACTGAACCTTGTGGCACCCCATAATTTACTTGCATTAGCCTGGATAGCTCTCCATTTAAGTCAACAAAATGGTAATGATCAGACAGGTAGGATTTAAACTAGCTTAATGCCTGTCCCTGAATGCCGATGTAATTTTTTTATCGACCTAGGAGAAGATCATGGTCTATAAAACTAACAGAGAGCTGTAGCCTTGATCTGAAGCTAAAAACAGGTCATTAGTGATTTTACCTATAGCAGTTTCTGTGTTAAGATGGGGCCTAAAACCTGACTGAAACTCTTAAAGATATTGTTCTCTTGTAAGTAGAAACATAACTGGGCATAGACAATCTTTTCTAAAATCTTAGACATAAATGGAAGATTTGAAATGGGTTTTTGATAGTGTGTTTGAATCCAAAATAGGTTTCTTAATGAGGGGCTTAATAACTGCTAACTTGAGGGGTTTAGGGACTTGAGGAGTGAGGAGTTAATAATATTCAGAAGAGGCTCACCAGCTGTATGTAACACTTCTTTCAGTAGTTTAGTTGGAATAGGATTTAACAGACATGTTGTTGATTTAGCTTTGGTAATAACATCATACAGCTCTTCCTGTCCTTTATGTGTAAAGCAGTGTAGTTGTGGAGTTTTAGGTACGATTGGATCTGGAGACGCTGTCAGAGGTTTGACCTCCACAACTGTTTTTTAATACTATCAATTTTTATAGTGAAGAAATTCAAGTCCTCACTACTAAACTGTGATGGAACACATTTTTCAGTTACCTGATTTGTAGTTAATTTAGCTACTGTACTGAAAAGGAACCTAGGATTGTTTTTGTTGTTTCCTATGAGTTTGCTCAGGTGCTCAGCTCTAGCAGCATTTAGCACCTGTCTGTAGCTGAGCATACTGTCTTTATACACAATTGTAAATACCTCTAAATTAGTTTTCCTCCATTATCTTTCCAGATTACGGCTGCTCTCATGAGGGCATTCGTATGACTATTATACCATGGTGCAGGTGTTTTTTCTCTAACCTTTTATAACCGGATGGGGGCCACAGTATCTAATGTGCTAGTGAGGATAAGGTCTATGTTGTTAGCCATTTCATCAAGATTGTTAGCATTCATGGGTTTAGTGAGAAATTGAGATAAATCAGGCAGGTTATTTCTGTATCTGTCCTTAGTGGTCAGAACAATAGTCCTACCAAGTCGAAAACGTGGTGAAACACGGCTAATATTCTCTACCGGTAGTGTGTACAGTATGAGATAATGGTCTATGACGTCATCACTCTGAGGTAAAATATCTATATCAGTGACGTCTGCGCCGTGGAATATTATTAAGTCTAGTGTGTGATTAAAACGATGAGTTGGTCTGGTGGTCTTTTGTTCAACCCCAAAAGAGTTTAATAAGTTCACAAATTATAGTCATAGGGCATCTTTTGCATCATCAACATGAATATTAAAATCTCCTACAAGCAGCACTTTATCAAAATTGATCAAGAGGTCTGAAAGAAAACGAGCAAACTCCTGAAGAATATCAGCGTAGGGCCCTGGGGGTCTGTACACGGTTGCCAGAGCGAGAGATAGTAGGGGCTTTCTATATATGTCTGAAAGTACAACTTTTAAGAACGAGCATTTCAGTTGATTTAAACCTGAATCCTAATTTTGGACTAACATTAAGAAGAGCACTATAAATGGTAGCTACACCATTTATACACCATCCAGATCAAGCTGAAGTGGAAGAACTTAACAGAACCCTGACCTCAAACATCATTAAAAACCTTTAATTATGAATTAGAACGATTGCAATCCACATCACTGTCTGACACTTCCTCAAACTTCAAAAAGACTTCCCAGAAGAGTGGAGGATGTTAAAGCAGCAAATGGGGACACAATCCGGTGTAGAATGTCGAGCAAGCCCGCATGGGTTTGATGGCCAGAAGTCCACAAACTATAGTGTGTCTCTTTTGTGGGAATCTTTTGAGTCTGAGGTTTATTTAGGGGTTATCACATGTAGAATATGAGGAGAAACTCATTCTAAATTGTGGTTAGCACAAAACACATTGCAGCAGAAACTTTGTTTTTTGCAAATTTATTTAAAAGTTCCCTTTCATGTCTTAATTATAAAAATATATGCAACTGTTATTATATTCTGCATTTTTAGAAAATAGAATTATATATTTTGGGAGGAATAAAAAGCATTTGACAAAAAGATTGCATTAATAGTATGGGCTACATGCACATTTTAGTATGCATAACCAGCAGGCATAACAATTTCCATGTGCATGGGAAGTAGCACCAGAAGCTGTTTATGCATTATTGTTAAAGTACAGTGTTCTTGCTGCTATTCAACACACAAGCAAAAGCTGATTGCTTTCATTCAGGCCATTATAGCACCTTTTGAAATAGTTGTGCATTTGCATACATTTGTTTAACCAAACCTTACATATAATCATCATCATCATCATCAAAATCAGTTAACTTTCCTAGCTGTAAAACCGACATGTATTCAGACTGACAATAAATGCAGAAGGTGGAATTTTGGCAATTGAAGGTAATTCTAAAAAAGTGCAGGAATTAGTGATTGCTCTCCATGTTGGCTAGATTATATTCTAGAACAGTAAAAATTATTTCTTTCCCTATAAATAGTGAAATATGAAAATAAAATAAATTATATTATCCTGAGTGCATCCAACAAACACCGAAGGCATTGGAAGAAGCATCAGTTCTGAGATAAAAGTAAAAAAGTGAACGGTCCGAACATTACACTGTGATCATTAATGTTGTGATTTCAGCAGCCTTTGAGATGATTGTGGCACTCCATATAGTAAATGAAAGTGTTTCCTCCCTGGACCGGGTGTTGAAAATGTTGTTTCAGCCATCCATTTGACTTTTACTCAAACGTAAAATTACTTAAATGTGCGTGAAGTGTGTGTTTTTTCTCCTTCTGAGTCTTTTTGTCCCCCTTTTGTGTAACTTGTATCAGGTCTCAAGATGCTTGTTTTGTGCAGCTTCCTGGTGTGCCTTGTAAATTTACTTTTGACCTAAAAAAGATAACAAAATAATAAGTTTGATCATCACACAGATTCAATCTGGAATTCTGGTCTATAAAATTTACACCAACTCTAAAAGCACTACTTACCTATTATGTGTCATGTGACTTTTAACTAGCTGTCCGGCAGCAAGAGCAGCCATGAGCGATAATTCCCCTGCCATCACGGTGGCACATACCACCCTGGCAAGCTGCCGGGCATTTTCACCCGGACACGTCTCACTGGCACCTTGCACGCCTAACATCTAAAAGTAAGAAAAAAACAACATTTTCAGCCTGACATATCAATGATTCAGGTATGGCCTTGTTTTATTAACCTTAGGTGTAGTTTAGACAAACAGATAGCTGTTTATCCTTGGTATTTGAGTGCTCTGTAACTTCTGTCAGTATCAGGGTTGCCAGTTTACCAAAATAAGTCAGGCTCAATGCCACCCACTTCCAAAGAAAGTTAAGGTAAAATTACTGAAAAATATAACAGTTGTACTCATACGGCCATCTGTTTGCATGGAATGTGCAGGAATTGCATACAAAAGAATTGCATACAAGAACTCAAAAAGTACAAATAACTAGACAAACAAAGCTATAATAAAACTGACCACATTGCACATGACTCTGAAAACACAATACTGACATATACTGTAAATAATAGTGTGTCTGTTCTGTAGAAAGTCAGTAAAATCTGTATTTCTTGAACATGTGTAGACGAGCACGTTTTTAGATCATGCATAACTGATTTATTGCATGAAGCTATATATGAATAATTGTCTTTAACAAAGCTGTTTGACGCTTGTACGTACACTGCAAACCCCGCACCTTTAAAATCCAATACATCCTTTTAAAGATCCTCAGTGCAAGAATATTTACATTGAAAAGAAAGTTTATTAAGTATTACTTAAAAACCGTACTATAAATACCACAAATTGACATAAATAATGACCGATATTGTAAATGTAAAAAAACTATTTACTGATACAAATACCTTTGGTTCACATAACTCAAGAGCATATGAGTAGGCTTCATGTGACCGATATGCTTTAAATATTTGAAATAATTTTGTTTATATAATGTTTGCAAAAACACTCTGAGATCATATTTAAATGAGAAACAACAATAACCCATTATCTACAGTGTGGATGAATATTTCAAAATGCCAAAGTTTTTTTGTAAAACTGGAAAAATGGGGACACATTGCCATTCAACAAATGCTTCTCAACCATCACCAAATGCCCACTTAGTGTTGCCACTTGTGTTCTATTAACCTTAGACAGAAGTTTATATTATGCATTACCAGGGCCATATGCTCCTAAGACTCCATTACCCTAATAATATCTGGCTAGCACTGGCCTTTTTTTTGGACCTTCTTGGAAATTGTTTGACAGTGTATAGAATGTCTAAACCTGTATGACAACAGATAGACTATAAAGTGACCTACTATATACAGTAGACTTACTTATTGTAAGCTGTTAACTGAGTGGGCAATAAAAAGTGTAGATACCTTCAGACAGGCTTGCTGAGGTGCCAGATTGGTTCCTCCTCCTACAGTGCCTAGTTCAATGGAAGGCATGGTGCAGCTGATGTAGAGATCCTCCCCTATAGGTCCTGCTGCTTCCATTAGTGTGATACAGTTAGAGCTGCCCACTGTCTGAGCTGGGTCCTGTCAAAGTAATTCTCACAGTTACTCTGACATCATCCTTATTTTCTCTAGTATTTTCTCTTGGTGGAGATGTCCATTACCTGTCCACATGCGATGTAAATGGCTGCAACGATGTTGGCTGCGTGAGCATTGTAGCCCCCAATACTTCCTGCCATGGCTGAACCCACAAGATTTTTATTGATATTAAGATCCACCAGAGCATGTGTACTGGTCTTTAAAACCTGCAGAAAGGGTTTGTTTATTACAATTCTGCTGCATTTTGTGATCCTTATAATACATATTCAACTAGCTTGAAGAACTTTACCTCTCTGACAACTTGAGCAGGTATAACAGCTTCACACACCACAGACTTGCCCCTGCCCTCAATCCAATTAATAGCAGCTGGTTTTTTATCAGTGCAGTAATTCCCACTAACTGCCAGGACCTGCAGCTCAGAAAATTCCTCTTTAAGCCTACCCAGAGCATTCTCTGTTCCCTGAAAACCCAAATGGGAGCAAATAAGACATCATAATAAAGGCTTATTTCATACAATATCTCATTACAATATATTATATAACATTACCTTTGAGATCATGTTCATGCCCATCGCATCTCCAGTTTGAGACTGGAAGCGTATATAGAGATTACGTGAAGCAACGGCAATCAGGAGCTTCTCTAAACGTGCAAACCTAAAAAGGAAAGGAAAACCAAAACGTTTACATACACATAGCTATATGCAAAACAAGTCATTTTAGAATGTGATTTTCTGTTTGTTTACCTGCTAGTGTGGTCAAATGACTCTTTAATGCACTTGTAGCCCTCTGGGCTCTCTAGCCATGCCTTCACCTCAGCAGCCTTGCAGGCAGAAGGCATTCGAACTACAGGGCCACGGGTCATACTATCAGCCAAAAGCCTACTGTTGACTCCACCGGCAAGCTTTAAGAGAAATACAAGCATTAATGCATGTTAATATTGTAGTCAAGATCTGTAACATTATGTACTGTTTTCCATATCTTAGAGCAGATTAGATAGAGCCATGGAAATATGATTTACAGCTATTGCTCTGCAGCCTCGATTTGTGCTTGCCACCAGGCAGCCCTCAGTTGTAGCCAATGGGACCTGGAACTGCTTTCCATCCAAAAGCAGAGGGCCTGCAACGCCCACTGGAACAGGCATGTAACCAATGATGTTCTCACAGCAAGTTCCCATCACCTGTGAAAAATAATAAGTAATCTAAAATGGCCTAACCTCTGAAGAAGTTTAAAAATGTGAAATTTTCTTTATTTTCTTTCTTACCTGAGAGTAGTTGTAATCTTTGTATGGAAGACAGGTGAGCGCAGAAGTCTTGGGGAGTTTGGGGCAGAGCATCTTTCTCCGGATCATCACCCCTCTCTCTGGGCTCTCCATCAGTGCCTCTAACTTATATGCAGGAATGTGCTTCGCATTTACTAACATTATAACCTCAGCATCACTCAGATTTTGTGCCCCCATCTGTAAAATCACAAATATTTTTTATATATACAGTATGTTTCATAATGCACTCTCCTGCAGAGAGCTCGTACACAATACTTTTAAAGAAGGGATGATTCTTGAAGTCAAAAGAGATTTCTGAGCCTCTCACGTCACACACTAATTGGTTAAGAGTAAGTGAGTAAGTAGTGTGGGCAAGCTAATTAGAGATTACATGGGTCACAACCACACAGCCAAGGACACAAGGAGTCCTAGATTCTCTACATACTCTCCTGGTAATTAAATACCTTTACAAGAACAGTAGACAGGCATACTATTTGATTAAACAAAATTTTCCACTCCATCCTCACCTGTGGGTCTTTCAGAATGCTCAAGCACATTTCCACTGGCCTGGGCTCTGAGGGGATACTGGGCTGAGGCTCCACCACAACACTATTGTCAAGGGTTTCGACCTCTCCCACCACAAACATGCTTTTTGGTGTTGGCTCATTAGTGATAGGCAAGGGCTTTATCACTAAATCTAGAAAATTAATAATAGCAGATTTAGACATTGAAACTTATGGCTCAGTTTATAAACATTTGCTGAGGTTTCAAAGAAATATAACAAATCTATAATGGATAAAAATGGATAATGGACCACTACCTATTTCCTCTTTAGTGATGACAGCAGGAGGAGCAGTGGGCTTCTCGATCCTGTTAGTGCAAGAGGTCACATCCTTCCTGCAGCACTGGTCAGGACACTGTTTCTGTGTGAGCTCGGTGGTTGGAGTAGAGACTTTAAGAGACAGCGTAGACTCCATTTCCACCTGCTCAAAAAAGATGTACTTCACGGCCAGGAAGAGGGCGAGGCCTAAAGTGATGACCTGCTCAATGTCCATGCTTATCATCCTGTTAAGATACACATTTAATTCTTATTAAAAACGCGACAAAGTAGCAATATACAGGAAAATATATAATTTATGCTAGTGTGTATTCTTTGGAAATTTGACTGTTGATTTAATTATATTTTAGCCTTATTTGCAAGCACAGAGCAAAACAAGAATAATAAAGCTCCTCCTAAAATTACTTACCTGGACAGATAGAACTGCCACAGGGGCACGTCTGGCTCAATCCTCTTGGGTGAATTTAAACTCATTCCCACTTGTGGAACATCCAGAGTTCTATTTGGAGATGCAGGATCTGTAATCCATCGACTGTGAGCGTGAACCATCACCAGGCCTAGAGACTGTCAAAGGAAATTTGGTAAGTATTAATGGACAATGCAATATCTGAATCTGCAAATCTGAATCTGCAAATCTGGTGGTGCTCTAAATTGGTAGGAGATCTTTAGTTTTAAGTTAATAAAAAAAAACTATTGAGATTCAGAGCTTCTACTATGATGAATTTGAAATTTAATTTGGTTGAAAATATTGGTAATTTAAATTCAATGACTAAATGACCTAAACCAGGACTTAATTTATAATAAATCTCCTCCTATGTCCAGTTTGTACCATGATCATCTTGACTCTCTGTGTGACTGGATTTGGCTTGTTGTCCTCCTCTTCCTCCAGGACATGAGCAAAGTGGTTTAGCTGCCAGATTGGATGTCCTTCTCTGCTTTCCCTGGATAGCTGTGTTAGAAACATTTTAGAAAATGCTGAATGCTGATGAAAAATGACATCTTTTATCCCATGAAAACAATATTTAGAGCATATATAGTTTCAAGGCAGAATTTCACTTACCTCAAGCACTAACGAGACACAGGCTGGGAAGAAAGTCATGAAGACAAAGTAGTTCGCGAGGACAGACATGCATCCAAAGCCGCACATGATCTCAAGCTGACGAACACCTGTCATTCATCAGAAATAGATGTTGAAGCTTTCTGTTTAGGTTTACCTCACCGTAATTTAATACGAATTGTTGTGCACTTAAATTCTTACATTTGATTGGTTATAAGATAATCATTTCTTGCAATAGCATCTAAGTAATAAGGTAATTACTTTTAATATGTTTATTGTTTCTAAATTAACAGGTCATTTACAGGGACCTGAATAGGGGAAATGCTATGTACCTGACATGGTCCCTACACCAATTACTAGACACTCCACCAGGGCATCCAGAGTGAACGTTGGACCCAGTACTGCCATTCCTCTAGCTATGTTTTCTCTGACCTCATCCTGAAGCATAAAAAAAATAGATACAGTAAACCAACATCAATGTTTTGTCAAAGGTAATTATTTAAATGAAGTCTAGACAGATAAGAATGTGATGTCATGTACCTGTGAGTTTGAACTCAGCGCAAATTTTGCCAGAGCACATGCTTTGGAGAGGTCAATCAAAAGCAAAAAGAATGGCAATGCCTCACTATAAAACAAAAAATATATATGTTACTGTATAGCCGCAAACAAGTTGTGGATCGTATTAAATAAAACAAACATAGCAATTTACGTACTTTAAACCTGTCAGCTCCTTATCCAAGAAATGAATCACAACAGTGCTGAACACAAAACTGGAAAAGATAGTGAAAAGTCCAGCAATACCTGAAAAGAAACAAAAAAAGAAAAAGATATTAACATCAGATATAGGTTCTATTCTCTGGACCACATGGATATAAACCTATAAAAACCTACCCAGAATATACTTTGACCCAAGCTGCCGAAGATTTTGAAATTGGAAGTAAATATAGATGATCGCAATGCATCGTGTGATTGTCAGAATGATGATGTCACTACTGAGGACTTGCTGCATACATGGACATACATGGACAGTAAAGTAAAAATGTTATCTTTCACAGTTTTACTACAATTTACAAATAATCATCAGAACAGATTTTTACCGTAATTGTACACAGTACCTCTTCGTATTTGGGGCAGTCAAAGTTCCAACCACAAATGCGGTTATTGCCAGTGAACATATTCATGGACATCATACAGATGGTGAGCGTGACCGTGGCCACAATCACCTCCCAGGGATGGGAGGCCACAAACATGCCATGGAGTCGGAAAAGTCTGCTCAGCATTTTGGTCTCTCTGACGTATTGCAGCTGGATCAGAAGGGCATAAAAGAAAGGAGGAGAAAGAGGCGTGAATTAGAAACTCATCCGACAGGACTGGGGTGAGGAAGCTCCAATCTCTAACAAAGACTTGTAAGTGTTTAATACTATCCTTGTTAGATATCCCTTTAAACAATAATAATAATAATAATAATAATAATAATAATAATAATAATAATAATAATAATAATAATAATGGGATAAAATTATAAACCTCAATTTTTATGATTGTAATTATTAAACTATATTATTACATATTGTAAGTGATGAATATATGAAAAATCATAAAAAAAAACTATTATTGCTCATACTGAGGGTACAAAATAGTGAGTTATTAAGTAAACAAATAATAATAATAATAATAATAATAATAATAATAATAATAATAATAATAATAATGTGACTAATGCGGATCGGTACAATATAAATAATTATATTATTATTATTATTATTATTATTATTATTATTATTATTATTATTATTATATGCAGTATAATAGACCTTCACGCTTAAAAATGCTACCTATGAATATAATATTGATGCGATAAATAGTTTTTTCCGTCTATTTAAAAAAAAATAAATCAAACACGGGTTTCATAAAAAATACGATTAAATAATTTGACCGTAATGACATCATCTAATAAATGTAAATCTGCCCTCAGTACTTACCAAAGCCAGAGTAGATAATTATAGTAATAATGCGTACCTGGTTAATGAACTTCTCGTCTGTGGGCTAATGCATGAACCCGGAGTAAATAAGAGGATGGCAGGGGCTCCAGTCCGCTCGCGCTGTGAGGAGAAAGCGGACAGTGTTAATCTGCAGCCGGTGGTATAAGTGAGATCTTTGCTGCTCAGGCCAATCACCTGCAGCCGCCCGCCTGTACAGCGTGTGGAGCGATGGCAAGGCACTGCGTCACTGCTCACCGAGCCAATCACATTCACGGACCGCAGAAATGAACGCACAAGCCACGCCCATTTCAACCGCCGAATATAGAAGGTATTTACAGGTGGAGGACGCGTGATCTCGCCATCGTTTATTCATAGGCATTTAGTTTATGAAAATTAAAGTAGTACCAGGAAAAAGCTTATATATATATATATATATATATATATATATATATATATATATATATATATAGACACACACACACACACACACATACACAACACTACTGTGCAAAAGTTTTATTCAGGTGTGAGAAAATGCTGTAAAATAAGAATGCATTCCAAATACGTATTTAAATTGCTTATTATTTGCAATTTACAAAATGCAAAGTGAGCAAATGGGAGAAAATCCAAATCAAATCAATATTTGGTGTGACCATGCTTTGGCTATCAATTCTTACTTTTGCACGCTTGCATAAAGGCAGGAAAGTTGTAGGAGTGGAGTTTTAATGAATAATTTCATATTTAGGTAAATTAAATCACAGTCATGAACTGAAACAGAATTGGGTGTGTAGAAGGATTTTAACTGAGTGACGAAGAGCCTAAATCTGCTACTAAGGTGTGTCTATGTGTATGTGTGTGTGGAAGACAGTTTAATGTCACAGGTCATACACCACGGCAAGATTGAGCTCAGCAAAACTACTGGACTGTTGCCCAGTGAGCCCAAGTCGTCTTTTCAGATGAAAGGAAAAAAAATGTAGCATTTCATTTGGAAATTAAGGTCCCAGAGTCTGGGAGAAAAGAGGAGAGGCACAGAATCCAAGTTGCTTGAGATCCAGTGTAAAGTTTGTACAGTCAGTGGTGGTTTGGGGAGTCATGTCATCTGCTGGTGTTGGTCCACTGAGTTTTATCCAAGTCCAAGGTCAGCACAGACACCTAACAGAAAGTTTTAGAGCACTTCATGCTTCCCTCTGCTGACCAGCTTTATGAAGATGCTGATTTCATTTTCCAGCAGGATTTGGCACCTGCCCACACTGCCAAATGCAAGAGACCAAAAAATGCTAAATGGGGCCACTGTCAAAGAATCCTGGGCTTCCATACCACCTCAGCAGTGGCACAGACTGATCATCTCGATGCCATAACGAATTATCATAGACTGTGTAAACATAACACTGGACTTTAAAAAACTTGGGCTATGAGCTTCTCCACCTTTCCTCCAGACTCTAGGACCTTGGTTTCCAAATGAAATCAAAACTTGCTCTCTTTTGAAGGAGGACTTTGGACCACTGGGCAACAGTTCAGTTCTTCTCTTTAGCTCAGGTAAGATGCCTCTGAAGTTGCCTCTGGTTCAGGAGTGGCTTAACAAGAGGAATAAGACAACTGTAGCCAAATTCCTTGACACATCTGTATGTGGTGGCTCTTAATGCCTTGACCCCAGCCTCAGTCCATTCCTTGTGAAGTTGTGCACCTTTTTCTTCCACATTTTTTCCTTCCACTCATCTTTGAGTTAACATGCTTGGATACAGCACTCTGTGAACAGCAGCTTACTAAGCAATAAATGTTTGTGTCTTACCCTCCTTGTGAAGGGTGTCAATGATTGTCTTCTGGACAACTATGAGATCAGCAGTCTTCCCCATGATTGTGTAGCATAGTGAACCAAACTGTGAGACCATTTTGGAAGCTCAGAAAACCTAGTGTTTTGAGTTGCTGATTGGCCTGTCACCATATTCACATTTTTTAAGATAGTTAATTGGTGGGTTTTTGTTAAATGTGAGACAAAATCTTCAAAATTAAAAGAAATCAAAAGATTTCTAACACACACACACACACACACACACACACACACACACACACACACACACACACACACAC
Source organism: Silurus aristotelis (assembly GCF_946808225.1). NCBI lineage: Eukaryota > Metazoa > Chordata > Actinopteri > Siluriformes > Siluridae > Silurus > Silurus aristotelis. The sequence goes on along the minus strand of NC_139596.1, from coordinate 13,248,319 downwards.
ATATATATATATATATATATATATATATATATATATATATATATATATATATATATATATATATATATATATATAATATAAGAGCATGCATTCATTATTATCATCAAAGATCATCATTCTTTAAAGGCATTTGGTTTGATGTTGGTTGTGTATGTATGTGTGTGTGTGTGTGTGTGTGTGTGTGTGTGTGTGTGTGTGTGTGTGTGTGTGTGTCTGTGTTTGTTAGAACAACAAACCACTGCCTTATAAAAATATTGTAATTAAAAACAAAAAATTTCCACACACAAAAATAAAATAAATTACTAATAAAGACTAAACTAATCAATATTTAGCAATATTACTCTCAGGTGAACTTTGTGCAATTTTACAAGTAATTTGTTGCTAAGTTCTACTCAGTATCCAGTGCCACAGTTCATCTGTACACTCTGACTTGGAATCCTTCATTATGTTTTTTGTATGAAACACAGTTAGTTATGAAAGTTGTTACTTTCTGAATGTATGAATAAATAAACAGATGAATGAATGAATGACTTCATCTCACTCACGCCGACCAACTTGTGGAGCATAGGCACTGATGACATTTATTATAATCCCTTTAACTTCCAGCTTCACGTTTTTAACCCTATCAGAAACTCTCCACCTCCACTACACTCTTACTGTACTCTACCTTCAGAATCATCAATACATCATTTCTTTTTCCATCCACACCATGATAGAAGAGTTTAAAACCCCCTCCAATCTTTCTGGCCTTTTTTTCCTTTCCACTTGGTCTCCTGAACACACAACATATCTACCTTTCTCCTCTCCATCATATCAGCTAACTCTCTCCCTTTACCAGTCATAGTGCCAACATTTAAAGTATTAACCCAAACCTCCGCTCTCCTACACTTCTCCTTTTCCTGCTGTTTCTGTAGAGGTCTTCCTCCTCTACCCTGTTGGCTAACAATACTTGTGGCAGTCATTGGTAACCCGGGCGTCGACCGATTCGGTTTGAATTTCTGATTCGTGATCCGCATATTTGATTTGACACGTTTTATGCTGGATGCCTTTCATAACGCAACCCTCCTCATTTATCCGGGCTTGGGACCGGCACTAAGAGTGCACTGGCTTGTGCAACCCTAATAGCTGTGTTTAATTTAATAGTATACATTTTATTAAATATTGAATAATTATTGGTTAAGTACTAAATGAGTATTGGATGAATATTGGATGAATATTGGATGAGTATTGGATCTGTATTGGATGAATATTTATTGAATAGTAGAGTATTGGATATGTATTAAATGAGTATTAAGTGAATATTGGATGAGTATTTTTTAAATACAGTTTGAGTATTGGACAAGCATTGTTTTAGTATTGGATGAGTACTGTTTGATTATTGGATGAGTATTGTTTGATTATTGGATGAGTATTGTTTGAGTATTGGATGAGTGTAGGTTGAGTAATGGATGGGTATTTGAGTATTGATTAAATATTGTTTGAGTAATGTTTGAGCACTGGGTGAGTATTGTTTGAGCATTGGGTGAGTATTGGATGGGTATTTGTTGAGAATTGGATGAGTATTGTTTGAGTACTGGATGAGTATTGTTTGAGCATTGGATGAGTATTGTTTAAGTATTGAATGAGCCTTGTTTAAGTTTTGTTTGAGTATTGGATGAGTATTGTTTTAGTTTGGATGAGTATTGTTTGTGTATTGGATGAGTATTGTTTAAGTATTGTTTGAGTATTGTTTGAGTATTGGATGAGTATTGTTTGAGCATTAGATGAGTATTGTTTGAGTATTGGATGAGCATTGTTTAAGTATTGTTTGAGTATTGTTTAGGTATTGTTTGAGTATTGGATAAGTATTGTTTGAGTATTGGATGAGCATTGTTTAAGTACTGTTTGAGTATTGTTTAAGTATTGTTTGAGTATTGGATGAGTATTGTTTTAGTTTGGATGAGTATTGTTTGTGTATTGGATGAGTATTGTTTAAGTATTGTTTGAGTATTGTTTGAGTATTGGATGAGTATTGTTTGAGCATTGGATGAGTATTGTTTGAGTATTGGATGAGTATTGTTTAAGAATTGTTTGAGTATTGGATGAGTATTGTTTGAGTATTGTTTAAGTATTGTTTGTGTATTGGATAAGTATTGGTTGAGTATTGGTTGACCTTTTTACACTCTCGCGCCACAGCTGCGCGACCCCGCCCGTCTGCCGTCCCACCAATCAGCGCAGCGCCGTGCTCGCGCTCCGAATATTTTCGCGCGCGAGAGGTCGCGAGCTCGCTGAGGCCGCTGAGGAGGCAAACGTTAAATAAAAACCCATTCAGAGTTGTATTAATAGATTGTTGGTTGCTGATTAATTAACTGATAAATTGATAAGCATGGAATTCGTTTTAGACCACGAAGAGGAAGTTACAACAGATCCGGAGACCGAAGAAGTGGATGAAAAGTTTTATATGAATAGGTAAAAACCGCTAGCTTTAACCACAGCTGTCTGATAGCGCGTGTAGAATCCAGCTAGCAGACAACTAACTACCTGCTACAACTGTCTATAGTAAAAACGACCTTAAATGTTCAATAATTACAATGTAAGCAGACAGAAATTTTGCTGTGTAGACGATGTATTTATTAGGAGAACTGTTTTGCTCTTTTTACAGGCTGTTGATGTTGGATACTGCAGGAATACTGTCTACATCCGGCCATCATTCTCCTCCTCTGTTATCTTCTCACTGCGGTAAACATTACAGCATCTTACTGACATGCACAAGTTTACATTAACATATTACAGAAATTATTTAATATCCTCCTTTATAAGGTTCGTACCAACATTACAACATCCGGATAAAGAGAATAATAAGTCTGCACCATGGTTGTAAATTTGACCTGTCTGATTTCCTATAATAAGTTTATTAGTTCTATTTAGTTCAGTTTCATTGAGCATTTCTTGACAGAAATTTCGCCAGAGATTGGACTTTTGGTCCACAAAGGAGTGAGAATACCTGCTAGCAGCAGTCAGGTAAAATGCACCAACAAAATAATACATAAAACACAGGGTCCCTAATCACCAGGACACATCCCGGTGCTGGGCTGTGGACCATTTAATACCAGGCCACACAGAAAGAATATAAACCTCTCTAATTTTATTTTCATTTTATTGACTTTCATGGTCATTCCATATTTTTGAATTTTATAATAAATGAAGATTTCACTGATTCTGCATTATGATGAGTTAAGTTTCCATTATATGTGTTTACATGTTATAGTGTTTAGTTATGCACTTAACATCCAAGTGCTCTGTGGTGCAAATAAGGTTTGGGACCGCTGATGTTGACTGTCTATGCTGCAGCATTACAGTTTTCATTCACTTGAATTAATGACAGAATAAAAATACTCCTGTGCACAAATTGAGTGCAATGAAAAGGGGCATCAGTGCCCAGTGACACTAATAATGTAATGTGGATGAAGGAGCACAAAATCCATAGAGCTACTTCCAAAAATCTTGTAGAACACCGTTTCTGTAAAACTTATATTATAATCTTTACAGATTAGTGCCAGCCCATGCTTATTAAGTCAGAGCAACACTGTTTGCAAGGAGGATGATGGGCCAGCAAAAATGAATCAGACAAAAGGTAAGCATAGAAGCTTGTGCTGTGACAAAAAGTATGTTAGATATCATTGAAAGTGTTTGTGACACAACTAAAATAAAAATAACTCGCTTTGACTTAATTAATATAATATTGCATTCACTTGGTGGTGCTGCATGTAGCATAGCTGCCTCATAACTTCAGCTCTGGGTTTAAGGCAAGTTCTCCTTGTTATCCACAAAAAAATGATAAAATACACTCCACTGTTTGTTTTTCACTGCAAATTAAAGAAATCTCTATTCCTAGTGGCTGTTGCTTGTCATTGTGTTGATATATATAATAGCTTTCTTAGTTTCTGTGATTCATTTTGGTTTTGATGCAGTGGGTCCGGTGACTCTGGAAACATCTTCAAAATCCAGAAGAATCCATACAAACAACAAACAACCTCATCTCAACCTTACAACCTCAGTTGAACATCCCGAACATCCCGAACATGGCACGTCACAGTTTGTCTGCAGTAAACTGAGCACTGTAGGCAGTCAGAGAAGTGTAATAAAGTGCAATGGCAGTCTTTCTAAAAGCAGGTTAGTAGGGTTTCACAGACAATAATATACTAATCTACTAATCTGACTGGTTGTAGTCCATTTGTAACACATCACTAAAATCAAATATAACTGACTTGTTCTACACGTAGGTCACAGGAGCCGGGGTGCAGAGATTTATCTTCTGAAAGAATGGAGACTGTAAACAGTGCTGTGTTATCTCATATGTCCACGAGAGGTCAGCAGACACCAGGAACAGGTGTTTTCTTCTGTTTATTTGATTGCAATTAAAATGAAGGTCTGCCATGAGTTTTTTTTATACAGAAAATTTAAGAGAAAATTGTATTTTATTTTATTTTTACCACACACCAAATCAGCTAGTTGAACCAAAACCACAGAGAATCGAAAAATAAAAAAAATGCAGGGCTTTTGCTCTCTGAACAGACAGGATTATCGTATTCAAGCACTTAAAACTCAATACCATATTTATAGGTTATCATGATTTCAAAAAGGAGAACAGAGCTACATAAATAAATAAAAAAAAATCATGGTAATTATTGTATATGTCTAGAAATTTATATCAGGGTCATTGTCCTGTTTCAACTGAAGAAACTGTATCCAAAACAGACATACTGATTAAAACTTACATATAAAAATAAACATTTAATATTAACCAGATTGCTAACTATAGCTAGGCTAGATTATGTTTAATTAAAAAGAGAATGTGATTACAATAAAATGCAATTAATTATACATAACTAGATGTATCTATTACATGAAAATATTTAGTTTTTATTTATATTTGTGCCAATCATGCAACCCAAACAAATTGGACAATTTTATTTTACTTTAAGATTATGAAGGTTACCGTAAATTCATATAAGACTGTTTAAGACTTAAGACTGCTTTTTGATTACTGTTTGTTTTAGGCTCTTGTGGTAGCACAGTTAAAAACCCAACAAGTGGCAAACGAAAAGTCTCAAAATTACGGAGCATCCATAAACGAAACAAATTTGGAGAGACTCCCCTCCATCTTGCTGTGATGAAAGGAGATCTTCAATCTGTAAAAGACATAATTGAAGTTGGTGCCCGCGTCAACTTGGCGGATAATGCAGGTACATTTTACTATAACACAATCCACAAACCGGTATAGTTAAATCGTGTTACTAACCTAAGAATGCTGACATTCTATTAAACTCTATATTTTGCCCACTTGTCCACCGATATTGAATTTAAAGCTGTGATCCATTATTTCAGGCTGGACCCCACTTCATGAGGCAGCATTGGGACATAATTGCGCCATTGCAGAAACTCTGCTTAAAGCTGGAGCCAAAGTGAATTCTGTAGGATATGAAGGGATTATGCCTTTACACGATGCAGTACTACTTGGTAACTTTAAGGTGTGTGTCTTGTTAACGGTGTCTTTATTTGTATTTCTGCTGTCATTTTGTAAAACATGGTCTTATTTTTGTGAATCTAGCTTGTTCAGCTGCTGTTGAAGTGGGGTGCTAATCCATTATTGAAGAATCAGAAGGGAGACAACGCCATAGACCTCTGTCAAGACACGAGTATGGAGAAACTACTGAGACAATATGCATCTAAGCACTGTAGAGTAAGTATCGTTTAACTTGCAACAAAAAACAGGCATGCTTCAATCATATATACGTTTTTTTGCAGTTCATTGTACATTTTGCAGAAGGACATGCTGACCCAGTGTCTGTTTACCGATTTAGATATGAGAAAATTGCATTATTATTCAGGACAGTATGCAGTAGAAAGAAATTTCAATCTCCACAAGGGCTTATTACACAAAGGGACATATTACAGAAATTGAAGGGAAAACATTTTACAGAAACCATCAAATACAATACACAACACAGTGGTAAGTAGGTCATTATAACCCCAAGCTGCATAGAAATGTCTGAGTTTTGGGAATAAAGTGACTTGTGCTATGACTGACATGCTGGACTACTGGTACAGGTGAGTATATAACTCAGTTCTGTGTAGTAAGGGGATGAAACAAGATAAGAGGCCAAAGGTTAGTTTATAAAGTGGTCAGTTCATGATAGAGTATTAGGGAGAGACTTTGCTGCTCCGAAAAAAAAGTTGATTCTGAATGCATGTGGATCACACACTTTCATGATTTATTTATAGACTGATTTATTTGTGAATTAATTATAGTATATATTTTTTATATATTGCTTATTCTATTAAATCTTTTTTGTTTGTTTGTTTTGGTTTTTGTAGGGTGTAGGTTCATACAATCCACTACTGTTTAAATTTGGTTGAAATTTCCATTATGTTTTATTACTGCAGTTCGAAATATATCCAGTAGGTGGCAAAAATGTATGACTCAGGCATTCTAGTGAAAATCCAATATAGTGAAGTGAGCAGTGCTTTTGACATTAAATTACGAGTTATATATAGTACTCTTGACCCCACAAAAAGAAAGTCCAAAACATCTGAGTCTAAAATAATAAAAAAATCATACCGTGTGTAAGAGACATGTCTAATTCAGTAGCTGTTCAACAGACAGAAGTAAAATAATTATTAAAATATTTTTTATTTAGTTTTAATATAAACAATACTTAAATGCATAATGTACTTTTACTTTTAGACATTTATATTTGTGAAAAATTAATAATGAATAAACTGGAATTTGAACGTAATCCTGAGTATTAAATAACCAAATTGTCTATTTCAATTCAGAAATGTTTTTTACTGAACAAGAAAATGCAAGAAAGCAAAAAAAATTTTTTTTATAAAAACAAAAATATGTATTAAATCTAAAAAAATAAATATATAAATCTATCACTTCCACCACTGATTTAGTTTATAAGGCATGGAGTTGCTCTCTTATTCTCCAACAGCCAGATAAACATTTAAAGAACTATATTTATTCTTTTATTTTTTGTGCCTGTATATATTCTGTTCAAAATAATATGATGTTACAGTAGGGATCGATCTTTAGAAGAATGATAAATTACACCACATTCTATTTAGCTAAACAGTTTCTCCTTAAAGAGTAAAAGAAGCATTTTATTAGCCTAATTTCCTTTGACAGTTTCGCAGTGTAAGCTAGTGTCGGCTGTGATAGAAGCGTTTGGATGAATGCCAGACTTTCCTGCTATTGCTTCCAAAAGATCCATCAATAACTCTGCAGTAGGCCTAGGCGTGTTTCCTAGCCAGGCCAGGGCTGTGCTTCCTGGGGTATGTTCCAGAGGCAGAATTTTCAAGTTAGCTTTATACCATGAGTTATGATTTGTTAGGTAAAATTGCAGGTAAATATTTGTCCTGAGCATGGCTGCAGTATTTGCAGTATACATATAGATGCAGTACAAATCTCACACATTTCAGCAACCATTTTAGTAGATCTTCTCAGGGGACAATACTATAGAAATGAAACTTGGATATATTTTAGTATAGTCAATGTGTATATCAGTACAGATTTACTGTCCTCGGAAAATAACTCAACATACAGCCATTTTTAAATAACTGTCAACAAAAGTAAGTACACCCTAAGTAAACATGTCAAAACGGTGTCCAAAGTTCTGTGTGAGCACCACTGATATCTTGCACTGCCTTAATCCTCCTGGTCATGGAATTCAACAGAGCTGCACAGGTTGTTGCTGGGATCCTCTTCCACTCCTCCATAATAACATCACAGAGATGCTGGATGTCAGACACATAGTGCTTCTCCACCTTTCGCTGGACGATGCCCCACAGGTGCCTAATAGTGTTAAGGTCTGGAGACATACATGGCCACTCTATCAACTTTACCTTCAGCATCCTCAGCAGGGCAGTTGTCATCTTGAAAGTGCGTTTGGGGTCGTTATTATGTTAGAAAACTGCCGTTCAGCCCAGTTTTAAAAGGGAGGACATTATGTTCTGCTTCACAATGTCACAGTACATGTTGAAATCCTTGGTTCCCTCAATGAACCCGCATCCCCAATACCAGCAGCACTCATGCAGCCCCAGACCATGATGCTACCACCACCAAGACAATTTTCTTGGTTCTCATCACAAGGGAGTCTCCACACATGCTGGACACCATCTGAGCCAAACAAGATTTTCTGTCTCATCAGACCACAGGACATTGTTCCAGTAATTCATGCTCTTGGACAGGTTGTCTTCGGCAAACTGCTTGCAGGCTTTCATGTTAGCCAGCTTCAGAAGAGGATTCCTTCCGGGATGACAGCCATGCAAACCAACCTGTTGCAGTGTGTGGCGTATTGCCTTGCACTGAAAAGTGGTCCTTCCGCTTCTATGTCTGTTGAACTGCCACAAAATTGTAACTGCTCTAATAAAAAATACTCAAATTTGTATGGTCCTGTCAAGCAGACAAAAACATGAACATGATGAAAAGGATATGTGGCTTTGCAGGGTTACGTGAAGTACAGCTGTTATCACTTAGAGTGTACTCACTTCTGGTGCCAGCTATTTTCACAATAATGGCTGAATGTATGTATGAGGAGTGAAGGAGGATCCCAGCAACAACCTGTGCAGCTGTGGTGAATTCCATGACCAGGAGGATTAAAGCAGTTGTCAGAACTCAGAACCCGTCTCTGAGCAGACACATCACGGGTGAATTCTTTGTTTCAGTTGATTCCTAATGTAGCACCCTTAACCTAATAAAGTTAAATGAAATAGACGTCAAAAGCCAATGAAAAACTTCAGTCTTGGATGAGTAAAAGCAAAAACTTCTTTTTTCAGGTCCCTTATCTTCGCACCTTGGTTCTCCACCACTTCCTGTGATCACAAATTTGGGTTTCCTGTTTCCCTCCGTTACCCTTATTTACGGCATTTTCTCTGTTTTAATTAAGAAAAGAATGTGCATAAAACTTTCACTCCCTCTTGTACAGCCTCCAACTCTCAGTTTTTTATGTGTGGACAACCATTTTGCAGCCTATTTTTCCTTCCTCCATCTGCAATGTGTAAGTGTTTTGCTTTTATTCTTTTTTTTTATAACGCTGTTTGCTATCCTACTTTTATTAGATCAAGCTATATTATTTTACTTAGATTGTCTATTCGTGTATGTTTAACTACATTATTCTACTTGGTTATGTTAGTACCTAGGTCATACTTAATTCGTAATTTCTGAACTGACTGTTGCATAGTGTGTTGAGCTTTACGAGGATACAAAGATAGCATTTATTAGCTTTTGTTGCTACATGCACATATAAGTTTTATGTTTTTTTTTTTTTTAATCATTGTGATTTCACCTTTTTATATCGTATCTCTGTTGGTTTCTTTTATTCAGCTCCAACTCGCTGACATTCTGGGACATCTCTTAGGAGCAGTATCGTCAATTTCAACTTTTCTCTCTCGAAACCTATAATGAAGACTTTGATGTTGACACCCTCATTCCTGCAACAAACCAACCATCTTCTCCTTACCCTTCATGTTGTTCTCCTACTAATTATTCTCCTACTACTCCAGTTCCATCACAGGATTATTATGTTCCTCCCATAACCTTACCTGATTCTGACCCTGATTACTCGCCTATGTCTTCTGCAGCGGCTGAGGCACACCAGCTCTTTTTCTTCCCCAATAAACATGCCTAAGTCTGCCTTGTACGTTGTTTTTCTCTCTATAACACACTCATAACACCAGTCAGACCCTACTCTACTTTATTTATTAGTATCTGATTATTATTAATTTAATTATATTTTGAGTATATAGATTACATGAGTTTGATGAACATATAGGCTGAATAGGTTTAATCAAGCTACTTCTATTGTATATTGTAATAGGTTCTATACTAATTATTAGGTCAATTTGTTGGATTAATATTAGTTTGATTAAAAACATGCTAGATAAGGTTGATTAGAATATTTTTCTCGACATCACTGTGCTAGATAACAATGGTGCTCACACAAAACTTTGGACACAGTTTCGGCGTGTTCACTTAGGGTCTACTCACTTTTGTTGCCAGTTATTTAAAAATGGATGTATGTTTAATTATTTTCAGACGACAGTAAATCTGTACTGATATACAAGCTGTGAAGTTTAATTTCTATAATATTGTCCCTTGAGAAGACTAATTTTTGTGAGATACTGTAGGTGGCAGAGAATTGATTTATACGTTTAATGGTGTGATGCACCAAAATTGTTTAATCAAATTAAATTATTGCCCTTTTGTATATAAATACCATGTTTACCACATTTCTTAAAACAATTAGTTTATTAATTCGCTTTATGCTTTGGTTCTTACATACAGATAGGTGGCAAATTAAAGGAATCTGTAATGATTGGTTGGTATTTTGCTGCTTTGTTTTAAATCTGCATGTCTGATCTGAGTCCACTTGTTGATGATTAAAACTTTTCTTTTGTCTTTGTTATTTATCTATTTTTACGCTTTTTTTTTTTTAGCATCACCGTTACTTTACCTTTTCATCTTTACGACTATTTCAGCTGTTAGATGACATTTTGGAAACGCGATTACGCCTGTTGATGCAAAGAAAATGACAATTTATTTAACATTTACATTTTTAAAACATGTTGTTTCTCTCCTAATCGTCAGAATTTGTGAAATTCACCAGGACCTCTTTGCACACATAATCCGAAAATATCCACCTAAGTAAAGCAATGCCATGATTTAAACAGTATTTTAATTAAACATATCTATACTGCATATATATTTATTTCTGTCTTCATATTGCATCATATCGTCAGACCTCTACAATATAGATTTATCCACTTGTGATTACACTTAACTGACAGGCATCCTGCTCTCCAAAGCTTGGTATAGTCTCTTCTTAAAGCCTTCTCTCGTTGTGAGTATGTTTAATAGAAAGCTGCAGAGCTCAGAGGAAGCCATTAGCCTTGAACCATTTTCTCTTATTAGCACTAACCTATGTTTGACTCACCACATTCTTTCTATAGTGCTTTTTCCAGCTTGCATTTGCTGCACTGTATATTTCTGAGGCTATCAGGCTCATATTGAACTTCTTCAGCTGTCTGATTACTGATTCAGATATCATATATTACACTGTCTTTCAGGGCCAGTACACAGAAGAAAGGAATAGTGTTCTTCTCTCTTGATGGCTAATCATCATATCTCCTCACTAATTTGGTTTCTGTCTCCTCCAAGTATCACACAGCTCGATCAGCTGTAACAACTACTAGGGCATGGCAAGGTCAAGCAGCTGTACTTTGCATGAAATTTACTTAGGCAGGCCCATACTAGGTTAGCCTCACTGAGCACAAACATCTCATCTTACAGTAGCTTTACTGTAGTGCATTGGACAACCTGTTTTTTGTTATCAGCACCCAGAAGTAGTAACCCAGATCTGGGACAGCCTGCTGGGACAACATATCCATCAAAAGATGCAAAATTTTCTTCACACTTCAGACTCTGCATTTTCTGTAGCCTTATAGGTTTATTTCTACATGCAACAAAAGGGCAAAGAGATTCCTGTACAATGTTCGGTCCATTTATTTAAATTTGGTTGGAACCAATTTCAGGATACCACAAACTTCATTCAATACAATTCAAATGTGATATTTGCATAAGGTTTCATTACATTAAGTCATCCTACACTGTATGGCCAAAAGGTTTGTGGACATGTGACCGTCAGACCCATATGTGGATCTTACCCGAGTTTCACAAAGACATGGCTTGTCAGATGGAGGAATTGTAATACAGACTGATTCCCAGGCCTCCTCTTTTAACATCAGTGCCTGTTGAGGATGAATGAGCACAAATCCCCATAGCCACATTCCATAATCTGATGAAAAGCCATCCCAGAATAGTGGAGGTTGTTATTATTATTATATCCGAGGGAGGTTAAATCTGAAATGTAACAGATTGTAATATTTCTCACAGTACAGTACATTCATTTTGGATTTGTGTAAATACATGCCTCCTCACCCTTTAATTTGCCCCAATAATCTGTTTTCAATGAAGGTGAGCTTGCAGAACATATCACCGATTGTATTATTTAACCTGGACTGTGGCCATTTAATCCTCAGATCAACTGCATATCTTCCTTTGTCTAGGTACCATGGTCTACAGATGTGCTGGGCTGCTCATCTCAAATGAACCTTCTATAAATTAACTTAATTATGGCTCAGGGCTCTTAACCAATGAAATGCAATATTAGCTATATTTCAGCTATATATTTAGTGCCAGATAAATAGGTAATAACACTTTATGATTGTATACATGGACTTTGGGGGTATTACCATACCATATGTCATGTATTTTCCATTGCAGAGTGCTTTGTATGATCCAAAAGTAGCAATGTTATTTAGCCAGGCTTTATAATAATAAACTTGTTATTGACTTACTAAACCTTTATAATTATAGCAATATCAAATTTCCTCTACAAATTGTTCTGGAGCGATCCAGCTTTGGAAAATATTTTTGAAAGGCTGTAATGTCTGTGAAAATTCGGGTAACTTGGTTCCATTGCTATTGTAGCTTACTATATACACAAATCATGTATCATGTATATAATGTTTAATGAGCAATAGAATAGAATAGAATAGAATAGCCTTTAGTTGTCACATATACATTATATCACAGTGAAATATTTTTGTTTGCATATGCCAGCTGGATCGGAGGCTTGGTTCAAAAAAAGAGTCAGCAATGGACCCCTGGAGCACAGAAGGTTAAGGGCCTTGCCCAAAAGTGGCATCTTGGTGATACCGGGCCTTCGACCAAGGATCCTTTCCATTTCATTTTAAACATTGCATTATTCAGTATTCAGTGTAGGAATAAGAGTATCAATGAGTAATCTCAGTATCCTCGTATTATATAAACAGACTTAAACTTTCTGGTTACGATATAAACAATTGGGATCTGTCATGTATGGAGAACAAAGACCAATGCAAATGCAGTAAAAGGTGTTTGATTTGAGAGGCAAATCCAAAGTTAGGGTCAAAAACAGGATTGTATTAGGCAAAGGCAGCGCATGAGAAACAGGAAACAAGATCCAGATAAAAAAAAAAAAAAAACAGAAAATCACAGAAACAACTCTGCAAGGTCCAGTGAAAACGTTGAACATTCCTTTTTGCTTGAACAAACACACAAGGGCTTAATGCTCTAAGTAATTCAAGGAAAATCTGAAAACGGGTCAAAATAATCAGGAAACACAAGAAAGACGATAAGAGGAGCAGTGAGAGGATATGGGAACAGACAAGACATGAATCAGAACATGGCAATAAAACAAACACATGCTCTCACTATAGCAATGTAGGCTGTTATCCGTGCTCCCACACTCAGTGTAAGTGTGAGTGGGGAATTTTTTAAACACATTTTGAGCAATAAAAACCTGTATAATTAAAATCATTTGTTAGTCAAAAGGAATTTCTGCTACTTTTAAACCCTGGCACAGGATTGTATCCTAATGTTGTTTTGTGATACTCAGAGGACAAGACAGTCTCCTGCAGTAGATGCAGCTGAAGTTTGTCAAACTGTTTGTCCAGACTCAGAGGATTCAGCAAAAGTACATGCCAGTTCCTCTGCACATTCTGAAGGTATGCAGATACACTGTGGAAATGGCAAATAGGATATTACACAAGCATTAATTATGCAAGAGTCGGAGACTGATTTATAATAATTATGTGGGATTAACGTCTCTGAGAAAACATTTGTCACTTTACTATTCCCTCTTCTTATTTCTCCCTTATTTCTTAGAAAGACAATCGGGTCAAACTTTGCCTCAACTAAGAGACCAGACAAAAGACTCAGATATTGATGCCTCCTTAGCTGTTCAAGAGCGAGAGTCTATGGGCTGTGACACTATGTCTTGTCCAGACAGTGATCATGATAGCGATATCACTGTGGATTACACAGAGACTCGGTCATCATCACCTGAACACTGGGCTTTAAGTGCTACTCAGGATTTCTTGGGAGCTATAAACCGTTAGTATGATAAGAACTGCCTCTGACATCTGTAACCAATGTCTACATTTGTAGAAATAACATATTGCAGTGGGTTGTTTATGTGAATGTGCATTTGTTCGTTTTCAGGGTTGTTGTTAAAACGTTTTCAATGATTTAAATAAGATAGCAAAACAGCATAGGATACGATTATGCATTTGTGTTAGCTTTATCATTTGCTAGGGTCAGATTTAGCTGCCATTTCACATGATGCATGCTGTCATTTCTGTACATACAAGTTGCAAAATATATGTTCAGTGTTCAAGATAATTGTTTTTTTTTTTTTTTTACACAAATACAATAAATTAAATTAGGAAAGCAATAAAACTTGTGCCAGCTTAGCAATCTTGTTAGTTGCCTTTAAAAATCTACATTTCGAACAGACTGGAAAGCTGCCAAATTCACACAGCTATAATCTAATTTGACCAAAGTGATTAGAAGTGTGCTTTTGGTTTCTGTGTTTTTGCTTTTAGGTTTAAGAAACAGATTTGGTTTTATTAGAACATATTGGTTAAAAATATTCGGTTTTATTTGAAAATGTTCATGATTTTTTAGGAGTAGATGGTGCAGCAGTCAGGGAAAATGAAAACAGCTTAAATGAGGAGCTTCTTGAACATCAGGTAATAAAAGTATTGATAAAATATTATTAACAATAGAGCAGGCTAATTTGTTTTTTCAATTTATTTTACTGTAATAGTTTTATATGTAAATCTACATTACAGAGTTTGGTTTTGGGTCCCAAAACAAACCTAAATCAATGGAAAGATTCATGCAGAGAGACCACAGATAATATTTTGGTTGGTTCGAAAGAGAATCATAAAACTGATCATCTGGAGGAAAGTAATTCTGGAGTTGGCAAAAAAAAGATGAGAAGAAGGAAAATGGGGAACGATCAAAACTTTTTAGATTACTTGCTCAACTTTGACCTGAACAGCATCTCAGTCGTAAACACAGAAAATAGCAGCATGACTAATGGAGCTTCTCCACTGAACAAAAAATTGTGTAAGAATCCCTCTTCCAGGCCTGCTCTCCAGGCTCAAAGCAACATGTATCAGGAATGTAGTATTCCAGTACTGAGCTCCTGTCAAACTGAAGTCAGTGAATCATGTGCAGCTGAGCAATCTTTACCCTCAGATGAATCTTCTGAATCTCAGTCTCTGCTTATAGGGCTAATTCATGACTATGGACTTACCTGTAGTCCTGAGCCTCAGATAGGTTTAAAGATGATAGTGCGGGTAGAACCTATTAAAGAGCAGCTAAAACTTCATTCGGTTCAGCCCACATTAAAGAAAACAGACACAACCCATATAAATTGTAAAGAAGAAAGCCAACAAAAACAAACTTCTTTATTATTGCCTGCCAATGACAGTAATGGTGTTGCCTCAAAATGGCCTCAAACCATTATATCCACCCTAAACAGCCTTGCATATGGAGACCTGCTTGTAGGACCTAATGGAAACATACTCACTTCAGGACTTCAGTGTCTAAGTAATGATCCAGATGAATCCATCAAACAACTTCAGCAAAAACATGAAGATAAAGTAACCTTGTCTAGTTTCAGTCACTGCCCCAGTGTCAGTTCTGCAGACATTCAGGGCATTGTATGCAATAAGAGGCTGTGCGGTGGCAGATCACTGTCAAGGGTACTTGACACCACTCTAACCAGTCCCTTAGAAATGCAAACTAGTCCTATATGCGAGGGCAAACAACTTTTAACGAGCACACCAAGTAGTAAAAGCCAGAAAGATGATGAAAGCAATATAAAGAGTAGTAGAAAGATTTCCACAGATGATAATATGCCTCCAGTCTTGTTGCTGTGTGCCATAGATGATAATGCTGCTGTCAAAAATGATGATGCTAAAAGTTCTGCAGATTCTGACAGCACAATGATTGAAGAGCAGGAACAGATAAAGAGTTCTGACAATGATAGAGAGGGTATGACAATTCGAGCAGGGTTAAATCCAGCCCCAGTAGTCATCTCTTCCGAGGGATTAAGTCAGGACAAGCAGAATGACTCGTGTAAAACTAGTAAGGAGCATAGCAGGGGAGAACCAACAGAGAACACAACTGATCCATTGAGCACCGAGAGCTCTGTCAGCATGTTGACAGACTTGTCCCAGAAGCCCTTATGTTTACTTCCAACACCAGATAACAATCAAGTTACAGAAAGTGCAGGACAAGATGGTTTTCAGAAAGCAGTGGAAAATGAAAAGGCCTCATACGCTGCTAAAACGTGCCAGCGCAAAAAGAGGCAATCCAAACATAGATTCAGCAAGCAAACTAAACATGATGGTGTGCGTAATGCAGGTAAGATGTTCTTAACGAAAGTCATGCAAGCTAAATATTTTAATGCTAGCACCTGTATATTGTGCCTATATATTTATACACATTATCTTCCTAAATAGCCTCAAAGCCAGTTATAAACCTAACCCAGAGAAACATCCACCAAAGTAATTATTTGGGAGAGACTTTACTCCATCGAGCCTGCAAAAAAGGAGACCTACTAGAGGTTAAAAGGCTCATTAAAGCTGGAATAAACGTCAATACTGCTGACAATGCAGGTCCGAAAAAATTTAATTAACAATGCAAAAAAAAAAAGGGTGTTGAAAATGTTCTTGCAATAACTCCTGTTGGTTTGTCAGGTTGGACAGCTCTACATGAGGCCACTGTTAAAGGTTGTCCAGATGTGGTGGAGGAACTTTTGCGTGCGGGTGCAAATGTATCTAGCAGGGGGCTGAAAGGAGTCACTCCTCTCCATGATGCTGTCATATGCGGTAAATACAAGGTGAAATATTGTTTGGATGAAATTTTTGCCATTGTTAGTTGCAATTAAAGTATCTGGACAGATATACAGTATCTGGAAGAATTTTCACGTTGCCAATGTCTTGGTCTTTCCTAAAGACAACTTTGTTTTTTATCAACACACATTTCCCTATGTAAATCTTTTCCATACTTGGCTCAGATTTAAAGGTGACTGCCTTCAAAATCCATAATTTCATAGGTTGTAAAGCATCTTCTTCAGTACGGCTCAAATCCTCATGATAAGAACTCACTTGGACAAAGTGCACTGGATCTTGCAAAACATGAAATCATCAGAGAGCTGCTCCTGACATTTAGAGGAACTCCTGTTGTAGCTGAGCAACCATCTGACACGTCCAAACTAGAGTCTGAAATTTTGCACCATGAACAAATACGGCACGGTAATATAGTTCTCCCAGAAAAATGAGCAGTGTGAGTTCAGCTGTGAATGACCTCTCGTTTTCAATCAGTTTTACGGAAATACATTCATAATAAATTGTGTTTTCAGATAATACAGTTCACAGACCGCCTCCTTCCTGCTTCAGGAGAGATAATACAAGGAACATTGCAGGAAGCAGTGCTGGATCTGCACATTGCAGTTCTGTATGTAATATTTAATTATTACAGCTACAATCATTTAATTGATTATAATGATTTACTTTTTTTTTTTTATCATTTCTAGCTTGTGTGTGATCAGTCCAGAGCCATGAGAGCAACCCCTGAAGAAGTAGAAGCACCATCAAAGAAGACACAGCTTTTTTGTAATGAGAGCCAACAAAATCGGACATCTTTGCTACTGCCCAACCTTCTGAGTAATTCTGCAGCATATACGCAATAAAGAAAAGTGAAATGTCATTGACATACAGTAGTAATAGCTCACATGTATTTGTAAAAAAAATACCTCAGGAAAACAGGAAGGTGGCTTAGTTTAATTTCAGTCATTGTCCTGTCAGTTCTCCAACATTCGTGGCATTGTATGCACCTAGAGACTGTGTAGTGGCAGATCAGCGTCAAGGGTACTTGACACCACTCTAGCTTGTGCTTTAGAGTTGCAAGGTAGCACTTTATGCAAGAAAACATCGTTTTTTTAGCATGTCAACTGTTAAAGTCCAAAAGATGATCAAATTCTTATAAATTGTAAAAGAAAGGCACTATTATATGCTAATATTCAAGCATTATAATCATTGTATTGCAAAATGTATTTTTTTAGTTTTGCTAAATTTCAGTTTCTTTTCCAGATAATCAGGTTCACAGGAGACCAACTGGCTCCTTTAGGAAATATAATAAGAGGAACATTACAGCAAGCAGTACTGGTTCTGCACCCAATTTAGTATGTAATGTGTATTAATAGCGGATTTAAAAATGTAAATTGTTATAATGATTTAATCATTAATCGATTTTAATCATTTTAGCAGAAAAGTGCTTTGTCCCAAACTACAAATGCAACATCTGAAAAAGTGGAACCGAAGCAGACAGGTATCAGTCTGGGATCTGTTTGGATAATTAATTTATTCTTTCATTATTAATTTTTTAGTTTTTAAATTCTCTGATAATTCTGCTAACACAATGAAATGTAAACCTAGTTAACAGTTGTTGTGTAGGTAACTCTTAAGTCTTGAAAGCAGACACTAGTTGAATAAATTATGCTTATTTACTGGTAAACATACAGCATTGAGAACTACAAAACAGGGAAGAAAAGACATATCTGGTTTCTTGTTTTCAACTGATAGGGAGAGTTAATAACAGTTAACGTTGATAAGGTGGAACTAGCAGTGTGAGAAAACAATGTTTGCTTATACCATATGCTGTTGTTGGTGTCAGATTAGGTGTACATGGACGAGATCCAAAACAAGTCTTTCAAGTCTTTAATCTGTCATATAGACAGAATATAGTAGTGTCTTTATGATTTGAATTTGGGTTGTAGCACCCTGCTTTACATTTTCAGTCTTGTCTACTTTGCCTGTCCACAAGTTGCCATGTACTCCACAAGACTGTCCATAGAGTCAGTTTCAGGGTATTTCTTTCTGTCTCATAACCTAATAAAGGGTTTACTTTTATCACTGAAGAAATATCATCGTGTAACTGCAGGAGCTGATGAATAAGGGATGTAAGACTTGAGTTGATCAACAAATTGATCTTAAAGAAAAAAATGACTATTAACTAACCTGGCGTTGCCTTTTTTTTACTATTTTATGTAGTCTGAATTCTTCAAGCATTTGTAGTGCCATAAGGCAAGCTTTTCGGGCTTTTCTTTGTTAAATCAGAAATATTATAAAATGTTTGTGATTTAACAAAGAAAAGCCCGAAAGCTTGCCTTATGGCACTACAAATGCTTGAAGAAGCTATATTAAATATTAATACGGTATGCCGATTTATAAACGTTACCTTGCTGTAAATTGTATTATTTATTACAGGAGAATTCAGAAAAGAAACTCATATGAGCATCACTTCCATCCGACTGATCAGTAATGAAGAGCTCCTGCCTTCCTTCTTGATGGACAGATTCTGGAATTCCTTCCTGAACAATAACGACTGGGACTTCTGAAATGATGTTCTTGATAGGGATTATTGGAAACTTATTTTATTTTGTTGAACTGGCAAGAGAAAGTTTACAATCACCTAAAAACCTTGACTGATATGCAATACAATAATAATAATAATAATAATAATAATAATAATAATAATAATACAAAATAGTTTGTTTAAAAACAGCATGAAAGGATTAATTTGCAATGTAACAAGACTTTTGAGAATTAAAAAGCCTGAGTTTATGGAATGCTTGCTTTTTAATACTGATGGTTATTTCAGAAGTTACGTCTTTTTTTGGAAAATAATGTACTTTTCGCGTTATTTCCAAAAAGAACCAAGTCATTGTATATCATAGTGAACGCGGCGGATGTGTGGGCGTGGCCTGTGGTTTGTACACCTAAACGCCTCTGAGCTTGGACACGCCCACCGCCCCCACCAATTCCGTGCATTGGAGAAAAGCACAAGCGGATCTCACACACTACTGCTTCACAGTTAAACCTGGAGGAGACACGCGAAGATATTACAGCTGAAACCATAAGTATTATTCATCTTTTGTCATACAAAATGTTATCATTCGATAAATCCATGAAAGCTTGATTTCTGTTATAGTCTAAGTCTAATACAGCATCCTACTGTAGGTCTGAAATGAAACACGCAGCTGTTTAGTTACTGTGCAGCCTCATTGACGTATTTTCCGATTTATCCTTTTGATGCTCTGACCTACAGAATGCACGTGGGCTGCTTGGGGATTTCCACATTGTGCTAATTCTGTTCTTGTTTTTGGTTTACCCTTGAAACAGTAGTGACGCCTGTATGAAGTGGACACATTGGCACTGGACTTGCTTCAAGTTTGTCCAAGACATTTTTGATGGAACGCAACAGAAAGGAAGTGAAACGGCGAGAGCGCAAGGTGAGCTTCACTCCAACTTTCACTTATTAGTGATCATCTCAAAGTAGTCAGTAGAACAAGTTTTTTTCTGCTTGTATGGACAGGCTGTTTCTGAAATAAAAACAAATTAACAGCACTTGACATTTGAGTGACTCAGTCAAAATGTTTCAAACTTAACCTAATGACTAGGAAACAGAATAGACATAGGAGCTTATTAATGGTTTTTCTGTGCATCCGTTGTCCTTAGTGTTAAATCAGAAGGGACGTTCTCCTTTACTATTTTATCCAACCATATGTGTTATCGTAGGAAACGAATTGTGTCTTTCAGAATACAGACGTATGAATTAATTTCTATTAACATAAAACATTTTTGTTTATCCACAGAATGAAAAGGAAATGTATTGCTTTACATAAAATAAGGAACAAACTCTACCTGCTCTTTGTGTCGTTCATTCTGTGTGTGCTGACACTTGCCTACCTAAAACACTCTCGGCAAAAGCGATTCTACATCGAGCCCTATGGAATTACAGTAAGATCATCCAATTCTCAGTCTAACAAAGATGCCATTGACTGCACAGCCATTTATCAGCTGGATCCAGTAGAAATTGGCAAGTCCTTGGAGATAAGGCGCAAAGACATTGTGGATTTGGATGATGAGACGGTTGTGTCCTTTACCGAGGATTGTCCACAATACCTATCTGCGAGAGGTTACGATAGGGTCTACGTTACAAACGAGGAGCGTGACTTTCCACTGGCCTACTCTTTAGTAGTGCATAAGAACCTGCCCCTGGTAGAGAGAATTATCAGAGCCATCTATGCACCGCACAACATTTACTGCATTCATTACGATCAGAAGTCCTCCAAATCTTTTATCGCAGGGGTGGAAAATCTGGCGAAATGTTTCCCAAACATAATCGTCGCCTCCAAGCTGGAATCAGTGCAGTACGCACACATCACAAGACTCAACGCAGATCTCAATTGCCTGTCAGACCTAATGAGGTCAGAGGTCAAATGGAAATATGCTATCAATCTCTGTGGGCAAGACTTCCCTCTCAAGTCTAACTATGACCTGGTAAAGGAGCTGAAAATGCTCAATGGGTCAAACATGTTGGAATCAAGCCGACCAAGTGAGTTAAAGAAACAACGCTTCAGCTTTCAGCATGAACTGAAAGAGGTCCCTTATGAGTACCAGAAGTTACCCGTTAAAACAACAGTCATTAAAAGCCCCCCACCGCATGGCATTGAGATGTTTATTGGAAGTGCCTATTTTGTCCTTTCGCGTGATTTTGTCCAGTATGTTCAGACTAGCCAGCTGGCAAAAGACTTCTTAGAGTGGTCATCTGACACCTACTCTCCGGATGAGCACTTTTGGGCCACGCTGGTACGAGTGCCTGGTGTGCCAGGAGAGATCCTGAGGGCGGAGCCTGATGTGACTGATTTGAAGAGTAAAACCCGGCTGGTAAAATGGAACTATCTGGAAGGGTCTTTGTACCCCCCTTGCACTGGAACACATATGCGTAGTGTTTGCATTTATGGTGCTGCAGAACTCAGGTGGCTTTTAAACTATGGCCACTGGTTTGCAAACAAGTTTGATCCCAAAGTAGACCCTGTACTAATTCAATGTCTTGAGCAAAAACTTCAAGAGAGTAATAATCAACATGGGTTGAAAAAAGTCTTATAAACATGGTTACGGATTTAAGGCCTTTATTTATAACCTAGTGCTTTTTTACTTGTTTATGACTAAAACTTGCACTTATTGTAAAACTTTATCAACAGCTGAAATTCTTTCATTTGAAGTGCAATACAGGCTCCAAAATAGATTCTCATAACAAACCATGCTTTTTGCCATCAACATCATACCAGAACTTATGACCTCAAGTGCCTTTCAGCTCCTACAAAAAGTATAGTGTGTTTACTGTTGTTGCCTTATTAAAATAGCACATTCCTCAACTATCCTCAGTACTCTACCTCGATTGTCTTTCATTATTTTTTAGAGATGGGCTCCAAATACAGTTTTCCTACTGTTTTAGCCTGGTTGTGTTTTAGTTTTAGAAGTCTTTCAAAAGTCAGTATGTGAAAGATAAATTAGTGATTTTTTCCAAACACAGCAAAATAAGATGGTAGTATTTTAAAAGAAGACCTCTTTAAATTCTGGGATTCTGGTGGGAAAATATAACTCTTTTTTTTTTAATTTATATTAAATGTAACACATCTGATATTAAATGTACCCAATTTTTTTTTTATCGAAATCTAAAATACTCTTTCTTTTGAGCATGTGTGGTCCAAATGTTTGCGGTCTCTCAAAATTAAGCTTTAAACATTATTCATATTTAGACTGCTAAAGCAACCAATATCTATTATTATCTGTTACAGCAAATCTTAAGTTTCTGGAGCTAATGCACCAAATGAATTACTTATTAAACATGAGACTGATTTGAGCGAGACAGAATTTGTGTATGGATTGGATAAACTTAAAAAACATTGTGGAACATTTAGGGTGTAACTGTTTTATCCTTCTGCTTCCTCTTATTTTCGGTTATCTTTAACATTTTGTGGTTTCCTGACACATTTCTGTTAAAAAAACACCGGCCCTAAATAGATTATATACAGTTACAAACAAAATCACAATTGTTATATTAGACAACATTAAAACAATGTTATTAGCTTTCTGTTACAGTATAATTATAACCTACAATACCTAGAGTATATTATATCCTAGAATATGTGGTGCTTGGTTTTAAATACAGGTCTGTAATTTTAAAAATGTAATTCATATGTGGAATAGTAATTTACCAAATCTGGGTTATTAATATAACAACTGTCCATAAAGTCATAAAAATGCTAAATATTATAATTTGTTTGAAGTCATTATACTTTTGCTTTAAGGGAAACCCTTGAGCAGGAAAAGGAAGAGGTGTGTATCTGTCAAAAGAAATAGTAATGCAAAGAGGAAATTTGGAAAACTTAAAAACAAATTTCAACAGCTTAAATATTGTTTGACTGTGACTGCAAGAATATAATCACATGATTCAAGTTCCCACTTTCCTTCGACTTGTTTCTTCCCTCTGAATCATTAACAGTCGTTTATATTGTGTAGCTAGAATTTCCTAACACTGAGAAAAGCAAATCTACCATGTTAATCTATCAAATATAGATTTAATCCTGTTCTTTGTTGGTTTTATTTGCTTTGAACAGTCTATTCTCCCTAGAGTTTGTTAAAAAAAATTCTTGCACTTATATGTAAACGTATATTTTATAACGTATTATATGTAGCTGTCATTTGAACTTTAGCCATTTTAAATGCAACTAAAAGTGAATAATAAGGTTAAAGGATTTGTTTAGAAGTTTTCATTTTATTGCCGGTAAATCTGTAGGACTGTATGTGATAGTAATCTAAATAGAGATAGAAGTTTGTAGGCCTTGTTTGTCTACAAATCTTCAGAGCAGTAATACACTTAGGACTTTTCTAAATATTACATTGTTTACATATCCACCTGGTTGCTTATTTGCTTTATTATAAATATAAATCAATATTCCATTCATTATAAATATGGGAAAAGGCCAGAGCAGCTGCATTTGATTGTCCTGAAACATTCTTATCTAAGTAAATACATTTGCACACGTCTGCCATTACTGTGGGTGAAATTTGGTGGAAATTCACTGAAGATGTTGATGCAAATTAGAGTCTGCTGTTCTCTGCATAAACATCATAATATTATATTCATGTATAAACAAGAAGGGTCTATTCCTACACCATCTTATTTAATAATTAGAGAATATAAAAACTACACATGTTTTCACTGTACATTTCAGATGCTGCTATTTAAAGTGCAGACTGGTTTCCTATACTATTTTATAGTGGTGGACAGTAACAAAGAAAATGTCACTTGTTACTGTACTGCTTTTTCATGTATCTGTACTTTTATTAAGTATTTCCATTAGGGGAGACTTTTACTCAAATACTTTACTTTTTAATCAACTTCATCTTGAAAATTAGTCGTTCCTTTTTATTTTTGAGGATAAAAACTTGGCAATGACGCAGCAATCCACCAATCAGGGTCGAGCGCACACTCTGGTTTGAACTTGTTTTAATTGGCGCTTGGTGTATCTACTCATCACCAACATACATTTCAGCATCATTTTAACAGCAAGCAGAACATTTTTAGAGGAATAAAGATATAAAATATAAGGAATAAGAAACTCCTGACTCCAACTTGCCACATCACCCGTGGCCTTATTTACACTGGTTTTTTTCTTTTAAGTATTTGAAAAGAAGGTTTTGGGCTCATGTTAATTGTAATTTATATCAATCGTGTTTGACTAATAAATATCATTCTATTAATAGATTGGTGGTGTGAGTAACATTTGAGTGTTTTTACATAAACTTGATCAAGTGAGACACTTGTGAGAAAAATTATTATAGGAACCATATAACCATAATAGATCATAGTACTTTGGACAGGCGAATACTGAAGGCGAATACTTTTAAGTCAAGTAAAAGTTTAACAGGAGCACTTTCACTGGAGTAATATTTAATCTCTACTTTAACTCAAGTACTTGGTTTTGTGTACTTTGTCCACCACTGCCATTTAAAAAATCAAGTCAAGTTTATTTCTATAGCGCTTTTCACAACAGACATTGTCTCAAAGCAGCTTTATAGAATTTAAGAGTTAAGGTGAATGGTGTGTATTTATTCCTGATGAGCAGCCATGGCGTCTGTGGCAAGAAAAAACTTCCTTAGATGACATAAGGAAGAAACCTTGAGAGGAACCAGACTCAAAAGGGAAACCCATCCTCATTTGGGTGACATCAAGAGTGTGATTATAGTCTTTAAACAATACAGAACACTGGAAAATAAGAACTAACATGAGCACTGGAATGTAAGAATATGAGTTATGTTCTTTCTACAGTCTTTTACAGTCATTTGTGGTTATAGAACTAGGAGCTCATAAAACATTTCAATAGAAATGTTCCTGAAAGCTTTTAATGAAATTTGTACATTAGCTTCATTTATTTCCCAAAAATAGAATTATACTACAAAGGTCTAGCTTAGTCAGCAAAAATTAAAGTCACTTTGCTGACCTGGTTTTATAATCGATTTCTCATGCATGTGTTATTCTTCTTACCTATTTCAGAATCTCACACTATTACCATAAAGTCATTTGGCCATGCTCTCTTCATGAGCATAGTGTGAAGTGTAAATGACACCAAACATCTTTATTGCTTTCTCAGCCAGCATGACTCAGAACTATAAAAATCTGACCAAACAGCAAGCTTTTTCCAAAATTATAGAGTACTGCTATGCAAAAATAAGCCCTAAGAGAAATCTGAACGCTGGCCTAAATCAACACAATGTGCTTTGGCCTTTTCTGGTCTCTGTCAACATAAGAGTAATCAGAGTTATAATCATGGCCTTTGTTTGTCTGATGACGGAGGCTTCTGGGTCTGTGACAGACAAGCAAGCGCCATGGCTACAGTAAGACAACCCATGTCACTCAGCAGTGTCTACAGAGTTGGCCTAAGCACATGGACTCTCCTGAAACAAAGAGCCTTTATATGATGCTCTCCCTTCCCTAATCCACCGGCCTCAGTCACAGTGAGCGAAGTGCCTTGCACCTTCTCCTCGTCTTGTCCATGGACTACAGCCAGAGGTTGAACAAGTCAAGAGTTGCCAATGGCTTATTGACACAACCCTACAGGCCTGTGAATGATAAGATAATGTTGGGTATCCTCAGGGTGGGGTTAAGTAAATACCTTTTCCCATAGTTTTGGCTTGTCATTTTTTATTTTCAGTGATTCAAAATAATGTACCTAATTTTAAATAAAATTAAAGACAAGAACGATCAACTTTTTCTGAAGTCTTTTTGGGGAGTTTACTCTCTCAAGTTAAGTTTAAACATTCCCTGGAAATTACCCTGATGATAACATCTTACCCCAGGCTTCAGGAAACATGGCTAAAACTATACCTTATGTATAGATTTAAATATTTTAAATATATCAGTGCTTAATTTTAATTGGTAGTTAGTCATTTACAGTAGTTGGCTAATGTTTACTATAAACACTGTGTATATTATGGTTACCAAAGAATGTCAATAAGCAGGGAGGGTCCACAAAAAATGTATCTATATGATAAATTGTTAACACATTTTTAACACTTTGTGGTCTGTTGTCATGACGAAGCAGAAAACAAATCACTGATAAAAGTAAATCATTGAGGACTGAACATGGCAAACAGTCCAAAGGTCATTTTGTTGATGTATAGTTGCTGTAATGCCATAAATATATTGTAATAACAGTAACAACACATCTGGATAGATAGATAGATAGATAGATAGATAGATAGATAGATAGATAGATAGATAGATAGATAGATAGATAGATAGATAGATAGATAGATAGATAGATAGATAGATAGATAGATAGATAGATAGATAGATAGATAGAGCGAAAGAGCGAGCGAGCGAGCGAGCTTAGGAAGGGGAAAGAATTAGGACAAGCTGCAGTCTAAACTGAAACAGGAAATGTCCAGGAAGTGTGTTTAATGAGTTCAACCACAGGATACAGACAAGAAGCCAAATGGTGAAAGGGAGTTTCCCAGCTCTTAAGAAGTTTTTGAATAGAGATTTCTGTTGCTCTAATTTTAATTATATAAAAAAAAAACCTGAAACAGCTAGCTACTGGTCATAGTATGCAACAACTTCTCTCAGTTTGCCTCAATAAGGTGTGTTCTGATCTGCAGAACACTGTTCTGAACTCTGTTTCAGAGCTCAGCCACATCTGGAGAAGCCTAGAGCTACAGTAAGGATCTGAGCAGGTCATGTTTTTTTGTCTGTCAAAGATGGTGAACAGAGGGGTCTCTCGAAAAACATCCCTATCACCTTTCCGCTTCACAGTTTACACATCTGATGAATTTCAGTAGCTTGCCAGCTCATACTACCTAAAAAAGTTCTCACCATTTTGGGGTGCATTTAGAATGGAGATGAGTCAGGCCACAAATGATTAGTAAAGGATATTAATTTGTGGTGTGGCGAAAGCAACCTGCTAAACAACTGTGAACATCTAAACATATTTTATTAGTAATTATTTTATAACTAGGTTTTAAGGTGCTAAGATGAGTGAAAAAACTAGCGATTTCAAAAAAAGAAATTGTGGTTAATTACAACCATTTTATTATATGTTCTCAAAAATACAATACTGTAGAAATGAAAATTGGATAAACTTTAGAGTAGTCAATTATAACTTGTATAGCAGGACAGATTTACTGTCCTCTGAAAATAATTCTACATTCAGTCATTATTGCCAAAATAGCTGCCAACAAACGTGAGTACATGCAGCAGTAATTCATGTTAATAAATTATATCTAAAAAATATAATTTTCATTAAGACAAAGACTAATGAATAAAATGTGTTGGGACAAATAGCATAAACAATTTTTACTATAACAGCACATTTCATTGTTTTATATCTCTAATATGACAACAGGTTTCCAATGTCTTATTGTTTATCCATATATGGTTATAAATATTGGTTCTGGAACATAATCAAAACAAGTTAATTCTTGTTATCAGCTCTCAGAAAGCAGCTATAAATATTCATTAGTCAATGCTGTATTGTTTCCCTCCCATGAAGTCAATAAGACCGAAATGTTATGTTTAATATTTTATATTTATTTTGAGTTTGTTTGTTTTAAAGCATTTTTTTTCTTAAAGAAAAACTACAAACTAATTTATTTTCCTAATATTATTAGGATTTTAAATAAATAATTGGCTATAACTCAATATTTAGGAGTTAAAATGTAAAGAAAAACCTGGTGACCTGAAATTCTTTTATTTTTTATTCTGTGACATATTAACTTTCAAATTCAGCTCTAGGGTTACCATTACCTTTTGAGATACAATACAATAGTAGGTTTTTTTTTTTGCATGCTGGTTTCATTTCCTTCTTTCATTCTTGAAATAACTTTATTCACTCTCCCTCACAGCATTCTATAATCCCATAAACACAATTTTGAATGTAGATGCTGCTTCACATATATTCACATGTCCATCTTATAATGTATCATGAAGATTATATGTGCACCACCACATTGATCTGAAGAGTACAATGTCAGCATGCTGTTGTAGGAAATGAATTATTTCTATATGTTCTTGGGGTAATACTAGTTCTTGGATCGTTCTATGAATTACAAATTCTGTTTAACAAGAACAATAAGCCTCAAAGCACTGAGCCATAAGATAATCCACATACCACAAGAATGTAACACAATACACGGTTTCAGTCTCAGGCCCCACAAGGCCACAATTGTTAATGCCATGTATCATATTCTCCTTTCTAAAGAACCTTCCTCTACATGCAGCCTCCGTAGCACCCAGGTGGATGGGTAATTAATGAATATTTTTTTGAACTGCATCATAAATAAATAAAACCAGGTGGGCAGGGTTTCGTTCAATAAGTAATAATAAAGATTACATGTCCAAAGTCTTGTTGTCATTGTGTCTGAGTGGTGATAGGTCATGGCAGAGAGCAATAGTTGGGGTAGAGTGATATAAGCTGAAGAACTGGCTGTTATATGAGCTCGTGGCTTCCTGCCCTCCCTGGGAGAAGTTTAGGCAAAGCAGGGAGTGCCATATGTTTGACTGGGCAACAGAAAATGCAAAAATATTAATGGTACAGTATTTCTAATCAGGAGCCACCTTCTGGTATAAAATGGTGCAGCAGATGAATATTTGTTCCAACAAATATGTTAAGCTGTGCTCAGGAGGAAGACTTCCTGTGTGGGAGAATACATATTCCCTTTGTGATCAAACTCTTGATGTCACCCAAATGAGGATGGGTTCCCCTTTTGACTCCTCTCAAGGAGTTTTTCCTTGCCACAGTCACCATGGCTGCTCATCAGGGACAAATACACACCATTCACCTTAACTGTTGATTTCTGTAAAGCTGCTTTAAGACAATGTCTGTTGTGAAAAGCTCTATAGAAATAAACTTGACTTGACTTGACTTGACTTGACATACAGTACAGAAGTTACAGTCAAGAAATGAAACACTCTTTAGGGCATTTTCAATTAAACATTTATATTAACATACCAATCTTTTTATATGATAAACATAATTTAAAAGTATGAAAGTAATTTTTTCTTAATTTATGCATCTTTATCTACTATCAGAAAAAGGGTGGAAACAGTACATTTCCTTGTTGCACCTTTGAAGGTATATCTACTGTACCTTTCTATGTACCTACAAATTTATATGTGATTCTTTTCCAAATCATTGCTTCAATGCTGGAAGCACACAGTTGAAGTGTAGAAACATGAGTGTCCTGCACAGAGCCTTGACATCAACCCCACTGAACACCTTTGAGCTTAACTGGAACTCTGACTGCACCCCAGACCTCCTCACCCAGCAGCAGTGGTAACCTCACTAATGTTCTTGTGACTGAATAAATACATATTCCCACAGGTATGCTTGTGGAAAGCCTTCCCAGAGTACAGGAGGTTATAATAACAGCAAATGTGGAAAAGAATGTAGGAAGATTGTATCTTTTTTTCTTTTCTTAAGGATTTTTCTTTTATTTAAAGTAATTATTTAATTATTAAATATTTCTTTTGTTTGTTTGTTGGAAGATCACATTAAAGATGTTACAAGTCTGACATTTACATCGTTTGTATTTCTGTCTTTATATTTTTTAAAAGGGTGTGTAGATTCTTTGAACTTTTTATATAATATTTAATATATAATATACTGTATATACCCTGACCAGGCATTATAACATTATAAGCTGAACTGAATAACCTGTTAGTGGGTGTAATATATTAGGCAGCAGGCAGTCATTTTGTCCTCAAAGTTGTTAGAAGCAGAAAAAATGGGCAAGTATAAGGATGTGAGCGAGTTTGACAATGGACCAAATTGTGATGGCTAGACGACTGGGTCAGAGCATCTCCAAAACTGCAGCTCTTGTGGTGTGTTTCCAGGCCAAAAAGTGGTCCAGTGGTGAACCGGTGACAGGGTCATAAGCAGCCGAGGCTCATTGATGCACGTGGGGTCAATTATAAAAAAATGACATTAAATGAAAAGTATTAATAGTATATGCTTACACTTTATAAACGTATACTATAATTATATTTATATTATTATTTATTTATATTATATATTTATACTTCATACATGTAACTTTTAAATATACTACATAATATAAAAGAACGGAGCATATAAAATTATATTATATGATATATTTACCAAATTTTGTACATTTCTGTCTAAGCTATCTAGAGATTTCTTTTTACTCACATGTCTCATTCTAAAATAAATATTTGTTCAATAACATTGCTCAAAGTCAAACATTATTAGGGATGTTGACAAAACAATGGCTCCCTCATGTGGTCAAATAGTATACTAGCACAATGTTATTGCTATTTTATATATTCTGTAACAGCAGCTCTATCAGTATTAGCAGTTAATGTGCCTTTCTACTGTTATTGTTTTTTTGTAATATCTTATTGGACCTCTGTTGCAGATGCAATATTGGTAAAATTAAGCAATATTAATATTGCACAAGCAAAAGAGCAGTTATATAGTTGTGCACAGCTGATATTTTATCAGTGTGACATTGCTTTTGTTTCTATTAAAAAGGAATTAATATTGAGTAACTGACACTTCAGACCCAATATTGGCAAATAGTTCTGTTCGATCAGAGAGTTGTGTGCCTAGGCACACCAGAGGTCATTCTCAAGAGACGGATTCCATTAAGAGACTATCTGGAAGCCTGGAAACCCCTGCCGGATGTGTCTCAGTGGGTCCTGCCTACTGTAGAGCGAGGTTATACGATTCATTTTGGGTCTCCTCCGCCCCGGTTCAATAGGGTGTGTCCCACTCTGGTGGGGCCCATGCAGGCTCTGGTTATAGAACAAGAAGTAGAAACTCTCTTGAGCAAGCAGGCCATCAAGGTGGTCCCTCCATTTGACAGAAAGTCTAGGTTCCACACCCGGTACTTAATAGTTGCCAAGAAGGAGTGGGATGTGTTCCATTTTAGATCTACATCGGCTGAAACGCTCTATAATAAAAATCAGGTTCAAGATGTTTCCGTGAAACAGGCTGTGTCCCAAATCAGGTCCGAGGACTGGTTTGTCATGATAAATCTGAAGGACGTGTATTTTCATGTATCCATCCAGGAAAACACAGGACGTTCCTAAGGTTTGCGTTTAGGTCCGAAGCTTACCAATATTGGGTCCTTCTGTTCGGCCTTGCACTCTCACCCTGCACCTTCACAAAGTTAAGTCTCCGCTGAGACTCTGGGGCATCCACATACTGAACTATATCGACGATTGGTTGAAATTGGCTCGATCAGAGCACTTGGCAACCCGGCATTAAGATGTCATTCTCGCCCTTATGAAGTAATTGGTGTTAAGACTGAACGTCAAGAAAAGTGTACTTTTACCAGTACGGAGAACCATCTGTCTAGGCATCGTGTTGGATTTGAGTGTTTTGTGAGCTCAGCTGTCTCCTGCACTCATGGGCGTAAATTTCATTTAACAGAGGTGGGGTCATTTCTCATGAGCAATTTTTTGAAGGGGGACACAAATAATACAGTCAGATTGTACTTACAGTATAAAAACACAGTGTCCCCACAGTGAAAAACTTTGTTTCTATCATTATTATTGTAGCATGAAGACTGCGTCAATTACAATGATAATTCAAACTGCTTTACATAAATAAAGTTAAACTATCATAAAACAAATTATCACAACAATAAAAACAAGGAATAAAAAAAATGTTTAAGATTTTATTTACAAATTAAGACACTTAAGAACAGAATATAAATTGATTATACAGAAAAATACAGGGTCAGTTGGGATGTAGCACAGTGCTCATTTAGTAAATGCACAGATAAACAATATGCTAATTGTGTGTTAATTTTAAGTTAACACTATGCCAAGTGGCCCCAAATAAAACACTGCATGGGAAACAGGTTTGGCGTGTTAGTGTCAGTGCACTATGCTACAAGCTATTGTAAACAAGCTAACGTTCACTAGATAAGTCATATTTTAATCGCTTATATAGCAGATTCATGGAAAATCACATCGTTAATCGGCATCTTTGCCGCAACTAATTTATGAATGAATCTGCATCAACTACATTAAAGAAAATCGCTTTATTTAAAGTGAATAAAATCTCCTAGTTAATGAAGTTAAACATTAATTGAGGCGCAGACACACACCTGACTCGTGTGTGTAGAGTAGGTGAGATGAACCGCACACCTGACTCGTGTGTGTAGAGTAGGTGAGATGAACCGCACACCTGACTCGTGTGTGTAGAGTAGGTGAGATGAACCGCACACCTGACTCGTGTGTGTAGAGTAGGTGAGATGAACCGCACACCTGACTCGTGTGTGTAGAGAAGGTGAGATGAACCGCACACCTGACTCGTGTGTGTAGAGTAGGTGAGATGAACCGCACACCTGACTCGTGTGTGTAGGGTAGGTGAGATGAACCGCACACCTGACTCGTGTGTGTAGGGTAGGTGAGATGAACCGCACACCTGACTCGTGTGTGTAGGGTAGGTGAGATGAACCGCACACCTGACTCGTGTGTGTAGGGTAGGTGAGATGAACCGCACACCTGACTCGTGTGTGTAGAGTAGGTGAGATGAACCGCACACCTGACTCGTGTGTGTAGGGTAGGTGAGATGAACCGCACACCTGACTCGTGTGTGTAGAGTAGGTGAGATGAACCGCACACCTGACTCGTGTGTGTAGGGTAGGTGAGATGAACCGCACACCTGACTCGTGTGTGTAGGGTAGGTGAGATGAACCGCACACCTGATTCGTGTGTGTAGGGTAGGTGAGATAAACACACACCTGACTCGTGTGTGTAGGGTAGGTGAGATGAACACACACCTGACTCGTGTGTGTAGGGTAGGTGAGATGAACACACACCTGACTCGTGTGTGTAGGGTAGGTGAGATGAACTGGGAACGCAGGCAGTGGGTCAAACCACTGTGAGGAAGGGGAGGGGGAACTCAACTGTTTTTTAAATGCATTTTTGCAGGGGGGTTTTCCTACTTACATAATTATTTTAGGTAAACATACATATATTTTTCATATAATAGAGAATACATATAATGGAGAGTGCGATTTAAAAAAAAAAAAAGTTATCCTCATGACTGTCAAGAGAGTGAGAAAAGGAGAGCTTCACAATGTAAAGCAGTTTCACAGACTGCTGGGTCTGATGGCAGCTGCATCCACTGTGGTGCCACTTGGCAAGCTGGCACGACAGATCCTTCTGTGGGCTCAAGTTAAGCTGCTCTCACTGAGAGCACTATACATCCCACGGCGGTTGAATCTAGGAGCAGACGCCCTTTCGTTGCAAGGGCCGAGGCTCCACCCTGGAAGTGGTGGAGCAAATATGGAGAAGATTTCACAGTGCACAAGTGGACCTGTTTGTGCCATTGTACAGGTGTGGCCGAGGGTCCACCTGTACACTTTTCCCCCTGTAGCGCTGCTCCCAGGAGTTCAGGAGGGAGTTAGCTGGGATGGAGTCTGTCTGACGGGGCACAGCTCTTAGCCACTAGTCTTTCGGCCGAGGTTGTAGAGACCATTCCCTAATCCGGAGCTCCCTGCACGAGGAGGTTAAATGGTGCGGAGGTCACCAGTTAGACCCAGATAACTGCCCAGTTGGCCCAGTGCTGAAATTTCTTTGGGGAACAGTTTGCCAAAGGGTTGTCTTCTTCTACCCTAAAGGTTTACTTGTCCACTATTGCAGTTTATCATACTCCGCTTGCCGAGCAGTTGCTATTTAAATACCCATTAGTGACACGTTTCCTCCACGGTACTGCAGGCTGAGGCCTCATGTGTGACCCAGAGTGCCTGTGTGGAGACCTGACCAGTGTTCTGGAGGCCTTGTCTAAGCCTCCCTCCCTTTTGCTACTTTTTGGAAGGTAGTGATGGGTGAGAATGGCCAAGGCCTGGACTGAGGCACCTGTGATGACTTCATGTTAGGAGATTAAAGACAGGCCAGGACCTAATTATTTCTGACAAATTTTGATTTAAAACAGAGATATTTAAGAGCAGGTGTTAAGTGAAATCATGAGGTGTCTTAGTGTGATAACCTTATGAGTAAGTGGTCATGGACAGGCCAAGACCTAAATAATGACAGAATCACGTTTTTGAAGTTGTTGGAAAACACTTTTATATTTTTTATTAAAAATAAGAGATGATGGGAACTGACACCATTATGCCATTGGACTTGAAAAGTATCTAATTATTAAAAAAGAATTGGGAGGATGAGATAAGGGATGGCCAATAAAAAATAATGAGTCGTATCAAGATTGCAGAGAAGAGTATAAAAAAGCTGTACATTTACTGTGTTATGGGGCATTTCCATTGAACCGCCTGACTTTGTTTCTGCTGATTTTGTTTCTGCTGACTCATTGACATCACAACCCTGTATTCTACACTTTTCTGTTGCTTCTGTTTCCAATTAAATACTTCCAACCAGAGTTTTGAGCCTGTATGACACACATTGTGTCACCAGCTTTCAATGTTTCCGGCCTGCCGTAGCCTGTTTTGATCCAACCTCCCCATAATGACATCACCGATTAGCAACCATATATAGAGAGGAAGTGGTGAAGATAGGAAGAGGGTATTTGAAGTGGTGTTTGTGTTGTCTGTCTTCTCAAAATATTAGATAAAAAATATTTTGTTTATTATTTTGGCCCTGGCTCACCCTGAAGTCGCATAACAAGTTTGTACAAGTTGTGTATACTGTACATTTGCCTATTTTACAGGACACCACCACCTTTTTTATTTTTTGATATTAATAGCTTTATGAGTCAAGATTCTTATCAGCCCATTTGGCAAACAATACATGGATTTATTCACACACAACTCGTGATTAATCACAACTTAATCACACAATTTTTTTTTCTGTTCCAAATGTACTTTATGTAGTTTTTAATCTACATGGGCATGGACAAGTAGGGATGCTTTATGCAAATGTATGTTCATTATTAGTAAAACTATACTCAACATAAATTATGAAGACAAAATATTTTTGTAAATGTATTAAAGTAGTTATGGTGGGGTTTTAAATTACGTAAATTATCGGGACACCAAACAGAACTTTTGCTATGTTTTCGAACGGACGGTTTTAATTGCCGGATGTGCGCATCATGGCGGATTTCGGTGTTTGGTTTGAGACTTGGCGCATCAGTAAAACAAATGTTAAGTGATTAAATGGTTTTTTTCAATGGAGTTTATTATAATTTTTTTTATATCTGATTTAAAAAAGGACGTTGTGAATAAATGTGTGCTGCATTGAAGGTTGTAATTTTGCCTCATAGTTATATACTGTATATATTTAATTAATTGATTAATTAAACGATCAAACAAAAATGTGTGCTGCATTAATCGCACGTTATTAAAAAATAGTGACTTTAAAATGATGCCGTAATTTTTACAGCCTTAATAAATATATATTTTTAAATAGAGTTTATAACCTTGTGCATAATGAATCATTAAAAACTTTTTAGCTGATTATGCAGTAGATCTTACTCTAAATGCTTTGAAGTTATTGGATCTTTTGCCCTTTTCCCTCTGACAGGTGCTGTAATGCCACCAATCATGTCCACACACATATTTGTGTCTCTGAAGCTGTGATATGTGGTATGTGTTGCAATTTTAGAGATGATTGCCTGAAGTTCCTTTGACAGTGAAAACCTGGGGTTTGTCAGTGCCAAAGCCATTTGCTCCCTAACAGAGTGTTAGATATACAAGTTTGTGATCCATTATCCAAGCCAAGTGATTTTGCACATTCCAAGAAACCACAGTGAATATTCAAAAGCTCAAGTGGGGTGTTAGGGGTAAACTGAAGAACCTAGATGAAACTAAATGTTGTGTTAGAAAGTGTCCTATTTCGGTGTGAACACGTTTCCTAAGCTGAAACTTTGGTTAGTTATTAGTCACTCTTTTCTCAGACAGCTCTCTGGTCAGGTAGGACATGTAGCCTACTCCAAATGTAGATCGAAGCCTATGAAGCGTTTCAGCACCGTTGTGGGTTATGCAACAGGCTTTCCAGTGCGCGCTCTCGTTTTCTCCAGTTGTCTCGGCGGGACCGCGCACTGAAGCCCGAGGGGGGCGTGCACCGCTTGTCCCAGCCATTTTTATTTTATTTTGCACACTCAGATCCAACGCAATACTTTTGTCAGTGCTATACCAGGGCACTAAGATCACGGGAGATCCTTTTTCCATATCCCAGGTGAGTGATTGTTTTTTTTTTCTTTGACTAATCGTGCGCGTGCATTTAGCCCGTCATTTTTCCAGTCTAATCAGAAAAAGGGTTGTGACGCAACATGTCAGGAAAGCATCGGCGCTCCGGACCTGTGTGTTGCGCACACCTGGACTGCTCACCTGGGCCGCTTTATACACATCCAATAATGTTATTTTACAAACCAGAGGTAAATGTTTGACATATTCAATTGTATGCAGTGAGCAGCAGGAAAACTCAGACTTCTAAAAGTCGTGCAGTTTCTCACTAATGGCAAAACTTATGGAAACCTGTTCTCTTTGCACTGGTAACAGACATTTAAATATCATACAGCAGTGACGTTCTAGCGCATGCATGGTGATCCTAATGGACAATTGCACTAATAATGACTTGGTGCACTAAAACAGAATGGTGTATTTGTTTTGGAGGCAGAAAACTGTGCAGGTTTAAATGACAATTTCAGCTCATATATGTTGAGCATTTTTGGTCATTTTAGCATATTTTGAGCTTGGAACTGATTCCCAAACTAAACTACTGGAAACGTAATGAAGTTGTGTTTATGCTGGATTGGTGAAGTTTTTTTGTAAGACAAGATTGCCTACAGCTCTGCAATTAAAACACACCCGTGCACGCACGCACGCGCGCGCACACATTTCTTTGCCTTTGTTTATGAGAATGGCTGCTCTGTAACTGCGCATTTTGTTAACCCTTGATGCGCAAAACGTTTCTCTTTTCCATGTAATGCACGTATTATTATTATTTTTTTAAGTTTGTTAAAAGTTTAGTGTTGCTTTGTTTTTTGTTTTTTTGTCACCTTCCTTTGTGTGTAAACATGTTACTTAATACAAAAAAAAAAAAAAAAAGCTTTGAAATATGTCCAGAAGTGCTGAAGATCTGAGTTCTGGTAACATGTGTGCATGTGAACCCTTATGCAATCCAATAGATTGAATCTCAGTATCATAAAATAAAAATGGTGCACACAGATGTTTGCCTAAGCAGAGTGTCTGATTTAGTACTTTAATACAAAATGATGTAAGTTGGAAACATTCTAAGGTTAAAATGACTCGTGATTATTGGCTACAAAAACTCCATGTGAAGCTGATATTACCTTAGGGCATTGTCTTTTTTGTTGTGATCTCAAAGGTACAGTGTGTTCTTTTACAAATACTCACATCTTAACAATCACATCTGCTTCAGAATATAAACAAAATAAAGCTACACTGGGCATTGTGCTGCTGCTGAGGAAATATTTCAGAGTGAGTCTTTTATGAATTCGCATGAATTTGCATGTTTGCTGAGCAGAGTTGAGCTTGGTATGAAAGTGCATCAGTGTTGGAGAGAGCGTGTGTATTGAGCTGTGCTGCTGTTCTGAAGGGAGTGTATGGAATCTGGTTTTCGGTTAATCACATTCTCACACATGAGCTTTCTTTTTGTGTTTGACTGCTAATATCTTTTGACAGGGGAGCCATTGACTGGAGATGCATACACACGAACATGCACACGCACTCTGAGACTTGTACTTCACAGGAACACCCTCCTTGACTTTGCCTCTTTACTGTGGTGTTTCTTTGTTGCATACTAGGGAAGTATTTGTGCTAGCTTTTCACATATTTGTTCTTGAAAACTGTAGTTGTTCCAACCTGTGGGACAGATGTCAAATAAATTCACCCTGTCAAATATGACATAGACTTGAAACATATCTCATGAGCACTGACTACACACTTGCCAAACCAGAGAAGGGTGGGGTTAAGGGGCTACCAGCAGGAGCTGAAAGTCTTGATTATATTTGTTTGTGTGTATGTGTGTGTGTCTTGCTGTGTATCTTGTAATAAAGCACAAATACAGTTCTACGATTCTAGAACAAACAGTGGCATTGCAGGGTTCTACTGTATGTATTTTACACATGCTACGCATATCTGCCTGTCTGATAGTGGTAGATGTACTTTAGTTTGAAGGGAAAGTGATCTGCTGTTTGGGCATGTTTAAATATTTTCTCTTAAATATTGTTCTTGTGAAATAGCTGCTGAAGGCTGTCAGTGTCAGGTGGTAAGTAAATATTAATAGAGTTGTATTGGACATATTATATATATTTCACATATAACAGTAGGTGTACAGAGGTCAGTTTTGGAAATGGTGATTTTTTTAAAAAGGCATTTATACAAAAATAATGTGTTGATTGTCGTTAAGAGGGCTGGTATAAAAGTGGTAGCAGGGTTAAGTGCCACCTGTCCTTTAACGATAAATAGAAATCAGTATAAGGTTTCATTTCTGGTTTCCTCATCAGAATTTTTACAGAACCCAGTGTAACAGTACCATCCAATATTGGATATTTAGGTTTGAAATCGAAAGAGAAATATGAGATGATATGACAGAATTCTAGCTTTTGTTTCCTGATATTTACACTAAATGTGATAAAGAAAGTAGAACACTGTATGTTTGGTTTTAATGACTAAACTATATTTGATGTTAAAATACGATAAACCAACCTGAAAACAAGCTGTTTT
This sequence comes from Silurus aristotelis, assembly GCF_946808225.1. Taxonomy (NCBI): domain Eukaryota; kingdom Metazoa; phylum Chordata; class Actinopteri; order Siluriformes; family Siluridae; genus Silurus; species Silurus aristotelis. Next base: position 13,209,340 of record NC_139596.1, on the reverse strand, counting down.
GAAGCAGAGAAAAGAGGGAAAACTGTTCAAAACTATAAAGCAGACATAGGGTATTGCTAATAGGCCAATTTGGAATGTCCTTAAAAAAAGTCCTTTTACACAGGGAGGAGTTGACAGTATCTCAATTCCCTACTCAAAGAACTGAAATAGAAATAAATCACACAATTCTGGAACAAAAAAAAGACCTCAATTAAATGATTAAAAGATTGAAGGTGTGGAAAAGAAAGGATCTGCTTATGATCCAAAACATACAAGTTCATCTGCCCAACATACTGATGTCATGACTAAGGCTTACAGGACTGCTTCTGGAACAGGCTAAGTAATCATTGTATTGTATCCTTTATGATGTAACCGTGATGGTTACAACAGAACTAATTCAGAAGGCTGCTGAAACATTGTGCCTGCCAGTGTACAGAGAAATGCAACAGGCAATGACCCAAAACAGAAAAGTAAGAGGTTTTTACACTGGGCATGTAGGTCATCAGACTTAAGTTAAATTGAGCATTTCAACTCCAAAGAAGGAACTAAATTGGATAACCCTTAAAACAAACAACAACTATATGAAGCTCCAGTACAGGTTTTTCTGTGCAAATGTAAGAAATCAATGTGTTGCTTCAAAAAACAAAAAAAAACAAAAAAAAAACTGCTGACAAAACAGAACCCTTTAAATAAAAATCTTCCTAACACATTTTGACTTATTTGTGGAGGTGAAATGCACCAGCTGGGTCTCCTAGTCCACTTGTGCATGCATCAAATCTGAAACAGAGATAAATGGATCATTCTAATTACTTTTTTATTTGTTTTGGTAAAAAAAAAAAACATTAGCAGCATATATGGATAAATACATATTTGTATAGGTTATATTCGTGTTATGACATACAGTATGTTAGAAATCACTGTCAAAAAAGACAGAAATTTGTGGGTGTATTTTCATTCTATGAAAATATGCAACCAGAAAAGACCCTCAGGCTTACAAAATCCACTTTCGATTTTCTAATTATGATGCTGCTACTTTTTTAGTTTTGTTTTACTCAGTATTCTTCCAGAACAGCATTATAAAGCCCCAATTCTAATAATTTATTTCCAAAACAGAAAACATTTTTCAGCCAAAAATACTTTTACTCTTTATTCCCCCTGATGCCCTGGAGCCAAGCGTAAACTTATACTTACATTCCTCAGTCTTTTAAGTGTACAACTTTTTTTTTTACTAGTTTCATAGTAGACACTGTTAATATCAATTAAGTTATTTTTATATGATAAAAAAAAAAAAAAGATTTAGAATGGTTTGAATGGTTTAGTCTTTTCCTAGACACCAAGCTACCAATGCTAGGCACTTGAGCAAGGCCCTTAACTCTGATGTGCTCTGTTGTTAAAATGAGAAAACATGTATAAATGTTATTTGCTTTGAATATTGGCATCCGCCAAATGCCATAAATGTAAAGTGAGTTGTTACACTAGTTTTTTGACAAACAATCTAAATTGATAATTGGATATTGGATATACTGCCTTCCAATTATGGCAACAACTCAAAGTTATTAGGAATATTTACTTTGGAGGATGTTTCTCCCTTAGGATGGAGTTCCCCGTGGATGTATTGACCAGTGTGGATCCGGAATCCCTGAAGCACTCGGCAAAAGACTACATGTCTAAACTTCTCCACAGAAATCCAGAAAAACCTGAGTACCTCAGTATACCTGGATCAGAGAAAGTAAGAGTATTCTGTTGGGTTTTTTTAAAGTCTGGAATGTCTAGGTTTATTACTGGGTAAAGCTATTAATAAAGAGTTATACAAAGTGAATAATCTGCATTTGTATGTAATCTGTCCTACATTGGTTCGCAAGTAAAGTGGTAATTCAGTATAGAATGGATAAAATGTCTAAAGATGTCTAATCTTAATGATTATAAATTATTTAGCTTTTTATGTCATGCTATAGATAGAGATTGGCCTCTGTAATGTGGGTTTTGTCCCCCTCCATGGAGCTAACAATATACACAAGGTCCTTGCACTATTTTTACCTAAAGAAAAATTAAAAGGTAATATGCATTTATTTAATAAAAATGTTAATATTTAAATTTATGAATTATTGATAACACTAACAATGCACTGTCCTCTGCTTAGCTGTGGGACTCTATTTACTGGATCATTGGTGGTCTGCTGAAGATATTCTTAAAACAGCAGACCCCACACGAACAGGACTCCTCAAGGTTACTGCTATTACAATATCATCCACAACCTTTTACTAAATTACTTAAAATTAGGGTGAATATTGAGAGAACATTTCTGTCTTCAGGTAAAAACGACTGGAGAGAGGATAGTCCTGTATGTGCTTAACAGGATTATATACAGAACAAAAGAGAGGGCTGATTGCGATGTGAAGTTTCTTTGTCATGAGAAAGACGAATTTGCTAAAATCCTCTGGAAAAATGGCGAGGCGGTGGGCTTTTACTCCGTCAAACCTGAAGGTACAACATGTCTATTTGCCTAAGTTGTTCTTCCAGTTTAGATAATAGTTAAAAGTTAAAATGTTTGAATGAAAAAAACATGCTTCAAAGGTTATAAAAACAGTTGAGTTAAATTGATCAGCTCTTTTAGAGACTTGTTTGGGCAGTTTCTGATATCTTTTTGATCATCTTTCCATCTGAGGCTTCCAAACTTTTTACACTCAGAGTTCTAAATAACAAGTGTCCTTTTTTAGACTTAAAGTAATGTGTAAATGTGACTGTATTGTGCAGTGAAAACCAGTGTTAGAATTAGTTAGGACTAACCATTTAATATCTAAATCAACCACAGAATTATTTTACCATTTCTCTTTTTGTTCCAATTATAGGCGCAATATGCAGTCACTATCTGACCAAGTGTTATGACCTTCCTATCATGGACACCATATTCGTCCGGAAATGTCACAGAAGCAATGGCTATGGTCTCCAAATGCTGGAGGATTTTGTTTGGAGCTTCAAAAACGATTGCATAGGTTTGCAGTGTCCACTGTCACCAGCCATGTACAAAGGTATCGCTAATAATGTCATCCTGTAGCTTGTCTGTGTTTTTTTTTTTATATATATATCTTATATATTCATCACACATGCTAAATTTCAAAATTGTTACAGTTTGTGAAAAATATCTGAACCTTCATCCACAAGACACAAAGTTGCTGTGGGAAACAAATGGTACAGGATGCAGTTTTCAGAGAAGTCAAATAGCAAGAAAACTGCAAGCAATGGACCTAAATAGTAAGCAGTTGATTACATTTTTTAGGTATAAAAACTAGTGCATTGTGAGTTTAATTCTGTTAATATCTTGATAGAGAGTCATGAGTTTATTGGGGATGAAGAAGATGATAATTTCCAGATGGAAGTTGGTATTACTCAAGTAGAGGGGACTATGGATTACACAGAGGATGTGGTATGTAACTCATTAACTCTTAATATTTAGAGATATTAATATGGTGATTCTTATAATATTGGATCATTTTACACAATTACTTACACAGTTTTAACAATTATTACCTCTACATTTTTAGGAGGAGGTTGTCCAGGTTAAAAAAAGAAAAGGCAAGTATTCTACAGAAAGAAAATTCCATGGAAGTTGCTGTTTTCATTTCTTGTTAGCTTATTACTGTGCTTAATAAAAATCTAGGACAATGTTTGTTATATGAGCGGTAAAATCTAATTGATGCAAAATCTGTTACAGCATTTTTTTTAGTAGGCAAATGTGTGTGTGTACACCTAACTGTCAAGTAGTAACAGCTCAAGTGTCAAAAATGAGAAACACTAACAGTTTATTAAGAAACTTATTTTGTTCTTATGGCCTTATATTTTTTTGTCATGGTAATTACAGTGGTGCATGACACAGCTGTTACTACCTACTGCAGAAGCTGCATTCTAAAGCATAAAAAACCTGGAACAGACACAGAAGTGACAATTGAGAAAACCAACAGGTTTTTTGCATTATTCGAACTATTTTACACAATTAATCCACCATTCATGTTTATTATCTAAGTCTTATAGCAGCTTAATTAGAAAGCCTTAATTGAATTGTGGATATCTTTAAATGTGCGTTATGCAGGGTTGAAGACATTGAGCCTGATGTTCATTGTGCGGAAGATGACTTGGTGCATGAGGATGGCGAACGTTTCTTAAGAAAGGTATGCATGAGTGTTTTTTTTGTTTTACTTGGTATCCTGCAGCCTTAATTATCAAATAAATGCATTGACAAAGTCTGAAATTTGTGTCTGCCAATATGTGCTAGAAAATGGCCATTTATCATACGTGAATGCGTTAAATTGCTGTTTATTGTAAACAACTTCACTCTGAAAGGGTGATTTTCTGGCAATGTGTGTGTTTGTGTGTGTGTGTGTGTGTTTGTGTGTGTTTGTGTGTGTGTGTGTGTGTGTGTGTGTGTGTGTGAAATCCTTTGCCATATATATATATATATATATATATATATATATATATATATATATATATATATATATATATATATATATATATAAACCAGCAATGGCATGAAAACCTTTCATTACTTTTGCTTTTTCCTCTGTTGTGTTTGGAAATGTAATTTATTGCAGTGTGAGCTATAAGACCTATCATTACTCATCTAATAAATTGTTGGGAAATGCCAAACCTGTCTATAGTTTCTTGCTGAAGTGTCTAAAAACCCTACGGTAAAAAGTGGTGTAGCTTTCTGAGCATCATAGTTAGTAATTTCTCTGTCAGTTTCACTAAATTGATTGACAATCAGAACAATTGTCACTTCTAATTATTACCTTACATGCGTTTTCACCGTATTATACACGTGATCATGCGTGCGTCTTAATATACACACATTCTTACACATAAAAAACCTGATCAATCACATTCTGTTCATAGAAAAGTAAAACGGTGCAGTGTTCATAAATGCATGGCTGACAGATCATACTCTGGATTTTAACGTGCTACATAAGTAATAATGGCATTGTTTTTGTTTTGTAGGACACAGTGGAGACAGTATTACATGATGTGACCACCATATCAGAGATTTCTCGTCTTCACTGTGAAGAACAAAACATATTGCCCTGTGAGCCTTTTTCTCATTTAGAAACTAAAACAGAGCAGATGATCAAAATACCTCCTGTTATGGAAATCCGAAACAATGAGGATGCACAAATGGTAAAAACAGTTCAGTCACAACAAGATCAAACACCACCAGCAGAATATTCAAACAAGAATGACACAGAAGAAGCAGGACAAATATCAGTGGTTGAAAATATTGTTGATGAGACAGTAGAAATAGAAGTGGAAAAAAGGGAACCTGGAGCACTAGTAGTGTCTTTGGTAGAGAAAGAGAAGAACACAGTTGAAGAGTCTGGCATAGTTCAGGAATGTTCGTGGAAAAAATTTCAGGAAACTGAAGACCTAGAACCAAGTCCTGATAACAAAGAGGAGAAAGTTAGTACTTTGATGCAACAAGAGGAAAACAAAACCACGGCATACAGCTCAGGCTCAAAAGGAAAACATGACAAGCGAAGATCAAACCACGAAACTTCATTAAGGAGTTCTAGAAGACTCGATGATCAGGCTGCACAAAGGGAACTGGTAGAAAGCATTTCCAGAAGTACATCTAAAAAAGCACTTGCAGCCACTTCTAAACATGTGTACACAAGAAAAACCCAATCTATAAAACAACCAGAGGAAAGCAAACAAGTACAAGGTGAGCCCAAATATCAAGGATTAAAACAGACAGAATCTCCTGAAAAAGAGCGGGTCATGGAAAAAGCTGAAAATGAGAATGTGGAAGGGAAAATTGAGACAATAAACATCACCACTGAAGTTTACAGTGAAAATTCGATTGTGACTCTTAGAGAAAATGAAATGAATAATGAAAATAGCAGTTTAGATCAACAACCAACTGATAATCAAGACCTCATGGAAGTGGAGAAGGACAGTGCAGATAAAAATAAGATGGATGAGCAGTTAAGGAATGAAGAACAAGAAAAAGAGACAGCATCAGCAGAGGAAGTTACCAAGACATCCATGGATGGTGAGGAAATAGGACTAGTTGATGTTAATTTTGAAATATCCAAATTAATATTTGATGTAAAAGCACACAAACCATCTGCTTCAGAACACATTGAAGAGCAGAGAGAGGAACCAGCAGTAGAAACTGTGCCAGTAGCGGATGGCCACAGCAAAGTAGCAGCTTTGAAATGCACTTCCAAAACAAAAGCTGAAAAGCAACAAGTAAAAACAAAACAAACAGTTGATGATTTGGAAGTTGAGCAGATGATGGACGTTCTGGCATCACACACTGAAACTGCTTTGGAGCAGTCAGTAAGCTTCAACGCTGAAATGGAACATGTGGAAGCTATTGAAATGGAGGTTGGACCAAAAACACCAGAACAGTCTGCTGCAGAAAATGTTGAAGAGCAGGAGGAGGAAATGGCCTTAGAAAAGGGGCCATCGGAGGACACAGAAGAAGCCATATTAACATGTGCCACTAATGTGCATTTGGATTTTGACAAAGGTTTGACAACCACAGTTGCTGGTGAAGATGCTACGAAAATCTCACAGCCTCAGGTGGAACCCCATAGACCTGAATGTATTGATAAAGAATCTCTGGCAAAACATACTGAAAAAGAAACCGATAAAAAGGTGAAAAGTAAGAAAAGTGTTGCACTGAATGATGAAGTCAAAGTTCCAGAGTCAACTATTACTGATGAAGCAGTTCGAAAAGAGGCAGACACTGCTCAAGAAACACCAACCAAGGAACCACAATGTCAACATGTTGATGAGGATGAGGATGAGGCAAGCTCAAAAAGCCCGTTAAGATTCTCTAAAAGGCTGCAGGGTCAAGCTGCAAAAAGTGAAATAAAAATGAGAGTTTTCGGGAATTCATCAAGTCTGACAGGCAAAGGTACTCCACAACGTAGACACAAAAAACAAATCAAAACCCTGATGCTACAAGAGGAACCTGGACGATTAGATGAGGCTAAGAATAATGAAATGAACATTATATCAGGGATTGAGGCATTAGAAGAGCACATGGAGTCAGTTACTGTAAATTCATTTGAACCTTCTGAAGCTGTGAAAGAAGTTGAGAACAGAGTACCAGAAGACAAAGCATCTTCAGAATTGGTGCATGGAGAGGATGTAATGGAAACCACTTCACTTTTAACATTCCAAGAAGCTTCCGTTGTGCTTGTGGATGTCAAAAAAGTTCTCCCTAATTTAACAGGTGACTGTGGTCCTGCTCAGGAGGAAATAGGTAACAAGCTTATAATGAGTGAACAAGCAGCAGATATGAGAGGTAGAAATGAGAGTGGCAATGAAACAACACAATCACAGGAAGTAGTACTGCTTACCAAAACTCATTATGCAGATGAAGAGAATGCATTGGTTCAGATGGATGTAACAGAATTTGTGTCAGAAAGAATAGACAATAAAAATGAGGAAGCAGTAGAACTGGGTGTGAATGACACACTTATTACATCTAACAAACAAGAAAGGGATAATTGTTCAAAAGAAGTTATGAAAGATGTTTTGGAAGAAAAAACTACTTCGGCAGAACTGGATACAAGTAAAACTCTGTCAGACTGTCAAGCGAGTACAACACCTGCCCAAGGTCACAGTGTTGAGGGATGCACTAAAGATATTTTAGTTAGCACAAGCACAAATCCCAGACGTAGGACTCTACCAGCAAAGCTTACACCGGAAAGAAAGACTAGACCTTTACACAAAGAAACAAGGGTAAATAAAAATACAGAAGAGGAGATTTCAGATGAAGATGTTGAAACTGTATTCACGAGAAATCTCAGACGAAGAACAATAACAGTAACAGCATCACAGAGAAGAAGATCTAAAAATATCACAGGCTTAGCAGAGTCAGAGATGGGTGGACATGAAATAGTAGGCACTGAAGTTGCCAGGCCCACTTTAAAAGAGACACAAGAGACCTATTTAAAATATAAGGAAGTACCTGTTATTTCTGAAACAGCAAGGAAAGACCAGCCGCAAGAAACAACTTTACTTGAAAATTATGCAGAGAAGGTAGATAAGGTGACTGATGTACGAAAAGCTATGAATAAAGCAGCTGTTGATCGTGCAGAAGTTGAAAAAACAGAAAGAAGAGTTCTATTAGTTGATGCACCAGATAAGAATCGGGAGAAAGCACCTGATAAACCAAACCAAGAACAAGTAAAAAGTACAAACTCCGAACTGGAAAGAGAGCAACATGATCGAGCGCTGCAGGAAATGTTGCTTAAGAAAACATTTGAAAAGGGACTTGGTAAAGGAGTGGAAGAAAATCACTTTGAAGAAGAAAAAGATAGTAGTATAAACTTGCAGATTACAGAAGCAGTTCCTGATCAGTTAGAAGAAGGCATAGGTTGTGAAAGAAGGATGATAAAAAAACTAACAATAACTACCAAAGCTCTCTCTGTACGAAAATACAAACAACTCTGTGAACAAGATCAAGGTGGAAATGATGGGCAGACAATTGTGTGGGCAAACACTGGAGATTCTGCACCTGTAGAGACAATGGTAATGGAGATGGCTAGTGTGAAGTCACCTGCAGAAAACCAAGCAACGAATTATGGTCAAGAAAAAGAAGATATTAATATTATAGGTGGAGAAGATTCTAAACTAGTTGCGCAAGAAGAAGATAATGGTGAAGATCATGGTGAGGCAAACAAAGAACAACAGTCCTTAACAGAACAGACAGCATGTGAAAACAATGCAAGCAAAGCTGCTAAAGTAGCCTATGAACATAAAAGGATTGTGGCTACCCAAGAAGTACCAGAGCTATGTGAGAAGATTGTTGAGAAAATGACAGAAGCCAGTGTAATAGCAGATGAAAATTTCACCTTGGCGCTGGATGAAGAGCTTGACCCTAATGATGCAGAGTGTAGCCAAGTGGTTGCAGAGACCAGAGCTTTATTTCAGGAAAGTGAAAAAGAAATCACAGATGCAGAACAAGACTCTGGAGTGATGACACAACACAACCTTCAAGGCAGGGAATCAGCAAAAGCTTCAGCTAAACAAAAACCAACTAGGAAAAGGAGAAAATTGCTGCAAGATAGTCCAAGTGAAATGGAAAATAAGTCTGAGGCAGAAGAGGTAGAAGAGGTACTTGGGGAAGAGGTAAAGACACCTCAGCAAAAAAGAAAATCCGAAGTTAAGCTAACACCTCGGAGATCTGAACGGCTTTTCAGAACAAAAATAATGTAATAAAAAAAATTAATAACAGCAGTTGGTTAGTGGACCATACATTTTTAAGTATAATTTTGATACACAAAATATAGTGTATAGTATATAGTGCAGACCTGGGCAAACTACGGCCCGCGGGCCACATTCGGCCCTTTGCACGTCCCTGTCCGGCCCGCGTGAGGCCAATCATAAATTACAGGGATGCACCGAAAATCGGCCACCGAAAATTTTCGGCCAAAATACCTAAATCACCGAAACAACACGGCAGAAACACAATTGTAATGACGCAATAAAAAAGCGCAGCAGCACACGGTTATTTGGATAAGAGCAACATGTCTGCGGTGTGCGGAGAGCGATTTGCAAAACATGCAATGCTGAAATTTCAAGAGGGGGTGTATCTATAAAGAGTTTCTCCAAGTCGGGTTTAATTTATCACCTGGAATCCAAACATCCCGATTGCCATTCTAAATATGAGAAGAACGCGGCGAAGAAAAGTAAAGTCAATCCGAGCATGCGCACTCCGTCTGTAGAGGACGTTTTTGAAAAGGCAGGAAAGTTTTCCAGTGATGGTGCCGAGGCAAAAGGCATAACACAAAAAATGATGCAATTCATTGCCTAAGATCAGTGGTCTCTAGTGGCTCGATGGGTTGATCTTTCAAACATTCCCCGTGGATCCCGAAAATAATAATAATAATAATATAATATTATTTATTACACGGTTTTTCTTAATGCTGTAGATTAGAACCTTCCATTCACTTGAATGGGCTTCCAAACGTTCGGCGGTCAATTATTTTCGTTTAACAGACCCGTTGCTAATAATAATTGACCGCTGCCTGTCTGTCAATACTATGAATGGTAACAAATAAATAACAATAATTTATAATAAATACAACACTTTTGTAATTGATTTATTCTTTGAATTGCAATGCATTGATTTTAGTGAGGTTAGTACTCATTTATAGCCATAAATGCAATGGTTCTAAAAATTGACAATCTTTTCTTTTGGTGTTTCGGTTTTGGCCTTGGTTTCCTCATTTTTGGTTTTTGGTTTCGGCCAAGAATTTTCATTTCGGTGCATCCCTAAAATATTATCGTTCGTGTGGCCCTCTGACACAATTCAGGTTTCTCATGTGGCCCCTTGTAAAAATTAATTGCCCACCCCTGATATAGTGTATACCATTTTTTAGCTTTCTATTTTGTCACTTTTAACTATTCAATTTTGCATATTGTTAGTGATACTTTAATAACTGTTTCTCACAGACAGTGGGCTTTTAAAGTCTAAATTTATACTTTGATATAAACTTCTGAAGAATATCTATATACAAATATTTTACTATATTTTTTTTTATTAATTGGAAATCATGAATGGTGGGTCTGTAGATTTGTGCTTGAACAATATTCAGTGATATATTTCTCTTTTTTCTGTATTGTCTACACATTTTTAAAAAAACATTTCTTGCATGTTCAATATGTTTGGGGACTTCAATGGTGAAATATTCAGCTCTTTTGTAGTTATAGTATAAATATAACCAGATCTGTATTCAAAATATTATCTGGGTCTTGATTCTTTAAAACACAATCATTATAAATGTTCCCTATTCAGTCCCGACTGTGAGAATAACTGCAGGTACATAGTGTAGACATAGACTTTCCACTTGCATTTCTTAGCATCTTTTAGCATGCATTGCATTGTTACTAGAACAATTTTACAATTGTAAAACAAAATTTTATTATCTGTTCTTTATAAACCATTAGGGGAATTATATGTTACACCTATATACATTGCATCTCTTTTCCTGCACCACTAAACAGTTCCATTATTGTTTTTTTTTTGCTTTATATGTGCATTTTAATATACTTTTATTTTTCTTGTTTTAATAAAGAATTTTCGATGGTAAATTGTGGTAGTTTTTTATTATCAGGATTGGTATGATTTACAGGTGATTACATTAGTATCCTAATAAGAAACTAAAACATTCGAATCAGTATATTGTATAATTATTATCCAAAAAAGTGTGGATATGCAAAGAAAATAATTTCACTTCCCTACATTACAAATAAAGGCTATTTTAGCTATTTGTATATATACATTTTAAATGGTATATTTATATAAGAACTATGTCTATTAAAAATAGGAATTGTCCAAAGTCCAGCACGAATTGGAGAACAATCCGTTCCGCACAGGTCTCTAGAATCATGTTAAAATATTAATTAAAAAAATGTCAAATGTTGTTACCTAATGAATGTATTCAGGCTGAAAACCACCATAAAGAACACAAGCAGAGAAAAGATGTTGATGATCAGGTGATCAAGAACGTCTCTGCTCTCATGTTTACATCGCTGATTCCCTCTGTCTCATCCAATTTAAACCCCACACTTCTTGTTGCCTTCTGCCCTGCTCGTTGTTTGGTTCATAATCCAGCCTACGTCTGTGGTGTGTGAGTGCCAGGAAATGATACACCAGTGGTGGATTGAGAAAGCCACGAAATATCAAGAAATATGTTGATGGGCAGTGAAAGGAAATAAAAAATATACCAAATAGATTAAAAGTCTGGTTAGAAAATGAGTCTGGTTAGAAAATGTAAGAAGTAGTGTAAATAATAAAATGAGTGAAAGTAAAAAGTTAAAAAGAAAAATAAATATTGAAGTAAAGTACTGATACATAAAAATACAATAACGAAGTATTTGTACTCTGTTACCTCCCACCTCTGATTATATTTATGTTACCCAGATGAAGATGTTTCCTTTTTGAGTCTGGTTCTCCTCAACTTTTCATCATGCCATTTCAGGGAGTTTTTCCTTGCCACTTTCGCCACTGGCTCACTTATTGGGCTAAACTTACAATTACAATGACAACATTATAATATACACATTTAGTTCTTAGGCCAAAACCATGGACCAAACTGTTCGCTAAAACCCTTTACGTAGAAAATATATATAAGTCTTTTCATGGAGTCTTAATTAATCTGTATTGTCTGTATAGTCTTTATTGTCCTGTATAATCTTGTTTCTAAGATAAATGTATAGTGTTATTTATGACTGCACTTTTGAGAGTTACCAAATTCCTTGTATGTGTCTACACACTTAGCAAATAAACCTGAAGGAGATGTGTTCCGATGACTCCATACTAACTTGAACATATCGTAAGTCAAGACATGGCCTAGTATGTCAAGACATGGCCTAGTATAATATATATATATTTAATGCCAAAAGAACAAGAGATATTACATACTCGTTAAATTTACACTTACTTACAGAGATAAAAAAATACAAACAAAAAAATAAAATACAAAGTTTTCAAAGCATTGCATTTTTTCAGTGCTTTTTTCTTTTCTTTTTTTTTTGTTTCAAGAGATTCACATTCAATTCGAAGTCATTAATAAAATGTTTAAAAAAAAAAAGTTTGGTCTACATTGAGCCCACTTTTTCTTATGAAAATGGAATTTTCCTAATAAACAAACAAATGTATAATATATTGTTCACAATTCAAGTTTTCTGATTTTGATTCTGAGCAGACCCGCGCAAATTGAGACTTTTATTTTTAAGTCGGAAACAGTAAGGACCGGATGTCGGACTCTTAATTTGGCAATATTTTAATTTGGCAATATTTATTTATGTATTGACTCTTTAAACCCGGATATCTCTATTTTTTTTAATGATGTTTTCGCTGTCGAAAGCTTCATGATTATAATCATTATAAATGAACCTGATGGACCTGGGAGTAGGCTTTTATAAGAAACAGCTGGAAGACGGAATAAAGGGGGAAAGGGGGAATGAGAGTGATCTAAAGAGGTTGTTGCAGATGCATTTATCCCGAAAAGAGTTTCTGATTCATTTGCAGCTAAAAGAGCATTATGCAGGCTGTAAAAATGCCTCTGACAGTGAAAGTGGACATTAATGTGTTGCTGGTTGCAGCCACAGCCTTTGGCCTCCTGACCAGACTGTATGGCATTCAGTTCCCCAGAGCTGTGGTGTGAGTATATTCTTCTAATATATCATTTTTAAAATCCTATTGCTTGTGTATACACAGTCTCACACAGCCTCTGTGTGCCATAGCTTCGACGAGGTTTACTATGGCCAATTTGTGTCTCTGTACATGAAGAGGGTGTTTTTCATTGATGAGAGTGGACCACCTTTAGGACACATGATCCTGGCACTAGGAGGTGAGAATCAACCTCTTATTACTCTGATGTGTAAAAGAAAAACCTCTTGTCCTGCACAATGTAGTGTTTTCTCTTACTCTCAAACATACTGAGTTGAAGTCGATGTGCCACACCAGAAAATATTCATCGATAGATAGATTAGAGATAGATATAGGGCTGTTTGTGAGGGCATTTTGGAACAAGGATACAGCTGGTCATGGAACCAGTGGCAAATATAAAATTCAAGACTTTAAGGCAAATTACAAAATAGCTTAGTAGACTATAGAAGAATTATTTCTTTTCTACAGCCTTTGTTTTGTTAATGGTGAGAGGTCTCTGTTTTCATTCAGACAGAAAGAGAAATCCGAACATAGAAATCTGTTACGTCTGGGGAAAATTGGGTCGGTATCAAAATATCTAAATTGTGCCTCAGGGTTATAATTTAAACGCAGTCAAAATGACCTGGAGGTTTGATGACACTCATAGATATGATGTCTGTTATTATGTTTCATTCATTAATTGAGATACATGTTAATCTAATGTGTTTCTCTTTACAGGTTATCTAGGGGGATTTGATGGTAATTTTGTCTGGAACAGAATTGGAGCAGGTAAATACAATTAAGTGAACAACAAAATGTTCTTTAATTTTGGACATTTTGGGATCCAATCAAGTAGTATGTTGCCAAAAGTTTTTGAACACCTCACCGTTTTACATCAAACTGTGTCCACCATGCTATAAGTACACAATTGCATAGAATCTCTTTGTTTTGCAGGATAATTAAACATTGTTTTCACTGCAACCAAAGTGGCCCTGTGCACAAAGAAAGTTGACTGAATATATAGTTTCCAAATGGAGTAAAAGAACTGGAATGACCTCCATTGAACCTCATAGCTGTGCTCAAAAATCTAGTGGAAAGCTTCCCAGAAGAGTGGAGGTTTATCAAAATGTTGACTAAAGACTAACATTAGGATATGCACACATGTTCACATGTTCATCAGTCTTTGACTATGGTGTTTTATGTTCTATTCCTATATAGTGTTTTTCTATTCTAATCCTTTTTAGAGTTTCACAAATTCTGAATTCTGCTATTTGATTTTCTTTCAGGCTTGGTTTGTATTTAGTGTGTAGTATATTGAATGAAACATAATGTATGTAGCCGTGATATTAAATCATTCCCCCAGACCCATTTATAAAATGCTCATATAAAAATGCAAGATGAGTAATTCTTGCTTTATCTTTCATTACTGTTTCGTATATTCTTGTTCTTTTTATGAAAGAATACACCAGTAATGTTCCTGTCTGGACTCTTCGTCTAATACCTGCTTTGGCCGGGTCCTTTTGCGTGCCCCTTGCCTACCTCATCACAGTGGAGCTGGGATGTTCTCACTTTACTGCACTCGCAGCTTCTGTGCTGCTCATTCTGGGTAAATGAACTTTTACTTTATCTGTATCTCATCCCAAAACAAACATAACATTAAAAAATTGAACTTTTTAACAGAGAACTCGTTGATCGTGCAGTCTCGCTTCATGCTCCTGGAGTCAGTGCTTATCTTTTTCTTGCTGCTTGCTGTTGTATCTTACCTGCGCTTCCACAATGCACCAAACAGGTACAAAGAACTACATCAGATGGTCTAAAGCTGCCCAGATCTCACTTCAGGGTCCTTTGCTGTGAGAATGTAATGTGTTGGTTTTGTTTCTTTTCAGTTCTTTAAGCAGATGGTTGTGGCTCGTCATCTCTGGAGCCAGTTGCACATTTGCAATAGGGTAAGTAAAGGATTTTATCACTATAATTACTATATTATAAAATTATATTATATTAATTATAATATTATATAGAATATTCTGGTGCTTTATTACAGAATATATTGTTTCTGGTATTTTCAGTATTTTTTTTTATTAAAAAAATGAATCAGCTCTCATTTTTAATGAATCTCCTGATTAAATGCTGTATAATATACACTATGTGGACAAACGTATTGGGACACCTGACATTTTTAATTCAAATGTCGTTCCCCAAACTTTTACCACAAAGCTGGAGCCATACAATTGTACATGATGTTTTTAACTTCACTTGAACTAGGAGACTCAAACCTGTTCCAGCATGACACTGCCCCTGTGCATAAAGTCAGCTCCATGAAGATATGGTTTATATGGTTTGGAGCAGAAGCTCTTGAGTAGCCGGCTATAGAGCTCTGACCTCAACCTTATTGAACACTTTTGTGATGAATTGGAACCCAAGCCTCCTCACCCTACATCAGTATCTGGCTTTATTTACAACCAAGTGGCTGAAATTTCCATTACTACACTTTACAATCTAATGGAGCATCTTCTCAGAAGATTGAAGGTTTAACAGCAAATAAGAGGCAAAATGTGGAATGGGATGTTCAAAAAACACATACCAATCTTTTGGTCAGGTGTTCATAAAAAAGAAAATAGTGAATTGATAAATATGTAAATGTTAATGTCTGAACAGTGAAGTTATATATTAATCAGTGTTGTTTTTATTTTTTTACTCAGAGTGAAGTATATGGGCCTTTTCACCTACTTGCTGCTACTCGGTCTGGTTGCAGTTCACACCTGGCATCTTATTGGCGATAAAACATTAAGCAATGTTAGATTTCAGAGATGATTTAAAAAAAATTAAATAAATAAAAGAAAAAAAGTACAAATACTACAACTGATGCTTGACTTCTTTTCTCCACAGGGGAAAGTGTTCCTACAGGTGGTGGCTCGTTTCCTCTCCCTTGTTGTGCTCCCAATTTTCCTGTATTTGGGGTTTTTCTACATACATCTGTCTCTACTGCACCGCAGTGGACCACATGACCAGCTGATGAGTAGCGCTTTTCAAGCCAGTCTAGAGGTCCTGTTCACTCTGAGTTATTTTTTTTTAGCACACAGTGAAACTTAATTACTGTATATTTAAACAAGAAATGGTTTGGTGGTAACTTGTGTAAAAAATTAATTTGTATAATAATTATTTATTACTTGTTTTGGTTTTTTGGTTTTTATTATACATTATACCGTATATTGCAGGTATATAATGAATGTTGCTATTAGTAGGTAAATTACAAAGAATGAAAGGTTTATTAAATCCAAAAATTTAAAAAGACAATTTATTCAAGCATTATAATTAGGTCAGTAAATAATTAATTTATTCTTCTCATATTTACGGAAGTCCAAAGAGGCCATGCATTAAAATATATTTTTCTTTCCTGTTCCCTCGTGATCACAATTTTTAGTACTGATCACACGGGAATGTTTTAAAATTTTAATGTCATGATAATGAGAAAATAAAGTTGTGATCACGACAAAACTCGTTAGGTCAAGATCACGAGATAAAATAAATAAAAAAAATATTATGGCATTAATCAAATGAAACTATTCCAAAAATTAACAAAATAAAAAATATTTTGTGTATATATATATATATATAATTTCATGCTTCAGATTAGGTAGGAAATGTCTGTTTTTTTGAACAATTTTGTTGATTTTTGTTTTTATTAAATTTTTTAGATTTGTGTGCAAATCGGGTTTTGTGAGATTTGAATTTAAAGATTCACTGTTCAAAGTTAAAAATGCACTTGACTTTGAAGACTTTTTTGTTTTGAAGCCCTGTAAAATTGCAGATTTCTTGCTGTAGAGTTCTCTCTCTTAACTATCATGCTTATTTAACATCTTGCTTGATATCAGTATTAGAATCAAATCTAAATCAAACATTGTAAGTATCTCATGAAGTACTTCTCTAACCAACAGGGTGGTTTGGCCAGGATCACTCAGGGTCAGCCTCTGGAGGTGGCGTTTGGTTCCCAGGTGACTCTTCGTAGTGTGTCCAGTAAACCTGTTCCATGCTGGCTTCATTCTCACAAGGCCAACTATCCAATCAGGTCAGAGATCTCTATTTTATTTTAATGCATTCATTACTAGTACTATGCTGATGCATATAATCAAACATTGAACTGGCTGAACTACATGCAATGACAGTTTCCTCTGTCTAAATGTGTAAAGATATGAAAATGGGCGTGGCAGCTCGCACCAGCAGCAGGTGACCTGCTACCCTTTCAAAGATGTCAACAACTGGTGGATTATCAAAGAGCCAAGAAAGTATGTAAAATTTCCAGCATCTGAAAGATTCTAGTGAAACGAGGGTTATGCATAATGCAACGTATGTGTTTTGTGTAATCTTTTGATACTTCTTGATCTTCTAGGCAGAGCCTCGTGGTGAGCAGTCCACCCAAACCCGTCAGACACGGCGATATTATACAGCTGCTGCATGGCATGACTTCACGATTTCTCAACACGTAACTGAACTCCATGTTTACCTCTTAACTCAAAGATTTCTGACTGTCAGTTTACACAAAGTATTATTCAAATCATATATCTCTTAGGCATGATGTTGCAGCTCCTTTGAGTCCTCACTCTCAGGAAGTATCTGGCTACATTGACTTTAATGTGTCCATGCCAGCTCAGAATCTCTGGAGAGTGGTGAGTAAACTGAATTGATTAAAACGTCAGATTTAAAGGTCCTGTTTGGGATACAGGTAGTCCACGAGTTATGATGATGATAGCGATACGACAATTTTTTACAAATATTTTACGCTTTAGATGATTCATTGAGACTCTGTCAGGATATACTCATCTCCCACCTTGTAAGATGCCTTACTCTAACAGACTTCAGTTGTCTCTGTGTAAAAGCACGTAACTTTTTCTGGGGTTTTGGTGTTTTATAGCCCAATCTGAGCTTTTATTGCTTCTTTTTATCGGTCTGGCTCCGCCCCCCACTGCCGACTAATATATATATATATATATATATATATATATATATATATATATATATATATATATATATATATATATATATATATATATAATTTTTTTTTTTTTATGTTAATTATTAACAAATTACAGTATACTACCCCATACTGATCACCATTCTCACCATAAACAAAACTCTTGGGTATACTAGGCCATGTCTTGACTTGACGATATTTTCAAGTTAGGATGGAGTCATCTCCTTCATAACTTAGGGACTATCTGTCTATGAAAATGTATCCAGATCAATAATAACCATGTTTTTCCAAAGATACATTACTATAGATTGCTTGTAATTTTGCAATGAAAAGTGCTTGCTTGTTTTGTTCAATTTAAATATCTTGTAACTTTTTTAAAACAGAAATTAACTTTAAAATTAAAATTAATTGTTTGTTTTTTGCTTTTTTTTTTGGGTTGGTGAAGTTGTGAATGCATAATAATTGTAATTCTCCTTGCAGGCAAAAGGGAGCGCTAAGCTGTTTTACCTAGGCCTCTCCTCTTTATAATAAAAAATAATAAGAGTTTTCCTTATCTGTTTGTCAGGACATTACAAACCGTGAGTCTGACCGAGACGTGTGGAAGACTATTCTGTCAGAAGTGCGACTAATCCATGTCAACACTTCTGCAGTTTTAAAGGTTTGTGTGGATTTCAGAAGAACTATTTTACTACAAGAGCATCAATTTAAGTTAAATTAGAAGACCATGCTTCTCTTTATTTCATGTAGCTCAGTGGAGCCTCTCTTCCAGAATGGGGGTTTCATCAGTTGGAAGTGGTGGGTGATAAGATCTATAAAGGCTACCAGCAGAGTGGTGTGTGGAACGTTGAAGAACATCGCTATGGCAGAAGTAAGAGAAAGGCCTTTCTTTAAGAGAAAATTGGTAGAGCTTGCTACCGCCATTCGTTTTCTGCTGTCTGTATTTGTTGGACTCAGTATTGAGATTTAAACTTGAAATGGGTGTGGCCTAAAATCAGAAAACCTGGATGCAGAAATGGTTGTGTGGTCCACATGCTTTATAAATACTCTGCTTCGGCTACATCACTCAAGTTCATAATCACTCTCACACTAGAGCAGTGGTTCTGACCTAATTGCAATGACCTACTTGTTTGGTTGAGGCTTCTTCAAGTGTATGTACTTAATTTTTAATAGAGAAAATCATAAATAATTATTGTCAAAGAACAAAAAAATTATAGAAATCCTACGCCCCATCTGTCATGTCTTTATTCCCCACTAGAGGGCACACCCCACACTTTTACTAGAGGAAATGCTGAAGTGCTGACTTAAGATCTGACACTCCCATTTGTTCCGTTTGTACCTAAATATAGTGTGTTTTTTATATATATATATATATATATATATATATATATATATATATATATATATATATATATATATATATATATATATATATATATATATAATGCATAAACCACAACATTATTGAATAGGAAGTTACTAAAGATGTTGTAAATGTCAACCAGTCTCACCAAGAAACCCCCTAAAACATTCTTTCCAAAATAAAATCATAAAAAATATGAGCAGAGCATTGTTTATATCAGTATGTAGTTAGAACAAAATCTGTTCCTTTTGATCAATGTATTCATATTCTTTTACATCTGAAGTGTCTGCTTCTGTGTGTGTTTTATACACTCAAAATGTGATCTCTGAGACCATGGCCATGGCAAGGTTGTATAATAATATATACAATGAGCAGTATTCTGTTAATATAAAATGCCTTTTTAAAGATAGAGGTCAGAGTTAAAAAGCTATAGAGGTTCCAGCTGACCATTCTGTTACCTGTGCTATGGATGCAGGTCAGGAACAGCGGGAGAGAGAAGTTGAACTCAAGTCTCCTACTAACATTGACTTCAGCAGAAATCTCACATTTATGGCCAAGTTCATGGAACTGCAGGTGAGTATATTGATATTGGATTTTTTTATGAATGTCTGTAAATTCGATTTGCTTGAAATGTCATTGCATGTTACTTGTGACAGTGGAAGATGCTGGCTGTCAGAAATGAAGAGTCCGAACACAAATACAGCTCCTTACCCATGGAATGGATCACAATGGGTTCCAATATCGCATACTGGCTTCATCCATCAAGTAATGTAGGTCATTTCTAGATTTCTCCATATATTCTTATGGACACATTAAGTGTATAATTATTACTATGTATAATATAAAATCATTTCCTATCATTTCCTTCAGGCCCAAATACACTTGATAGGAAACACAGTCACCTGGACACTGGCAAACCTAGCACTTCTCGTTTACATGGTCCTGTTTCTAACTTATCTGCTGAGGCGAAGGCGGAAAATTGATGACATCCCCGAAGGTACATGGTTTGACTTGTTAAAGACTTGTGTCACAAAATCTAAAAATCAAAAAATTGCTATAATGAAATTTCTGCTCTACAAATTCATCTTCAAGATATGTAGCCTTTTTTCTGTAATTATACACCTACTGCTACTTTATTAGAAACACCAATTTATAAAGAATCTATTAGGTAATAGTAACAAATTATATTAGTCTATTACGTTTCATTTGTTAAAAATCAATTACTATTATTACATTTCCAAATTAAAATTTTTATACTAAATGCATTAATGTTTTGCTCTAATTTGAATGAGATTTATAAAGAGAATTATAATATTAAAAAATACCTTGTAAATAATCTGTGTAGATTCTAATCAGCTATAAGTAAAGCTATATGTACCAGGGGACTGGTACATGACGTTATATTGTTAAGTAACATTATCGTACATTACAATCTCATTATATATTTTAAAATACCATCGCCCATATAGGAAATACACTATATGAACAAAGATTTTTGGTTTTATGTATATACTTTTTGAACATCCCAATTCTCCATTTATTTCTCATTTTCTGTATAATAACCCCCACCTCTGGAAAGATGCTCTACAGCGTGCGTGTGGAGATTTATGATCATTCTGCACAAAAGGGTGCACAAAACTAAAAAAAAAAAGGTACTGTTGTAGGGTAAGGAGGCCTGGGGTAAAATCAGCGTTCATCCCAAAGATTGAGCAGGTCACACAAGATCTTCCACTATAACTCATGTAAAGCATATCTTCACAGAGCTCGATTTGTGCACAGGGGCATTGCCATGCTGGAACAGATTTCAGTCTTCCAGTTTAAATGAAGTGAAAATTGAATGCCACTGTATCCAAAGACATAACAAAATTGTGTGCCTCCAACTTTGTAGTAACAGTTTGGGGAAGATCCAAATATGGCTGGAAAAGCCAGGTGTCCAAATACTTTCATAAATATAGAGTATGTCAAGCTCTGGCTTTGAGAGAACTGTTATGGACTATGACTGATCTGTGTATCTGTTGTTTTTGGCTTTTTGTTTTGCCACACTTAGCCTCTTGGGAGCAGCTGGTGCTTGCAGGTGTGGTGTGTGCTGGAGGATGGGCTGTTAATTACCTTCCTTTTTTTCTGATGGAGAAGACACTGTTTTTGTACCACTATCTCCCAGCTCTCACTTTTCAAATCCTGCTGATCCCTGTTGTTGTGGAGCACCTGTACATTCATACACTGAGGTGACTGAAGAAAAACGATATGCTTATCATCTGTTTTTTAACGTCTGTAAAAGTGTAATATCTCTGTTTTTTCTTCTTCCATCCCTTCAGATCTTCCGGTTATCTGAAAGCATTTGTTGGAGTAATCCTGGCAGCTTTGTGCTCGGTCTATATTTGCTATCGCACCTTCAGTCCCCTCACATACGGCCAGCCTGTGCTCACCTCAGAGCAGCTGAACACACTGCGATGGCGAGACAGCTGGGATATACTATTCCATAAACGCTGATCTTTCCTTCTCTCCTCTCTGAACACTAATGTTTTTTCTGAGAACACACAACACAACTGAAACGAAGAGGAAATTCTGAGCTGTAGCATGAGAAATGTGGAGTCAAATCATGGTTTTATTAGAATGTGCTTAAGATGCTTTATGTTTTATAATAATGCAAGTACAAAAAAAAATAAACTATGAGCTAAAATATTTTGAGAGCTACTGAATCTGAACAAACTGAAGTATGAAATATTTTTCTATAAAACGTTTATTAAATGCAGTAATCTAGTTGGCAACCTTTTCACTGTGAATGAACTATTTAACCCTTTATATAGCGAAAGAAAGCATTAGTTTCTTTTATAGCTGTTCCAAGTTTTCTACTAATGATACTTGAAAATATAGAATGGATTTTTTTTTTTCTGCAGTCATAATATTTTCTGATTTTTTTTTTATGAAGTAACACTGAAAGAAATTGACCATTAAATATGATCATTAGAAATAATTCAATAAATATATACATTTAAATGTTTACAAATAAGTCTAAAGTGTATTTTCTTTCCTTTCAGCACATGCGAAATTAATAAATAATATAAATAATAGATATTTTAAATAAAGCATAGTTCACTGTATTGAAAAGTGGACCTGAGGTGGAAATACACCCGAATGGATCACCAAACGGTCTGAAGGAAATGATTTACTGAAGGAATCCTGCAAATCATTGAACTGACTTTTTTTAATGATGATATATTTTACTTGTATTGTTCCAGGCACAGAATATCCCCTAATCCCTCACAGTCATTCTGAATTGAGTGTAGAAACTGTCTTGAGTTGATTTTTCCAGTGCTCTTGCCAGTTGACCAACTCTGTTTCCTGTTCCTGCCTGGATTTCGCCACGTTCTCAAACGCCTGCACGATCCTCTGCTTATAATTCTGGAACAGAAAGTCAACAACAGCATCATAAAGGGGGTCATGCTGGGAATACATTTATATTAATGCAGGAATTGCAGTATTGACTATTTACCTCATGCAGTGTATTTCGAACTTCTATAATCTTGAGATGTGCCACTGTGGTTTTAGATGTAGTGATTGTGGCTGTCTCTCGTTTCTGTTGCTTGACAGATGAACCGTCAGTGGTTTCAAAGTACGTAACTCCTGGCCACACTCTGTAAAATAAATAAAAATCAACAAAATGCTTAATGCACTCATAGGCACTACTAATTGCTATACGAGATTCTTCTAATCAATCTCAACCTGCTCCCTCTCTCCAAAATACGTCTCGTCTCGGGTTCTGCCAATAGAGTTCGACGAACAAGGGTTGTGATGTTTACCCTCTTTGGTTCTACAGCTGCAAACACAAAGTTTTCAGGTTATTGATTTGCTTTATCAATTTAAAGCAACCCAAGCCACATCACAGACCACTTACATCCACCTTGAATCTCATCAAGTGTCAAGATGTTGTCCAGTTGAAAGAGCAAGTTCTCTGTCATTGTCGCAAGCGCGGTCACAAACTCATCTGCGTTCTTCTTAATGCAGGCCTTTAAGGAAGAAAACAAAACTTTAAAACATTCATATTAACTATAGTTGTAAGCGTGAAAGCATCAGTGTGACGTATGTATGACCTGGAGTTCCAGTCTGTTATTCTTAATAGCCTTCCTCTCTTCTTTCTGCCGGGCATCCTCAGCGTTGACCAGGCTGTTCAGTTCTTCTCTACAAGCTGGGTGGCTCAGACGTGCACACAGCTGACTGCTGTGCTTTCTCTGAAGAGATTGAGTGGAAACCTCAGTAAAATATTCCATGGTGAAATAAAATTGCACAGCATACAACGTGTTATTTACTATTCACCTTCTGTTGTTGAAGTTGTTGCAGAGTCTGTTTAAACTGCTGGCGAGAGAGCGTCAAACTCTGACTCAGGCCCTCCAAATGCTGATACTTCAGTTTTATTAGAAGAGCTTCTGGTATCTCAAAGACAAGTTCCTCAATGGTCTTTAGCTGCTTACAGAACTCTGTTCATAAAATAAAAACAATAGTAATCCTAGTTTCAACAAAAATAAGGCTGCTCTGTTATATAGGAGAAAAGAATGGTTTTCATTTCATCCAGAGATCAGAAAAAGTTGTGATTTCATTGGCTCTGAATTATTATTTCAAAATATTTGGAAAAAATCTTCATATCAAGCATATTGCTTCAGGGGCCAGAGCTAAATACACCGATCAGGCATAAATTTATCACCACAGATCAGGCATAAGATTACGACTGCCTGCCTAATATTGTGTTGGTCCTCCTTTTGCTGCCAAAACAGTCCTGACCTGTCAAGCATTATCAGCGTTAACCTTTTAGCAATTTGAGCTACAGGATCTTATCTGTTGGATCCGACCACACATGCATTAACTCACAAAAGCTGCAGTTTTGCTTTGACCCAGTAGTCTAGACATCACAATTTGGCCCTTGTCAAACTCGTTTACATCCTTACACTTGCCCGTTTTTTCTCATTAACTTTGAGGAGAAAATGTTAACATGCTGCTTGTTAAATCCCACCCACTAACAGGTGCCATGATGAAGAGATAATCAGTGTTATTCAATCAACAGTCATAATGTTGTAATGCCATAATGTTATGCCTGATTGGTGTATTATTGTAGTAATCATGTGACAGGAAGCCATTGTAGCTTGAACAGATCTATGGTAATATTCTTTTCTTGGTAAAAACACAAACTTTCTCTTATTGAAAATTGTACTTATCTGACATAATTTAAAAGTCATTAGAATGATTGGCATTTAAGCATTGGTTAATTTTAGCTTTTAGCTTTATGAAAGGAAAAGTCTAACCTTGCACACAACCATGGTGGTACTCGTGAGCTTGACTCTGGTAGACAAGGAGTCGCTTGTTCATGTCTTCTGCACACAGCTCAAAAGATTCCTGAATATGCCGAGATCGGCTGACCAGGCGACGGTCCTTTTTCTTGTAGAAATCCTTATTGAAGCAAATTAATCTGATTACTCCTAGAACTGAAATTGTTCATAACAAATAATACATGCGTATTATCTGAATTAAAGTTAAAGAGACAGGAGTACCTCAGCCACATGGAGAAGAAGGTCATTGGCTTTCCACAGAATGTTGTTGATCATGCCCTTGAAAGTGAGGCTAAAAAAACATAATTTACCCACCCAGTCAATAAAAAAGGCATTATGTTGCTATGATATATTCTGAGAAGAGTGAATCGTATAACAAACAATGTTAACATTTACATTTCCTGTTGATCATCAGGTTTAGAACTGAACACTTGGAATCTCTGATCAGACCGAGTGGGTTTGGCCACCCTTTTCTTCCTGAAGAAAAAAGGTACAATTTTAAAAGCTATCAACTGAATACGGCTTTTAACAATGACATAAATCAATAATGTTGCATTGCAATGTCTGATATAAAATGAACTGTAGTTAGGTGTAAACTAACCTCTGTGATTTAGATGACTCAGCTGATTTCCTGTGTAGGTGACTGCCGGACAGGTTACCATTATTTCCTAAAATTTGACCTGATCCTGAATGAGAGCTCGGTCTTACAGGAGCTGATGAAAAGAAACCACAATAGCTTTTTTCCATACTCATAACAAAAATGTTCTGTGTTAGAATCCTCACCTATACATATTTTTTTATATTTAATAAGATTCATTTGTTTATTGCCACAATAACATCTGTATCTGATTCAAAATATTTTTCTATCTCTCTCTGCCACAGATTGTTGTACTTCAGACGCTTTATGGTCTAATATCCATAACTGAATTTACCCAAAGGTTTGCCATATAATAAATGTCCCTGTGGAGGACATTAACTTTGGACTTGTAATGAACAATGACAAAGACGACTTTGTTGTTCATGATATACTTCTGATGGGAAAATTTTATATACACAAATCTTAATACTTGAAAGTGAAACCAACATTTTTGCATTTTATAATGAGTTTAATTCTTTTAGAAAAGCCCTTAAAGTGATTAAAAAGAAAAATGCAATAAATTTATGTCCTTTATAGAACAATATGATTTACAGAATAAACCATAGCCCTGTTTATTTTTATCATTTAATTTAATTCAATTTTATTATTATTATTATACATTTTATTTATTTATTTATCTACTTTTCCCCTTTTTCCCCTAAATATATGTGTATATATTTGTATTTTCATGCACCTGTTCTGTTTATTGTAATGTAAATTGTACTTGTTATTGGCACGTTGTTTGTATATGGCTAATTGCTTAATAAAAAATAAAAAAAAATAAAAAATGTATATATATATATATATATATATATATATATATATATATATATATATATATATATATATATATATATATATATATAATAAAATAAAAAAATAATTAAAAAAAGACTTCCTGTATATCTTGAATGACAAGTGTCTTGTCCTTTTCCGGTTTGCCTGAAATGTCATTGTGTTCTCGGATTTGTTCATGTGTTTTCGTGCAACAATTCTGACAAACCGTAAAAGGTAGGTTTAGTTTGTGAATGGAAATTTACCGATCATTGGACAAGACACCTGTCATTCAAGATATACAGGAAGTACAACAGTTTCTCCTTGCTTGCCAATGTTTACTTCTGTTATTTTCTTATATTTAAAGGTGCACTACTCGAAATAAAATATAGTAAGTAAACGGAGAACTTTACACATGTACAAGAAACATAGTTATAAGATTTAATTTCCTGTATATCTTGAATGACATATGCTTTTGAAGTTTATTGTGTGTAAACTTAGTGTGTATTAATAAGTTATTATACTACAGTGGAACCCACTTATCTCGTCCTCGGTTAACTCGAAAACCCTATTAAGTCGACGTTTTTGAAGTGGAACCGCCAAATTCTCGCTTTTTCTAAGCATTTTTTATCGGTTATGTATTGTATACTGGTGAATCTCTGCTGTTAGTTAGTGCACATATGCCTTTTGTTGTTAAATGTTATGCGATGAACGGGAGGCGAAAGCCGCGCTTGGTAGGAACGTGGGATGAGCAGCAAAAGCATAGAATGAACACCGGCAGGATCGGGGAGGAATCCGCGGTGCGCTTTGGGATGAAAAGAGCAGCCGGTGAGAGAGTGCCGGTGGGAAGACACGTGCCGGGATACGAATGCGCGATAACAACGACCGCCGTGAACCAACATATACCAACAATAGAGGACAGTGAGAGTGTGGAAGTTTAAATAGGAGCTGGTGATGATGATAAACGAGCACCAGATGTGCGCGATTAAAGCCGGGAGCTTCAGAGAAAGCGG
The DNA here is from genome assembly GCF_946808225.1 of Silurus aristotelis. Taxonomy (NCBI): domain Eukaryota; kingdom Metazoa; phylum Chordata; class Actinopteri; order Siluriformes; family Siluridae; genus Silurus; species Silurus aristotelis. The sequence continues at coordinate 13,182,125 of NC_139596.1, read as the reverse complement.
CCGAGAAAATACCTGACACGCTGAAGGGGGCTGGAGGGGGCATGGCAGGTGGATTCCTGACAGATAAACATGTACTGTATGTATTTTTATAGCATGACTTCATCAAACAAATCGCGGCAACGCTGTTGTGTAAAAAACCCTTTAAAAACACGTGCATGCACATTCTCATTTATTAACGCACATCATGTACATAAAGAAATTTCAAGCACGTTAATATACTGCCGCCATTTTGATTTTCGTTTATCTCGATCATCGGTTACCTCGATGCTTTTTGGCGACCCCCTAGGACATCGACATAACCGGGTTCCACTGTACTATTTATTGTAAATTAGAACTACTCTCAAAACGTTTTGATAACACCTTGTATATATACTGTATATATTTTCACTGAACAAAATTATAAACGCAAAACTTTTGTTTGAGTGGCCTTTTATTGTGGCCAGCCTAAGGCACACCTGTGCAATAATAATGCTGTCTAATAAGCATCTTGATTTGCCACACCTGTGAGGTGGATGGATTATATCGGCAAAGGAGAAGTGCTCACTAACACAGATTAAGACAGATTTGTGAACAATTTTTGAGAGAAATAGACATTTTGTGTACATAGAAAAAGTTTTAGATCTTTAATTTCAGCTCATGAAAAATGGGGGCAAAAACAAACGTGTTGCGTTTATAATTTTGTTCAGTGTGTATATACATATATGTATATATATATATATATGTATAACCTCATAATGACAGTGACTATGATAGACTGTGATACTTCAAGCAAGCAGGCTATTCACTCTTAAGGAGAAGGACTGAAGAAAACACTGTTTTACCTGTGACTGTTGCTGAGATTGTCTCTTTAAGACGTTCGCTGACCTCTGGGCAGGTTTGAGGTTTGCTTATCCTGAAATATTTATATAAGAAAGTTGTCTCATGTATTGTATATGTTTCAAGCCACTTCTTCCTATTTTTTGCTTTCATTTTGAGTTGAAAAAACATGAGAATGACTAGTCTTTGTGGGTGGGTATTACCAAAATGTTGAAATTGTAGAAAAAAATACTGTGCTGAAGCAGAAGTTAAGTCATGTTGATTTTCTTTTAACACATAAATGTGAAGAAATACTTGTCTACAAATTCTTATTCTTGCAAGCTTCTTGCCGTGTTTTTTTTATTTTTACCTTAGGAGCCCTTTGACCACTTCTACAGCCTTATCATCCATAAAGGGTGCTCCCATTTGACTGGGCTGGAGAAGGGGATCTGCAGATGGGCTTCCCACCTTCTCTTGTTTACGGGATCGTGGACGAGCAGCCACAGCAAATGCCCCCTGGAGAGGAGTTTCAGGCAGTGGAACAGCCATAGAAGGATCCTGTAGTCAGGAAATTATATTGACAACAATGATACGTGATACACAATGACAACAAGGGCCGTAATCATTAACCTCATCTGCTTCAAAGAACAGAATAACATGGACTACTAATGAGTAATTGTGCACCAACATACCAGATAACAATCCAGATACTGGCTTCTCTTTCGAAGTTCTTCTGCCACGGTAGATATTAAACCGAAAATGTCCCCTGATGTCACCTGGAATGCGTACGTTTTAAGTATTAAAATTGCACACAATTCTAATACATAAAACATGCTATGTGTCTATTGGAAATAGAATTTACCTGATTATCTGGAATGCTCTGGTTGTGGGCATCAAGGCTCTCTTTTAGATTACTTATTACAGTGTTGATCTTTTTTTTCTGAGTGTTGCTCTTCAGGGCCTGCAGATATATTTTGTTAGAATAATGTTGGTGGTAAAGAATAAAAATATATTTAAAAAAAGTTTGAAGTACCTCTGATTTAATTCGGACTTGGGTGTTTGTGAGGATTCTTCGGATTTCCTCAAGAAAGATTAGATCCGCTTTCAGAACCTGGAGCTTCTCTTCAAACTTACTAATGACCTCTTTTGCCTGACAAAAAATTTTCAGTTTTTATTGTTTGACACTTAGTATTTAGTAAATAATTAAGCAGACATCTAACATTATCATTCAGTAATCCATTGCATACTGCATATTGTGCATTGTACCTGGCCCAGGATTTTGAACTCTGTTCCCTCTATGTCCCGTATTAGAGCCTGCTCAGCTAAGTCGATGCGTTTATCCATCTTCTCTAGAGGATTTCGGTATTGCTCAATCTCTTTTGGGGTAAAATTACCTCCATCAGCAAAAAGCCTATTAAGAAAAAAGCAATTGTTACAAATTTGGATCCTGATGTGTTCAGAGCACAAAAAGAAAAATATTACTAACTTACTTGAAATGTTTCATTAATTTTCCATTGGATTCTCTGAGGCCCTCAAATCTGATCTCCATATTTTGTCTGAATTGCCTCTGTAATTCCTGAAAGGTTTTCATGTGCTCATCCAGGCTCTTATGTAGTGAAGCTGTGAGTTTATTCAGCCTGTTAAACGCAGATAAACAAATAGATAAATTATGGAGCATGAAAACGTGTCTTGGTTACAGCCAAATAAATTTTTACTTGTCGTTTGCACAGAAGGACTTACGTGTTAGACTTTGTAGCAGTGTATAACGTGTCCTCCATGTTGTTGATTTTGGAATGGAAGTCTTCATTTATCTTACACTGTATGACCTGGAGGTTGCGGAATTCGGTTCGGAAATCATCTAGAGCCTGTAAAATACCTTTGCAGTGTCTATCCACGCGATCTTGATGCAAGATCAGTTCAGCTGGCAACACAAAAATAGACAGCTCACAAACATGATTAATCACTCAATACAAACTTAATGTTCATATACTAGGAGGACATCACACCTGCACGGACATTGTGAATGTCCATCTCAATCCTCTTGGCTCGAGGCTGATGGAGATGGAAACGAAGATCCAGCTCAGATTTCAGCTGCTCTTTCTTGGCTTCCACTACAGTCACTGTGTGATTGAGAACTTCCTGATTTCTCTCTTCAAGGTGATTAAAGAATTTTTCTCTCACACTATGACATTAGGACACAAAAAATTGGACTTAAGTAGTGAAATCAATAGTGGAAGTTTTCATTCATTTTTGCATTCAAAATATTCATCTTACTCTCTTTGTAATTCAGTTATGAGACTGTTTGGGAACAAAACTGCTTCCACTTCCACAACATTCAAATGCTTTTCAGCATCGTCACACTGTACTACAGGGCAGCTATAGACGTTTCCTTTTAATGTTGTGAACGTTTCGCTACTTTGAGAGTCTATGATCTCTTGTGGGAAATAACTGGTATTATCCTAAAAAACAAAACAAAAAAAAATCCCCACAAGTTATTAAAAAGGTAAATAAAACAGTGTAGTAGGTCACAAATTTGTGTGTGCAAAGAAATACCTCAGCTTGGGCTAGATTAGGAGTGTTTGATTGAGAAGTAACACTCTGGAATGTGGGTGACTTCTGATTTATGCTAGATGTCTGACTTGCGGTGTTTGCACCTATGAAAGACAAAACAGTAAAAACCAAGTACAAAAATATTATTAGACTTGAAAAATGAGCATCACAAAGAACTCACCAAGGATAAGTGAAGGATAAAGTATCTGAAGGTCCTCTGGGTTCTAGAGAATGCAGACAGAGAATTAGTCAATACATTAGCAGCAATTAATAATAAAATATGAACTTAATAAGGGGCTAAATTGTACCTGACTGTATATTTCATAGACATTGAAGTATTTGCTGACTTCTTTGCTGTAATTGTGTATTTCTTTTAGAACCATTACAGGATACCTCTCCACTGTAATAATTCCTTCCTTATAGAAATCGATATACCTGTAAAAGGAGGAACATTTGATGAAAAATAAAGTTATGGTAAAAAAAAAAAACAAAAAACAGACATTAATTGATTCTTTTGTTATTACCCTTTCTTAATTTCGTCTAAAAAGTTAACTATCTGCTCCAGTGAAGCTTTAAGTGATTCCTCTGTGCTTTCCTGTCTGAGTTTGTCCATCATCACATCCAGCTGAGACTCTTTTTTCTAGCATCAAACAAACCATAGGCAATTAAAAACATTATCATCAAATTTTAAAGACTCACCACAATTCCTTAATTGCTTTACCTTTAAAGAAGTATATTTCAAGAAACACATTTAAAAGGCTTACTTGGTTCTCTTCTTCATAGTTCTTGCTGACTTCTTCGAGATTATCCTGTAGCTGCTGCTCTATCCTCTGTAGACCTGCGGTGTGTGTCTCCCAGACGTTAGCCGTCCCAAGCACAAACGTGAGCAAAGACTGGCTTGAGAATTCTGAATCTTTGGCCAAACTCTTGAATGCTGTCTGTAATGCACAGTAATGTAATACATAATGTGTTCTTTTTAAAATATTCATCAAACATATCAGAGAATCAGGTTTCACTATATTTTGACATCTAGATAATACATACAAAACGCCCCCCCCCCCTTTTTTTTTTTTTTAAACTTACTTCCATCGATGCTAAACCCTCCTCTGCTTGGGTCTGGCACTGGCCAATAAGAGACACCATCTCACTATTAACTATGTCCTGTATCTCATCTGAGGTGAATCCATAGGTAGAAACTTTATTCTGTGTGAGTTAATAATGCAAGAGTTATTGTGCACTTGAATGATACAATGTCATGAAATACTAAATCATAAAATCCCAAAGATTGCAAACCTTAAAGTTTTCGACTGCCTGGGAACATTTTTGCCAAGTATCTGCATAATATTCACGCAGTTTTGTCATGGTCTCGTTGTGCAGGAAATCTGAAAGAAGTGTATGAAAAGTCAATCACAAACTTAGTAAAAATCCCTCTAATACATTAATGAACAGAAGCCTATTCTTACCAATTTGCTCATTTACTGAAGATAAAGACGAGTACCATTCAGCAGCGGATGATTTCGAGCAGTTCGGCGGTGTCATGTTTCTTTAAGTGGAAACAAAACAAGCAAATTGAATGATGGTCACATTCAAAAACATTTTTTTTTAACACTATCTGCCTACTATATGAATCTGCCTAACCTGACTTGCTCGAGAATTCGGAGTCGCTGCTCACTGAAGGATTTTTGTTTTGTCCCCATTAAAGTTAAAGTGTCTTGTACATTTTTTGGGTTTTGAATCTCAGGGCCGTTGATGAAGTCCCTGGAGATGAAGAATAACAAATCAATATATAGCATTATAGCATAACACTGTTGTATTCTTTTTTTTTTCTTAATTTAATGTTCTAAAGTATACTGAGCTTTTAGAGTCTGATATTGCAATAGACTTACTTAAACTGACTGAGGGATGCAACAAACTTAATTTCTTTCCAGTCCTGAAGCCTTGTCTGCCATCTGAGATGATAATTATCCTCTTTCTGAAAATCCTTTTCCATTAGGTTCAAATGGAGTTTGGCCAAAGATCGTCTGTTTGCCAGTAATGCTTGATTTATCGTCTATAAATAAATTCACACTGAATTTAAAATAGCATGCTTAATAAAACATTTTTTGTGTGTGTGTGACTTACCAAAGTGACTTACCATAGCTTCATTACTAATAAGTCGATGGACATCACTGCACAATAGGTAACTGATTTTTTCAAGTTTTTCTGTGTATTTCTTTAGCACTGCAGTAATCTGGCAAACATAGGCAATTTTACAATGTATACTATAAATAAAGTCCATACATGATGATGATAAGAGGTTTGGATATGTTACCACTTTTGCTCGTTCTATCTCATATTTGACAAACAGCTCATCCAGCTCCTGAATGCAATTTCTCCTCATAGAAGACACCTGGCTCACAGAGTTCCAAATCCCGTGTAGATCCTAAATGAGATTTACGGTTAAAAGTTTCCAAACTCACAATTCCCGACAATTTGTCATGTAGTAGACATCACCTGATAGCTGAGAGCTTCTAAATCACCATCATGTTCTGTTTTCTGCAGCAATCTCTCCACCTCCTCATCATATTCTGACAGTTTAAGAAAGAAATCTTCTCCTGTGTCTCTCAATAATGACTCGTACCCCTAAACAAAATCAGAGGGACTGCTATTTAATTTGAGTCACTGCATAAGGCTAAGATGAACAATCTTAAATTAATCATTGCCTACACAGTAATGAAAGTTATATACCACACTGATCTCAGTAAGATCCCCCTGCAGCTGACAGACAGCTTCCATGTGTTCCTTTTGTTTTTTCTCCATGAGTCGCTCAATGATGTCTGAGCCTGTCTTCGCTGAAACTGCAAAAGTATTGACTATTATCATCCTGAACATGCACGTAAACTGTATATGTTTTGTGACTGTTTATGAACTCTACTAACCGACACTGTCAGGCAGTCCTCTGACCTCTTCATGATCATCCTGGTCTACTCTTATTACAGGCTTTGTTCCAGAAAACAGCTGGTTTCTGAAAGAAAGAAAGAAAGAAAGAAAGAAAGAAAGAAAGAAAGAAAGAAAGAAAGAAAGAAAGAAAGAAAGAAACTAGGTTTATTTGTTCAGTAACATTTTCTGCCATGGTGATGCAGTGGTGCAAGTGCCGCATTAACTGACGATGAATGAATGAATGAATGAATGTCAGATATCTTGATCAAGATCTTGCCATTTGAGGTCCTTGTACAGATCACCAGAATAGATCCCAGTGAGATCATCAATAATTTAAAGTTACTGAACCATGTTTGGCAGTTACCACCGTACCTCACGGTGTCCTCAGAGCACTGCTCAGCCCCAGTTCGAGTCCTTAGAGGATGCTGATGGGATCCAGTATCTGTTTTACTGCTGTTATCCTCACTCAGCGAACCCATCTGTGCAGCACGCCTCCTCCTTATCTCATGAAGAGACAGTGACAAGTGAGTCTGCAAAGAGAAAAACAACTACTATTTTATCATTCTAATCAGACAAACACTAATTAAATCCCTTAATGCAGAGATGCACTTAGATTGTCAAGCTGTGGTATAAATAACAGATTATAATTGCATTCTTATGAATAACATTGAAGAAGCTTTTTTTCTTACCTGAGCTTCAAAAATTTGTCGGTAAACTTTTCCGCTGGGATCAATCCGAGTCTCAGCCATGGTTCTTCGGCCAGCACGAGCTAACGCTAATTTATTTAGTTAGTCGGGGAAAAGATTTAAATAAGTAATGCTACTGTGAAAATTACGTCTCTAGTTTTAATTAATTTTTTATTCTACTATTGATGAAACGATTGAGTTGTACACCTTCATTAAAAAAAAAGTGAACCCGTTCTCCAGGCACCACCTTCAAGCGACTGCGTTTCCTCGTTGCTATGGTGACAAGGTGGTGTGCGCATGCGCGCTAGGTGGAGGACCTGAATGCGCTCACCGGAAGTACTGTATGCAGGACATGACATAGTGCACAACCAGCAGTAAACATCAGCTGAGCATAAGACTGCGGTCATTCTTTAAAGTCTTCTTCTTCTTCTTTTGGCTGCTCCCATTAGGCGTCGCCACAGCGGATCATCCGTCTCCATACCCCCCTGTCCTCCACATCTGCCTCTTTCACACCAACTACCTGCATGTCTTCCCTCACCACATTCATAAACCTCCTTCGTGGCGGCTCCATCCTTAGCATTTCTATACCGATATAACCCATGTCCCTCCTCTGCACATGTCCAAACTCACCTCCCTTACCTTATCTTCAAAACGTCCTACATGCGCTGTCCCTCTAAAAAAAACTAATTTCTAATCCTGTACATCCCCGTCAATCCCAACGAAAATCTTAACATATTTAGCTCTGCTACCTTTGGCTCCGCCTCCTGTTTTATACTCAATGCCACTGTCTCTAAATCATACAACATCGCAGGTCTCACAGTCCTATAAACTTTCACTCCTCCTGATACTTTTCTATCACAAATCACTCCTGTCAGTCTTCTCCACCCACTCCACCCTGCCTGCACTCTTCACTTCTCTAACACACTCTCTATTACTTTGCACTGTTGACCCCAGGTACCTGAACTCCTCCACCTTCTCCACCTTTTCTCCCTACAACCGCACCACCCCACTGCCCTCCCTCTCATTCACACACATGTACTCTGTCTTACTCCTACTGACTTTCATTCCCCTTCTCTCCATCACATACCTCCACCGCTCCAGGCTCTTCTCAATCTGCTCTCTACTCTCACCACAAATCACAATATCATCCGCAAACATCATAGTCCAGGGAGACTTCTGTCTGACCTCGTCTGTCAACCTGTCCATCACCACTGCAAACAGGAAAGGGCTCAGAGCCGATCCTTGATGCAGTCCAACCTTCACCTTGAACCAGTCTGTCGTTCCTACTGCACACTTCACTGCTGTCACACTGTCCAAACTCCATACTCCATTTCTCAGGCATCCTCTCACCTTCCAGAATCTTGTTAAACAATCTGGTTAAAAACTCCACTGCCATCTCTCCTAAACATCTACATGCTACTACCGGTATGTCATCTAGTCCAACTGACTTTCCACTTTTCATCCTCTTAATCGCTGCTCTCACTTCCTCCTTACTAATCATATCCACTTCCTGCTTCACAATCTCCACACCATCCAACCTTCTCTCTCTCATTTTCCTCATTCATCAGCTGTTTAAAATACTCCCTTCATCTTCTCAACATACTCTCCTCACTAGTCACAGCATTTCCACCTTTATCCTTTATTGCTCTAACATGCAGCACATCCTTCCCTCATATGCTTATTCGCCACATCCCTCTTTACCTGCTGCCGCATCTTATTGTACTTCTGCCTACTTTTCTCATAACTCTGTCGATCCCAATTCTGTTTTGCCAACCTCTTTCTCCTTATGCTTTCCTGCACTTCCTCATTTCACCACCATGTCTCTTTAACTTCCTTTCTATTTCCAGATGTCACCAAGTACCTTTATAGCTCTCCCCCTTATCAGTCCTGCAGTAGTTGCCCAGTCATCTTGCACCTCTTCACCACCACCGATCCCCAGTCTGACCTCTTCCCTGAATCTCACACTACAGTCTTCCCCCTTCAGTTCCACCACCTTATTCTTCTTTCAGTCTTCACTCTCCTCCTCTTCTTCTTCGACTCCAAATCCATCCTACAGACCACCATCCGATGCTGTCTAGCTACACTGTCCCCTGCCAGCACCTTACAATATCCAATCTTCAGGTCCTACATAGAATATAGTTCACCTGTGTGCACCTTACCCACTCTTATACCTCACCCTATGCTCCTCCTGCTTCTTAAAATAAGTATTTATAACTACCATTTTCATCCTTTTAGCAAAATCTACCACCATCTGCCCTTCCACATTCCTCTTCTTAAGACCATACCTACTCATCAACCCTTCATCACACCTGTTTTCTTTACCAACATGGCCATTGAAGTCTGCCCCAATCACCAATCCTTTAATCCTAGGTACACCTTCTACCACTTAATCTAACTCACTCATTTTTCTTTCTCCTCCATCTCACAACCCACCTGTGGAGCATTTATCATCACCCCTTCAACTTTCAGCTTCATGTTAATCACCCTATCAGAAACTCTCTTCACCTCCACTAAACTCTTACTGTACTCTTCCTTCAGTATCACCCCTACACCATTTCTCTTTCCATCCACACTATAATAAAAAAAAGGTTTAAACCCACCTCCAATGTTCCTGGTCTTACTTCCTTTCCACTCGGTCTCCTGAACACACAACATATCTACCTCTCTCTACATCATCATATCAGCTAACTCTGTCCCTTCCTTCAGGGGCCCAGGAGTGGCAGCATGTTATGGCTGGGATTTAAACTCATGACCTGCCGATGTATATAAATATATATGTTTCTTTGTGGAATGGTTTGTTCGTATAGAATTAACAAATATACTGATGGTTGGTTAGAGTTTTTATGGGCTCACCCATGTCAGAAAAAGTAAAGAAAAAGCTAGTATTTGCAGTTGGGTCTCAAAATATAAAAAAGAATGTGAAACATTGTCAGATTGGAATTGTGGAAAAAATAGAGGGGAAAGAAAGCAAAAACTTCAGTATGGAGGTTTAATGGATCTTCAGACAATAATCATATAGAGATCAGTGGTTTCTTCTAGTTGTGACAGACCAGGAAAATCTAACCGACACTCTGTGTTCACAAGCATTTCCTATTTGTGTTGTATGTTAATGTTTTATTTTATTTGTCGAATCTGGACCAGTGACACTCCAGCAAATATTCAATATGTGTAAATTCAGTGGATAAGATTGCTTTAGGATAGACCATATAGGTCTATAAACTTCATGTTTCACTCTAAAGTTTTGAAGGTAAGCAATAATAATAATAATAATAATAATAATAATAATAATAATAATAATAATAATAAAACAATAACAAAATTATAAAAATAGCAACAACAATAGTCTTCATTCTTTTCTGAAGGGTGATGTGATCTTCATCCCGATTGGGCTTATATCAAATCCCATCTGTGTCGGTGTTATCACTCCCACTGGAGTTGCCCAGAACACATTGTGTGCACTCTTTAGCGCATTCTTTAACAGTGGCTTTTGTTCTCAAGGCACGTTTCCTGTCATAAGAACAGATGGTTACAATAATTATTCAGAATGCTGTTTATCTTGCACTTTACTTAAATAATAATTTTTTAAAAAACATTGCAAAAACAGTAACACGTGTCCTGTAAGCGCTCAAAAGGAGCAACAGTAAATGCATACCTTCTGTAATAAAAATTGCACCTTGGCCTGGGTGGGTTGCTGGAGGATAGTTCCTCCTCAGTGAAAATCCTCTCCTGTAAATGTAAATATTTACAAAACAGTCTTGCTTATTGTATATTGTATTTGTTTTAGTTTTTGTCATTTACATAAGTATTAAGATGGGCCTCACACTAGTTCTTCAAACACACATTCCCATGTTGTCTGTTCATTGTCTATAGAATCTTTACAATGGGAGTACATAACGGAATGTCTTTGTCTAGGCTCACATGTCTCTGGTTATTGTGTCTTCATGCCGAATCAGGAAAGATTTTAGCTCAGGTTTTTTCAGTGTGTGTGTATATATATATATATATATATATATATATATATATATATATATATATATATATATATATATATATATATATATATATATATATATATGTAAAATTGTCTGTTATCTGCATTAAATTGAAGAAGAACATATGAGCCATTTGTGTGTCCTGTGTGATTCTTCCCTGATCAGAAAAAACACCACGGGCGTTGTAGATCGCATGGGAAACCTCTCCAAGAATAAATTTTTTGTTCATTCATGATAAAAAACTAACAATAACTTTAAGTACATTTAAGTCTTTACCCGAAAGCTTTCTTCCTTGGCGTCTGACGTACACGGGTCTTTAATACTTATGCATACACTGTACTCCCCTGATGTTGGACTTTGGGATTCATCACTTATACCTAAGGTCAAAAATACAAAATATAAATGCCAACCAACAAGAAATTAACCAATAATGGTTGAGAAAATGATAACTAGGTTTTGTGGTAAGTTTGGTCTGATGAAAACAAGAAACACAAATGTTTATAATATTTTGTTTGTTTGGTAGAGACAGAAATAATGAACTCAAACCTGTTTAAATGAGAATCAACTACAGACATAAACCATATAAGAATGTGCTATAAAAGTATGTAAAAATAGAACAGATTTAGAAACAGGATAGAAATATCATATCTATTGCAGAAAGTAGTGGAGTCAGATAAAAGAAAAGCACCTTTCTCATATCTCTCTTTGAAATCCTCCTCACTCGTTTGGCTTTTTAACTAAAGAGAAAAATGTAGAGTCACTCGACAAACAAAAGGAAAAAAGAGGAACAAGTTGCTGTAACTGGGGTCTGCTTCTTTTTTTTTTTTTTTTTTTATGAATAACCATACTTCTGTCATGCATCTTCTGCTTCTGAACTGCCATTTACCTTTAATTATGGTACAGTTAAACTCGGAAATGTGCACAATCATTTTTCATAAAAAGCAAAAACTACTCTTACTATTATATGATTCATATTTTTAAAAATGCTGAACCAATTTTTTGCTGTATTGAGGTCCTGGGACTTCTGTTTTATGATGCTGCAAAGAGAAGAAAGTCACACAAACCTCCACTGAGCTCCAAGGAGAGTTTCCTTCTGTGGTCTGGAAGAGAGGCAGACAAGAGTTACTGAGTGACTACACAAAATGTCTGAGGCTTTGAAAAAGTAATCAAACTTTGTAATAAGTCATAATGATACACAAGCAATACACACTAATCACAAACTGATCATACCTCAATACACTGAATCAAATATCAAAACCAAATGTGGCAATAAAACATTTGAAAAAATCCTGGTTGAAAAGAACTAGCAATATAAGAAGCACATGTACTTGAAAGATTTACAAAAGATGAAAATGTTTGCTTCAAATTTGTTCCTGTTTCACCAAAAGACAAACTATTAGCTAAGGCTAAATGACAACAGCTTTATTGTTAATCTCTTGAACGTTAGAAACATTTGAATTCATCTTAAATCTGACTGGTTGTAAAGTCAGATTATGACTTTACAAATATGTAAATAGAAATGTAATGTTAAGTCAATATTTTTGACTTTTAATTTAATCCATGTGCAGATGCTTAAAAAGCAGTCCCAGTATCATACTTCTGTTACTTCCCACTTTTAGTCAAAACACATGATATCATATAGCAGAAGAGTTCTGCAAATAACGTGACTGCTCACCCGTATTGTTTTGTGTATATGTTTCTGTTTCCGGAGTTTTGCTTGAAGAGCAAGAATTTCTCCTTGAGTGCGAAACAACTGGACCTGTAGCTCGTCGTAACGCTCTCCCATCTCTCGAAGCTGCTTGCGGTAATTGTCCTTGTCCTGAAGGTTTTTACAGTTCTCCTGATGGTACTCCTCTCGTGATAAAATTGCCTGAATAGAAAAAAATGGGGCATTTGGAGCACAGTTTCCCATATTAAATGTGATACATAATTCATGTTAGATGCTGTAGTAGTACAACGCAAATTTAGAGCATTTTATCACCTTGTCTCTTTCTTTAATGACTTCATCCAGCTGTTTTAAAATGTCCTCCATGCGATTGCAATACATTTTTGAGTCTTTCTTTAAAATCTCACACTTTAGCTCCAGTTCATCCTTCTTTTCCAGGTACTGCAAAGATGTTTTCATTAAGAAGGCAAACAATTAGCTGCTTACAATATATTGAGAGAGAAAGCTACAAGAAGAAGCAATTTTAAAACATTTCCGACAAACCTTATCTCGTAGTTCTTCAGCGTCGTGTAGCTCCCTGCATAATTCATAAAACTTATTGACTAGCTCTTGATGCGCCTCCCTTTGCTCTTTTAAATCTTCCATTGATTCATTGGTGGGCTTCTCAATATCTTCTTTCACAATTTGAGCCTGATAGAAAACCATTGCCCACGGAAATCAGTTTGACTTTGTAGGATATATAATTATGTGATTCTGTTCTTGTTTTTTTTTTTTTTTTTTTTTTTACCTGGGAAGAGCTCTGAAGCTCCTGCATTTGAGCTCGGAGAAGATCATTCTCTTTTTGAAGCTCTAGCACCATTTCTTGACTAGGCCTCTGCTCCATAGCATTTTTCAGGGTAATTGTACGTTTCCGTTGGAGCTTTGAATCGCTCTCAGCATTCATTAAGCTGTGCTTCAGCCTCTCAATCTGTTTGAGAACAAAAAAAAACTTTAGATAGATAGATAGATAGATAGATAGATAGATAGATAGATAGATAGATAGATAGATAGATAGATAGATAGATAGATAGATAGAATTACTTATATTTAAACGGTCTAACCTCCAGCTGCAGGTCACGATTACACATGAGAGCACAGTTCTTCTCCTCGCTCAGTCGGTTCATGTTACTCATCAGCTTGTAATTCTCATCCTTCAAGAGCCGTGCTTTGTCCCACATTTGGTCACGTTCTTCCCTCATGCGCTGTACACGCTCTTGCTGTTTGCGAACCTCACATTCTCTTGTCTGCAGTCTGCGAATGGTTTCAGCATGCTCAGCCATTTGTGCAGAAGCTGCCAGCCTTGCTTTGCGTTCCTCATGGAGCTCTTTCTGGAGCCGAGTCACCTCATTCATTAGAAACTGAGTTAATCCTGACTCACCTGCAGTATCTTAATTGTTAGAATCAAATAGGCACTTATTAAAGTTTAAAAAATAAGCATATCTTAACTATTACAAAATATAACATATATAACGTATCCTTATATATATATATATATATATATATATATATATATATATATATATATATATATATAAATCATATTTTATTAAACATGTCTTATAACTGGTTTTGTTTCATACTGAAAGAAATCTGTCAATCATTATTTTATTTTAGCTAACTTACCCAGAAGGATTGAGAAGACCCTCGATGGCTCTTTGCCTGTAATTTTCTGATAAAGCTGAGGGTAGTCCAGTTCCAAACTCTCAAGGAATGCCACATAACCCTTATAACCTGTCCTTTGTAAGATATCTAGCAGTACACCTAAAGAGCACACAATATGTGTCTAAAAAAATAACAGACAAAAAAAAGAACCAGGCCAGTGTGTAGGGGTGTGAAGTTTACCTACCTACTTTTCGCCGTCTAATGACCAAACTCGGATCATTGTAAATTTGTTCCTCGTCCTCACTGTTAATCACTCTACACTGTCTCAGGTATGGGATTATTCGCGAAGGCTCAATGGTCTTGATAAGAAGCATTCTGTGGTCTTCCAAACGCATCCAACACTCCTCATCATCCTCAGATTCAACAGCGTTCAATTTATCAGCCATTGCTTGAGTCATAGGTTGTGGATGTCTTTACTTCTTAACTGAAACTAGTAACATATCCAACTGCAGTATGGTATATCCAAAACAGAAAGGAAATGTTGGTCAAGCTAAATCAATCTTAGTTCCTTTTTTTTTCTTCAAAAAGTCATTTGAGGTTTTCCTGTATTTCCTAATTCGCTTGTGCCAATGTGTTTAACTCGTGACATGCCCTGGAAATGAACACACTTAAATTCTAAACCCATTCCCCATTCTCATATACTGTCAACTTATTATCACATTGTTACCCCTCAATGTGACTAAATCAGTAACATACCTACAGCTAAAATAAAGGCAATACAAGGAGAAAATTGATTTGCAAACATTTTATTAGAAATTTTGCCTTATATTTCTCTATAAACAAAATCATAAAAATACATTAGATATTTTTTAACAATTGTTTTTCAATATTGTCAATAAATATATTGTCCTTATAAATAAAAATAAAAATTTCTATACATAATATGCTATGCACTTTTATGACTGTCAGTTTGATTTCTTGACTCTCTCCCAGGAAACTGTGTTGCTGTTAATTTACTTTCTTTCCAGTTGAGTAGAGACCCCTATATAAAAAAAAAAAAGGTGGTTAATTCAATAAAATGAAACAAATTAGCAGGCAAACAAATTTTAGCAAACATTTCATAACAAAACTCACCACTGGGCTGAGCTGATCATCTCCAAACTGTTTTGGCTTGACTTTATCTATACCGTCTTCCAGATCTGGAGCATCTGCCGACTGTACACGTGGATTTATAGTGGCCAAGAGGGCAGGAAAGGTGAAGCATGACAAAAAGCGAGCCTTCAGAAACAAATATGCTTGGTTGGTTTTTAATCTCTCAGACACCATCTTGCGTACAGCAGCTATCTTAGCGTCTTCGTCATTGTTATCTCTGTGCTCTTCCGGCAGAATCTGCACTGCTGACTTTAACAAAGAATCTTTTCCTTTGAGCAAATGAGTCAATGTATTAATACTACTAACAAATGGTGGAAGATAAGGCATTTTGTTTTCTAGGCCAGGAAGTGAAATCCCACCATTGCCATTAATCCAGTTTTTTACTTGTGCTGGTTGTTCGAAAAACACCAAGCTAGGCTCAAAAGTCATTTGCTTAGGTCTGGGTGTAGATACTGTAGCTGCTTTCTGAACAATTTGTGTTTTGGTGTGGTGGGCCGTCTTCTGCTGCATTGTTTGAGGCATAATTTGATGACTGGTGGTCACAGGACTGATAGGTATATTAAAACACATTGGTAGACTCTTATTGATATTACATGATGTAGAGGTAGTTGGAGCTCCAGTTACATTTATAGTAGCAGCTGAAAAAGCATTAGGTGCATTAGGTTGGCAAGGTCCAGCAGTGTTGATTAGTGCCAGGAAACCATTTTGGTTTATTATGATTGGTTGCTGAAATACAGGCTGAGCAACAGCATGTGGCGTTTTTTGGGTCTGAGGACCAGAATTGGTACCAGGATCAGTAATGTTCATTGGATAGGCAGAAGTTATAGAAGATGTATTTGTAACAGAAACTTTGAGAACCTTGTTGGTTGCATCTGCATTACATGACGCTGTTAGGTTTTGACTTGTTCCTACAGGGGAGGATGAAACAGGAACTAGAGAAGACTTGGGATTCCCAGTTTTAGAAGACTGATCTGCAGATAGTGTAATGGATGTTGGCACATTTGTGTTAGAAAGATCTTGAGGAACACCAACTATATTTGCGACTGAAAGGACAACAGGGAAATTAGAAAAAGGGGGAAGTGAAGAAACAATATGGTTGTCTGAGACAAGATATGATCCAGCATTTAGAGATCCAGTATCTATTTCAGTTAAGTCAGATGCTGGATTGCTTGGTGTCTTAGCATTGGTCGGTGTAACACATTTACCCTGGTTGATTGTCACAGGTGGCTGAAATACCATCTGAGCCTTGTTTGGTATCACCTGGTTTTCATGACCAGGGATGCCAGGAGCTTGTATCTGATTTTCAGCAACAGGCATTAAACCAGCAGGAGTGAGAATCCAGGCTGTAGTTTGTGGTAGTAAAGCTACTGTCTGGTTTACACTACTGTTTTCTTCTTTTTTAGCTGCCTGTTTCTTGGAGAGCTTGGTTTTTGCATCGGCCATCAAAGCTTGAGCTTTCATAGTGGGTTTGTGCTTGCGTTTTGCAGAGCCCACTTCCTTTGATGCCTTTGTAGGTGGTCCAGGTGTGGACAGTGTGGTTGTGGGACAGAATGCTTTGTGGGTCTCCATCCCAGATTCTACTGGTATTTCCAAATGTAGTACTGGCTGAGGAATTTTTGATGCATCTTCTGTACCCAATTGCAGAACAGGTGAAACTCCCTGTATCACATTATGTGTAGTGCCTGCTATGTTATCTGTATTTGGCTGGGTAACAATGAAAGTCTGGGGAAGTATCAAAGCAGCATCTATTTGCTGACTAGCAGACCGTTTTGTTTTCCCTCTCTGGCGAGACTGTGGAGGGATTGGGATTTTAGCTGGTTGTGGAAGTAGCTGGGGTCCAAACAACCCAGGGATCTGCAGGGGTCCAGACTGTTTTTTACGCTGTGCTTTTTTTTCAGCAAGTAAGTCTGCTACAGTCTTAACACAACGAGAGGAACCTAACGTTGGCTTCGTGGCTGAAAGATATTAAACCAGAACAGAGCTTGATTTTGGAGGTCTTATTTACTGCACTTGAATGTAAAAAGGAACATAAATAACACATTACTTTTACCTGAATAAGGTCTTGATTTAGGTCCTGGTGTCTGAGGAGGAGAGAAAAATAAAGTAATTGAATATTTGTCCAGTATCTGGAATGCCTTTGTATTCTCTCATAGATATTTAGTGGTTATTGCTGGCTATTTTAGGAGGGGAGAATACTGATCTAAACAGCACAGAACAAATAGTGAATTTTGCATCTGGTTATATTAATATAGTACATATATTTAATATACTACAAGTAGGTAAACTTTACCATGGACATTTTGTCATTGCGGGCTTGAATGACTTTTTTGCATCCATCAACGTCAATTTTAAGAGCCTGTTTCAAAAACAACACCACACTTTTTATTGCAACCAGCCTTCAACAGTCATTATAATTACAGAATTTCAGAAAGTAATTACTCTATTCACCTGCAGAAAAAGCAAAAACACAGGTGTTTTTACAAGAGGGACATTTGCTGCTCGTTTTCCAACAATGTCAGCTGCAACAAGAAAATAAAAGATGATGTCACTATCGAAGAATAAATCTAATTCTAATTTAACACAACATAAATAGAGTAATTTATATTTTATCAATGTATCTCAAAAGTACCTTCACAAACCCGCCTTTCATTGAAAGGTAAAGGCATTATCACGTTGCCGACCCATGGAGTAATGGCTAACATGAGATCATAGTTTAGCTGGGTGTTGGCTGTGGCCTTGTGGACAGATTTACATCTTCTTCTTTGACCGCTTTCCATTGTACTGTTACCTTTCTCTCCATCCTTTCTGGTATCCTTCTGTTTTGCACATGAAGACAAGCTGTCTTTGGATTTTAGTGTTCTCTGTGTGGGTAAAGATAGTTGTTATTATGATACTTTTACCTGCATTGCTTTGTTAACTGTTAATCTGTTACATACATGCACGTTAGATTCATAATTCTGCAGCAATGTTGAATGATTGAATTAGTTTCCACAAAAGCACAACAGTAATTGACAGCAGTACCTCTTGTTCTGAGAAGTGAAACAGTATTAGAAATGATTTAATAGTATCTGTGCTTTGGTCTTTTTTGATTTCAAGACATAAAAATGTATATAAAAATAGTGGTTGGTCATGCAACGACTATTAACAGCTATTATAACCAACTTGTATTTTGTAAATGTTCAATATCACTATTCACTAATAAAACAGAAATTGTCTCTCTGGTATAAGAGAAATAATACACTTCAGGCCATTCGGTTACCACTGGTGGACTGTAATGAAGTAAATATAATTCATTACCTCATTTAAGTAGGGTTATTTTTTGCGTATCTGTATTTTTCTGAAGTATTTCCATTTGGGTAAATCTAAATTTAATTACATTTCAAAGTCAAATATTGTTCTTTTTATTCAACTACATTTTGTGAAATCAGTCGTTCCTTTTTATTTATGAGTGGATAAAAACTTAACTAGTCAAACACCCAGAAAGCCAAAATTCAGGGTAGAGCGCATGCTCTGTTTCCAACTGTTTAATTGCCGCTTAGTGTTACTTCCTTATAACATACAGTTCAGTGTCAGCAAGCAGAACATTTAGAGAGTGATAAATACAGAAAGAAATTCCTGACTCTAACTTGCCACAACACCCGTGGCCTTATTTACACAATTACACAATTTATTTTAAGTAGTTGAAAAGAAGGTTTTGGGCTCATGATCATTTAAACAGATATCAACCAGTGTTTGACTCATTAATATCATTCTATTAATAGATTGATGTGCTGAGAGTAACAGAGTCTTTTTTTTTTTTTTACATAAAAAGTCTTCACATAAACCGAGATGATTATGGAAGAATCTTGTGACAAAAAATCATAATAGGAACAATATATCCATAGTAAAACATAGTAATTTGGATACTAAAGTACATTTGAAAGCAAACACTTGTACTTTTCCTAGAATGAAAGTTTAAAGGGAGCACATTTACTTTCACTTGAGTAATATGTATTATACTTTAACTAAAGTGAATGGTTTGTGTACTTTGTCCACTACTAACAGCTACAAAAACAAAACACTGGAATAGTCGCACCTCATTACATTTACGGCATTTATTATGGATTGTTTTCTTATAAAAAAAGACACTTTGCGATGTCTGTTATATTCTTTATAAAGGTAACTTACCGAATTCATGACAGATGATTTCATGCAAATCAGGAAGCGTCTAACCTCACATTCAGACACCATGATCAAGGCATGCTCACTGCTTAAATTCTGTAAATAAAATACAGTAAAAAAGAAATTTGGATCACTATTAAAAAAACAGGTTGACCTGAGAATATAGGAGTTTGTTGCTTTATTGCTATTTATTGCTTGAAAATATCCTAACACTTTAATATGGCTGTAAGTATTTATCTCTTATTAGAATATAAGCACAAACCTTTTCATTTTTGTTCTACAAAGTCTAAAACTTACACATTTTTCTAAAGCAGGTGGTTCCATGCCAACATAAGTCTTCACAGGTTTTCCCAATCTGTCCAGAACGGTGTTTCGTACACTACCTCTGGCACACTCTTCTGGCTCAGTGGGCAGCCTTACCAATATGGTCTTCACTTTCATGGAAGAATGTACCAGATTGTTCTCACATGCAGGAATCCATTCCTTCATGACTGGCTGGACGTATTCTAGTTTACAGTTCTCGTCTGAAGAGACTTCTGCTTCTCCTGCTTGTTCACTATCACTATCCATGTACGGCACTTGTTCCTTTTCATCTTCAGAGCTGTCGCTTTCAGTGTGAAAATCATCATCTTTCGCTGAGCTGAGCTTTTGCTGCCTTGTGCACCTCTTTTTTGACTGCGGCTCATATTTTTCTGATCTCTTTTTTCCTATTGCTCTCTTTACACCCTGTTTCTGTAAAGGGTAAAAAAAAAGTATGATTTTTAAAGAAAAACACAAATTATGCAGTACCTAGAACATAAGTAGCAAATGAAATGTGACACGGTGTCTGGTTTTAAGGGGAAATGTTTATAGGTGGTCTTGACTTTACTGTTAATATCTTCATTCCCTCCCCAAAAAAATTACATACATTTTTTTGTATTAGTTTACAAAAACATTTAATATGTATTGAATAATTTTTTTTTATTAAATTACACTTTGTTACAATAAATGTTTATGTGCCTTGTATTATACTTGCTATAAGCCTTTTTGTTTTGCTCATTGTTGTTGCTAATAAGACATGTTAGACTGAAACTGGAATGTGCAAAGTCATTTATCTAGAAGAAGAATTCTAAATTGCTGACTAAGGAGACTCAATGTTAAACTTATATCTCCTTACAAGAAGCTTTACCAAATTAATGACTATATGGTTTTTCGTTTTTTCTTATTTATTCTGTAAAGCATTTGCCCCACACGCCCCTGTGAATGAACTGCTACAATAGAAACGGTCATAAAATATTAGAACGAGTGCATGAATTAAAAAACTTATGTGATATGATTTAGCGCAGGTATTACTTTCAGGGCTGCTTTCCAAAAATTTCTGACGAATTAGATTTTAGTTCAGAAGCACTATGGTATAAAACCTACACCAAATACTTACATTAGCTTTCTGCATCATCCATTTCCACTTGTTTAAACACTGGCTGTCAACCCTGTTTGGAATTTCAGCAGCGATTTTAGACCATTTACCTAAAAAAAAAAGACAGTAGGAATATTATTTAGCCTTCAAGTAGTGCCTACAGAAACAAAAGCGTGGTTTAGTTCTGTTGAGAAATATATTCTATTTAGGTTCTATGAATTTAAAAAAAAAAAAAAAAAAAAAAAAAAAAACCTCTGTTCACTCACCAACACCATGTTTCTCTACAAGTTTTTTCAGCAGTTCCACTTCTTCTTCACTCCATGCACCTCTCTTTATATTAGCTTGGAGGCAATCCAGATATCTGAGTACATCAAGTAAAGAATGCTTAATTAATTGGAACTAGGAAGAATCAAACAGATCTCATATAATTAGTCATATATAAATTTTCAATTAATTCTCCTGCCAGAGAAGATCTAAGAAGGCATTTGCATACCTATCTCGGCATGAATTGTCCGTCCTTCCAGGTACTTCCAGTCTAATTTTCCACCACTCCTTGCAGCCATACTTCTTTACAGCTTTCAGTAGTAACTGTAATAATAAAAAAAATTTACCTCAGCTCTCTTAATGCAATCTTCCATTTAAAAAACAAAAAAAAAATCAACAGCAAATGATCTGTCTCCATAATAATGACTGATACTTTTATACATTAAAATCCAGAATCAACAATTTAGCTGGACAATAATGTATTTTTTATGTCAGTTTTCATAATTTTTTTAATTCATTGATCTTCTGCTTTTAGAAGTGGGGATCTTGGTGTTTACATGCTAAGTAGGTCAGCCAAGATTTTTACCCTGGCCATCGCTTCTCCTGGCAGATCCTCAGACACTCCTCTACCAACGGTGATATATAATCCCCTCCAGTAGGTCATAGGTTGCCCCTTTGTCCAAAGCATTCTTGAATGCTACCCAAAGAAACCATTATTTGGAGGAGAAACATCTTTACTCCAAGGCTCTCCTGGATTGTTGAGCTTGTGACTTCTGTCACAGAGAGCAGGCCTGACCTTATTCTTTTGGTCAATAACCACGAGTCATGACTACAGGCGAGGAGAATAAGGGTTTGTAGCTTGTTTTTGACACAAGAGCTTTGTGCAAAACCTCTGGTCTGATACAGCAACGCTGCTGCCACTCACCTGATAAGCTCTCAAATACAAGCTTCAGTAACATGGCTCTAATGCTACAGCATCATCCTTTATTTTATTTTAATGAAATAATGATAAATAATGTTTATTGTATTATGTAAACATATTATATCATTCATTTTCAATACTGATACCTCTGCAATCAGAGCAGATAATAACAAAGAAACACTTAAGGTCTTTGCCATTCAAAATTTTCAGGAATAATCAAATATGAGCCCTGAGCTCAATATTTAGTTCCGCTCACCGTAGTCTGTTTAATTTGAGAAATTGAGAATGGGCTTCAATGAACAAGACTTTCAGGAACCAGTACAATTTGGTGTAGTCCTAATGCCACTTAATACTGGTCATCCACTCATAATTTGGGTTTTAATTTGTTCAAAGACAAATGAAATTTTGACTCGCTGTCCATACCTTATCCTCTTCTTTTGTCCAGGGTCCCTTCTTTATTGATGGATCCAGAACACATGTCCAACGGTAGATGAGCTGGGAACTATCACGACCTTCCATAAAGTATGATACTAAGAAGATATGAAAAAATACCCAAAGTAAAGAATGGTATAGCAATACAACACGTCAGTTTTTGAAAAACCTGCCTATTAACATTTAATAAACATCTCGCAGGGGTGACTGGTTCATATTAAGTAGTGTCCAAGTACTTTGAGTATACGGTATGAAGTTGCCAATCCTCATCTTTTCTATGAGCTCCAAGAAGACCTGGTCCTCCTCTTTACTCCACTCTCTCTTCCTGAACCGTTTAGAGATGTACCGCTGATATGTCTGGAAACACATGAAAGCTGTCCTACCGGTCTATAAAAAGAAAAAGAACAAAAAGATATATCAGATATACTGATTATCAGTGTTGGGCGGTTTATTTTTTTATTTAAAAATAAAGTAACTTTGTTACCGTTACCGTATGGTGCGTTACCCGTTACTTTTTTAAAAGAATGAATTTGGTCTGAAGTGTAGACTACAGTCTAACCTGCTTACAGCAGTGTCGCATTGTAGGATTGGTGGATGAACCACTGTAAACACGAAAAAGACGCACTGTGGGCGTGGCTCCGTTTATTCAGGTCTGTGCGGCAGTAATGGCGAGAGCAAGACGAGAGCAAGACGAGTTTCTCAAAGTGGAAATATGCTCATTATTTCACTTATAAAGACAAAAACTTTTAAGTCAAATGTAAGCTGTGTCTTTCTGGTTCGAAGCTCGTATCTACTGCGATAAACAGCAACTCCAATCTGTCGAAGCTCCTCCAGGAACCCCATGCTGGAAGCTAGAAGCTAGAAGCTAACCCGGTGTTTTGTTCTACATTGTTGATAGTTTTCATACTTCAGCTGTGAAAGGAACATTTTTAAGAGCTCAACACAACAGCTTTTATGATGCAGAAGCCACTTTAGTTTTTGATTGTGAATATATTATTCAGCTTGTTTTGTTATTTATTTCAGAAATCCTTGTGATATATTCAGTTTGTGCAGGTCTGACCTAAATAAAATAGTGTTTAAAAATGACTTTGTGTTTAAGTCAGTTTTGTGTTTGTATAGATCATAACGCATAAAAGGGCATTAATGGGAACATTAAAAAAGGTTCTTTAAAAAAGTAACTAAAAAGTTACTTTTAACAGTAACGCATTACTTTTTGGTGTAAGTAATCAACAAAGTAACTAAGTTACTTTTTGAAGGAAGTAACGAGTAACTGTAACTAGTTACTATTTTTTAGTAACTAGCACAACACTGCTGATTATACAGATATCTGGATATATTCTTCTGTGTGCATTTTTCAAAGGTCACCTTCGAAACATGCTTCGAAAGTTCAAGCTGTCCAATATTGCATGCATTACTGACCACACAAACCAAAACATCTTCCACTGTTACACTTACCCCAAGAGATTCTGCAATTTGTTCCCAGTGGCAGTATTTGTGCTCTTCTGCAGCATCTGCGAGCTTGGCGATCTCCTCCTGACTCCATGTGGATTTGTTGATGGAGGGATGCAGGTAATTCTGCCAGAACCTCATCAGATCATCAGGTTGCCGAAGGCCCTCGAACTGAATCATTGTCATAATTATTTAAATAATAATATGATTGCATGGTGTGAAATGAAATTTTAACCTAAAGCAACAGCTGACTCAGCAGCTTGGAGATGGTGATATCTTTAACTGTACCTGCAATGGTTCAATTTATTGTTCAAGATACTTTTAATTCGGTTAATAAAAAAGTCATGTGACAAACAGGAGGTCTGTAGTAACCAGTGTTGTAATGCAATCACTTCACAACATTGGTAAGCAACATAGGTTCCACCCCTACCAACTAAGACCAGGAATCAGAGGCAATTAAGAACACTGGCTCACTCAAACTGTGCAGTTACTTTTTCTATGCTTCAGCTATCCATAAAGTGTGGCTTTTCACACACTGCAATGTTGCCACACAACTGGCAGACCTGATATAAATTGGAAGGTGTTCTTTATAATGTGGATGGTGAGTGTATGTTAAAAGAAGCAAAAAACCTACATCAATATTTGATATTTTATCCCAATCATGGTCGTCATGGCGATCCCCATACAGCTGATCTTCCTTTAGTGATCTGCAAAACGATATGTTCATAAGGACGGACATTTAGTATAATGAGCAACTTAAAGCTGAGAGTTTCTACACAGACAGTTCAAGTATAAATATTTGAGTAACATACTTTTTAGATTAAAAATACAAACTTGGGGTGAAAATTATGTAACAGAGCAATGATGCCCCCTATAGCTGAGATACACATAGTAATCTTACTCCTCAATTTAAAACACACAACACACATGCAAATGATTTAGCTATTAATTCATTACAGGCACCTGATTTTTGTGATGTCATTCTCTAAAAGAGCAATTTGGTTCTGTATTTCTTCTTTTTCTGCATTATTCGCTTTAGACATCTTTGCAGTTAAGTACTCCATCCTATAATATGTGAACACAAGAACAACGCATATTAAGGCTGATTACAATATTGCACAGTTCCATATAACAGTCAAAAAATAATAAGTGAAAAGGCATACAAACATACTTTGACAGTTTGGGCTGTAACATTCGTTTCATAGTGTCCGTGACTACGGAGTTGATCAGCAGGGTCTTTTGCCATGGCTCCCCTAAAAGACATTACGATAAGTCAATGTTGTCTATATAGAGCAAACCAAAAAAATTCAGCTCAACAAAACCGTACATCTTCGAATTTTCATTTCATCGCAAGTCTTGGTCCCATGAGACAACCTCTCTTTAGTTTCTTCATTAGTTGGAGGGCCCTGTACAGGAAATGTACACATATACAAGCTTCAGTCACATTAGTATGTGCAAATAAAAGAGATTTATTTGAAACATTTATACATTTATTTTTATCTGAAATGTGGATGCATGTAGCCTTTCAAGACTTTTACCCCCTCCACATCATTTAGTAATAACTAAATCTTACCAAACCAGTCAACTTGTCTTTAAAATACGGTTTCATGAAGCTGCCAAGGAAGAGTTTGAGATGAGGCAGGCCAGAATAGACATATGAAGGTCCAGAAAGCTGTTCTTCAAGCTCTTTCTGTAAAAGAAATTCCAGAAAACTTTTACCCAATATCTCACTGATATTTTGAAAACCCACCCTATTTAATTATTGACAGGAAATCTATTAACCTGCTGTTCACGATTTTCACTAAGAAGCCTCTCTACACCAGCTAATTTTTCTTGCAGCACCTCCTGATACACCAAGTTCATCTGAAGACACGTTTCCAAATCTTGAGGGAGGTCCAAATCGACATCACTATCCTAGATTTTTTAGAAAACAAAACTAATCAATATTTTTTTAAATAAAAGTAATGAAGGGAAAGTGATTAAATCTATACAGTTATACAAATACTCACAGAATCCACAAGACTGCCATGTTCACTGTCTGAAATCATACACACACACACACACACACACACACACACACACACACACACACACACACACACACACACACACACACACACACACACACACACAAAAATCCACACTTTGTTAGGGGAGAAAGAAAACAAAAATAAATCTCTAATGATTTTCATATTAACCTGGTCCTAAATATGTCATTCAGAAATATTAGCTGTAACAAGAACTACATTTTGAGACCAATATGTGTTTGTTCTGATAAATAATTAAGAAACAGAAGAATTTAACATAAAAATGTATGTAAAATTGAATATTCTAGTAATGTAAAACATACTTAATAAAGTTTTTAAAACACATATACACTTTAATTATGCAGGAACACCTGTACACCTGTTCATTCATGAACTTTCATGAGCCTCAAGTACAGATTTTTATTCATTTATTTATTCCTTACGGTTGTGATGTCACAACTACGCACACATTTACCTGTGAGGGCATCAACCAGAGCGGCATCTGCCCCGAGTGTTCGCTCTAACTCTTCGATCTCTCTCTGTATCTTATTTCGCTCTGCTTCCAGGTCATTGTGTGCCTGCGAGAGACAAAAATATGCACACGTGAGCTCCTGCAGCAATCTTTATTAATGGGAAAATCTTGGAGATACACCGCTGTACGTACAACAACCTCTCCTGCGTGTCCACTGTCATCAGACTCCTCATCTGCAAGAGGGGATACATAAATAAAGCTTGTGTAAGTGTGTGTGACATAGTACATAGTTTGTGTTGTGTTAGTGTTATCATGTTTGACTTACCATTGTCTCGGTCTGAAGACAGCAAATCTGCAAGGTTACTGCCATCATCCAGATTGCCCTCAAGTGCCAAAATATCATTCTGTAATTTGTTCCTTTCAGCTAACAAATCTTCTGAAAGTGCCATTTTTCCCCTCCGTTACCTACATATGCAAATATCACATATTGAAATAGTGAAGTAGATTTAAAATCTGGCACATAAAGACCAAACCTTCAGTCAGATAGCCATTGGGAAGAAGAGCAGATTAGGTTCCACTCTTGTTTGACATTAACTGGAATTTGAGGCTGCAGTATGACAAACTGACCAGTTAATGATAACAACGTGTGTTTGTTTTTCCTAATATTCAACAGTTTGCATTCGGGGGTGTGAACATGACCTGAATGTCTTGACTTGTATACTGATTTTATGAAACAAATCTTTTGAAAATGCCATTTTGTCCTCCTTTACTTACAAATATCAGATATTAAAATAGTGAAATAACTCACAATCTGGCACACAACGGGTATGTAATATACTTATGCGAATGATTACATCATTAAAAACCCAAACAATTGAATACTTTTAGATATTATTTATAAGCCTGGTAATGGGTAGTTTCTTTACTCCTGCAGTGATGACAGCTATATGACCCCTGACTCTTCTCAACATAATATTACTCATACTGACAATGTGGTTTCAGATTACACCCAAAACAGGATAAAAACTAAACAGTTTAATGTAATTATTTTAGGATTTTTATCCCTAACACCTCTTTTTTCCCCTCCATGTAGAGAGCTTAAGCGAAAAAGAGAAAAAACCCAGTCCTTAAAAAAACTGACTTGAAAAAAATGCAGGTCAGTCAATAAAAATAAAAAAAGCCCCAAGAACTTTAAATGTGTCCACAAGTGCAGACTCTAAATCCATTAAACTCTATGATAGAAAAGGCTCTCATTAGGAGCGTCCCAAGAAAGGAAGGCCAAGAGCTACCTCTGCTGCAGAGGATAATTTCATTAGAATTACCAGCCTCAGAAACCACCAATTTACATGAATGCTTCTGAGTTCAAGTGAAAGACATCTACTGTGTAGAGGTGACCGTATGAGTTCGGTCTTCATG